>NC_136471.1:57005686-57424095 GCF_902686455.1 Sciurus vulgaris
TTGATCTATATGTCTATCCTTATTCCCTTACACAGTGTTGTGAATCCTACAGCTCCTTTACAGTAGTTCTTGAAATCTGGTTTGTATATATCTCCCAACTTAGTTTCTCATAATTTTTACTATTCTGGCTCCTCTGCACTTCCTTATGCAATTTTGAATCAGATTATCTCTTTATACACATCATCTACCAGAATCATGTTTGAAATGGTAATGAATCTCTAAATCAGTTTAGGTAGATTGAGATCTTAACTGTATCAAATCACATGACCTGCAAAAACAGTGCATGTTTCTGTCTCTCCTTTGTTTTCTTGAATGTCTTCCAACAAAGTTATATAGTTTTTAACATAAAAATATTAAGTATTGTGATACATCTATATCTGTTTTTCATATTTTGATGCTATATTTTTGTTTTATCTTCCAACTGCTCTTTGAAATTATACAGGAATACAATTGACTTTTTATGTACTGACTCTATACTGCTTTCTTGTTGAATTCACTTAATAGTTTTTAGACTTTTGTATATTTCTTAATTATTTATATATGTATATTTATAAATTATATCACCTGTGAATATTTCCTGTTCAATCTCTATGACCTTTACTAATTTTATGTCCTTATTACAATGGTTGGCGCCTCCAGTAGAGTGTTAAATAGAAAATAAATAAACATTGTCATTTCTTCCTTGACTTTAGGAGGAAAGAATACAAGAATACTGTTTTCCACTATCAAGTATGTTGGTGTTAGTCATAGACTCTTTTTTTAATAACCAGAGTTGAACCCAGGAGCACTTAACCATGGAGTCATATCCCAAACCCTTTTAAACTTTTTATTATTATATTTTGAGACTAAGTTGTTTAGGTTCACACTATGTTGCTGAGATTGGCCTTGAACTTGAGATCTTCCTGACTCAGCCTCCTGAGTTGCTGAGATTATGGGCATATGTCATCTCACAGGGCAGCTGTAGACTTTTAATATATGTTCTTTATCAGACTAAGGAACTTCCCCTCTATTGAATACTTAAGTAGGATTTAATCAAATGCTTTTTCTGCATCTGCAGAGGCAATGTAATAGTATTTTGCCTTTGTTATCCTACTACAGTGATTTATGTTGACTGATTTTAAATGCTAAACCAAGCTTATATAATGGCTTGAATCTCAGTCATTCATACTGTACTAACAATTAATATATTTTCACAAAATTTTATAATCCTGTTTTAGTTTTGTTGATTTCATCTGGTTTTGATCTATGAGTAATTCTAGAATCAAAAATTATATGAGAATTTCTCAGTCTTCTATTTTCTGAAAGAGGTTTATAGGATTGGATTTTTTTTTCCTTAGATACTTAATAGATTTTAGTTAGAAACTCCATTTTTTAAAAAACAGTGTTATTCGAGTTATCTATTTCTTCTGTGTTAGTTCAGCAAATTTGTCTCTTCAAAGAAATTTGTGAAGGTTTCCAGAACAAAAGTTATTCTTAGTACTTCCTTTGTATCTTTCTATTAGCTGCAAGATATCTAATTATGCCCCCTTTTTCATATTGATATCAATAATTTTTGTCTTCCCTTTTTCCTTTGATTAGTCTGAGGTTAATTAATTTTGCTAATCTTTTTGACAAACTACCTGTGTCTTTAATTTTCTTTATATTTTTGTATTAAATTTAATTGATTTCTGCTCTTAATTATATATATCCCTCTTTCTTTGGGTTTAATTGAATATTTGTTTTCTTTTTATAATATTCAAGTCAATTTTATTTCAGTATATCAGCAATGAATACTTGGATTTGAAATGTAAAGCACAGTACCACTTAAGTAAAACCAAGAAATAACAGAAAACTATGAATGTGACAAAGATTAGATACTTGTTTTCTAGTGCCTTAAAGTGGAAATTCACATGACTGATTTGGGACCTTCCTTCTTAAGTATTTTGTATTTTTAAAACTCATCTAAATACCGTTTTATCTGTACCCCACAATTCAAGTGTATGTATTATATTCGGTTATTTAAAAATATTTTCTAAATTCCTTTGGAAGTATTTTGATCCAGTAGTTAATTAGAAGTGTGTTTTTTAACTTTCCTAGTACTGGAAGATTTTACATATATTTCATATAATGCTTATTAATGGAATATTTTTTAATCTGATAACAAACTTTTAATCATTTACATTTATTTAGGTTTATTGAGACTTGTTTTACTGCTCAGTGTATGTCTTAGTGAATGTATCATGTTAACTTGAAAATAATATGTAATTTTTGGTTGTTTGATGGAGTTTTATATAAATGTCATTTAGCTCAAGGTGTTTGATAGTTTAGGTAACGTCAAAAATAAAACTGCACAATAAAGTGATAAAAATATTTTATTCACTAATTACTGAGTATAGGGGAAAGTACTGAGCTCCATTTTTTTTTCTTTCTGAGTCTAGCTAAAGGTTTGTCGTTTTCAAAGAAGCAATGTTAATTTTGTTGCTTTTTAAAATACTACCTTTCTTCTTTATCCATTTATTTCCACTCTATTCATTGTTGATTTTCTTTTTCCTCCTTGCTTTGTATTTCAAGTTTCTTAAGGTGAATGGTTGTGTAAGAAAACCCACGATCACCACGCTGGACACAGGAAATCACATAAGGGAGTCTATTAAGCAAACAGATTGTCTCCCTGCAGGGTAAGAGAGAAAACGAGAGAAAAAGAAAAAGGGCACATGCAAGAGAAAGTGAACAGCGAGGAGGAGAAAGAAAGTGAGTCAAGGGGAGAGAAAGCATGAAAAAAGATGGCGGGGTAGCTACCCTTAATCAGTTGAATTCCACCAGGCTAACAGGGGACCAATAATGGAGAAGGATACTTGCAAGCTGACTGATGAACCAATAGCTAGCTAGGATGTTCACAGACTGACAAGAAGTTGGGAGGCAGGAAAATGGCTGCACTGGAAAAGGCGGAGAGATCAGCTTTCAGACTGAGGAGCTAGGTTGTGATGCAACAGAAAGGGTTGGGGAGCAGCTTTGCATTACAGGTTGAGTTACTGATTTCTGATATTTCTTCTCTTTTAACATGTGTGTTTACATCGACAAGTTTTCCTCCAAGCACCATTTGTTCTCTATAAGTTTTCTAATGTTCATTCTTTATTTTCATTTATCTCATTGAATTTCTTATGTGATTTTCTTTGACCCATGGGTTATTTAGGAGTTCATTGTTTAAGTTTTATACATTTGTGAGCTTAGCAGTTACTTTTGTTATTGAGTTTATTCACACTTGTGACAGAATAACATACTTTGTATCATCACAATCTTTGTAATATATGAGGTATGTTCTATGGCCTGGTATATTATGCAGATGTTACTTCTCTTTTGATGGTGTGATTGAATGACTTTGATGATGTGAAGCTGGTACACGTGAAGCTGGTACACATTAAGCATAGAGGAAAGGGGACAGAAGGTGGGAAAATGGAAGGGGAAGGAGAGGTAGTGGGGTCCTAATTAGAATAATGTATATTCCATGCTTGCAAAATTACATCAAAATGGATTAAACTCTCATGTGTGATTAAAAAGAATCAATAAACAAATAAATGAATAGTACTTCCAATTTTGTATTTTGATATTTTCTCAAGCTAGTGACATTTGGTAACATACTCTCTGCTGACATTGGGCAGTGGCAGCAGTGGCAGTCAATTGCAGCTCCTCCTCAGTCATATAATTATGAGGGTAAATAACTGACATTGTGCAGGTGTATTGTGTTGTTAAGCTGAAAGTTTTGTTAGGTTAGGTCTACTTAAGCATAATTTTTTTTTAATAATGTATTTTTTTTTATTGTAAACAAATGGGATACATGTTGTTTCTCTGTTTGTACATGGCGTAAAGGCATACCATTTGTGTAATCATAAATTTACATAGAGAAATGTTGTTTGATTCATTCTGTTATTTTTTTCCCTTCCCCCCCACCCCTCCCACCCCTCTTTTCCCTCTATACAGTCCTTCCTTCCTCCATACTTGCCCCCCCTCCCTAACCCTAACACTAACCCTTCCCTCCCCCCATTATATGTGATCATCCACTTATTAGCGATATCATTCGTCCTTTGGCTTTTTGAGATTGGCTTATCTCACTTAGCATGACATTCTCCAATTTCATCCATTTGCCTGCAAATGCCATAATTTTATCATTCTTTATGGCTGAGTAATATTCCATTGTATATATATACCACAGTTTCTTTATCCATTCATCAATTGAAGGGCATCTAGGTTGGTTCCACAGTCTGGCTACTGTGAATTGAGCAGCTATGAACATTGATGTGGCTGTGTCTCTGTAGTATGCTGATTTTAAGTCCTTTTTTTTAAAAAATTATTTTTTGGTTCTTCTTATCCTTAAAGAAGAATGACTTTATGACATTTGCCAGTAAATGGATGGATCTGGAGAATATAATATTAAGTGCAATTTTGCCTTATAATATTTTCAATTTATGAAGTATTTATCAGCACATAACATATAATATTTGATTAGGCTATATGAATGGAGTCTGTTCTCCTTGTACTCTGAAGTCTGTAATTTCCTCCTCAGAGGGAACAACATTAAGTATGGGTAAAGTCACCAGTTACTGTGAGATGGAAATGCTATTTGCAGGGCTTTGTTCAGTCGTATCTTTCCCTGATCTCTATTAAGCTTTCTGCATCATTTGCTATCACACTCATTCGCTAGGTTCTGTCAATTATGGGCCAATTTCTCTATTGTTTTTAGAGTCTTTGGCCATAGAATGCCCCACAGTCTGAAATATTTGTATTGGTAAATTTTGAGAGAATATCAATAGGGACATCCGTACACCCAAACTAAGTAGAACTCTGGAGTTAAAAATTATATGAGCGATCAACAAATACATGAAAAAATGTTCAACATCTCTCATAACTAGAGAAATGCAAGTAAAAACTACCCTAAAATTTCATCTAACTCCAATTAGAATGGCTCTTATCAATTATACAAGCAATAATAGGTATTGGTGAGGATATGGGGGAAAAGGCACACTCATACATTGCTGGTGAGATTGCAAATTGGTGCAGCCACTCTGGAAAGTAGTATGGAGATTCCTCAGAAAACTTGGAATGGACCCACTTTTTGACCCAGTTATACCACTCCTTGGTTTATACCCAAAGGACTTAAATTCAGCATACTACAGTAACACAGCCACATCAATGTTTTAGCAGTTCAATTTACAATAACTAGATTGTGGAACCAACCTAAATGCCCTTCAATAGATGGGTGGATAAAGAAACTCTATTATATATACACAATGGAATATTACTCAGACAAAAAGAAGAATAAAATTATGACTTTTGCAGGTAAATGGATAGAGTTGGAGAATACCATGCTAAGTGAAATAAGTCAATTTCAAAAACCAAAGGCTGAATGTTCTCTCTATTAAGTGGAGCTGATACACAATGGGGCTGGGGAAGGTGGTAAGGGAAGAATGGAGGAACAATGGAGTGTGTAGAGGGAAATGAGGGCAGGGGAGGAGGTGAGGGAAGAAAAGATGGTGGAATGAGACAAACATCATTACCCTATGTATCCATATGATTACATAAATGGTGTGAATCTACAGTGTGTACAACCATAGAAATGAAAAGTTGTACCCCATTTGTGTAGAGTGAATCAAAATGCAGTCTGTAAAAATTAAAATTGAAATTATAATAATTTGAATGAAGCATTCATTAGAGGAAAAAACATCAGAAAAAGCATGACAGGAAAATAATTATTGAAGACAAATTCATAGATATTCTCCAATCTAAAAAAGAGAAAGGAAAATTAATACATTGAAACTGCACAGAGCCTTGACATGTAGGACACCATCAAGCATACCAATACGTGCATAGTGGAAATCTGCCAAAGGAGAAAAGAGAGACAGTGACAGAAAGAATACTTGAAGAAACAATGAACACGTACCTAAGGAATGTCATGAGATAAATTATTATGAATGTTTGAGAAGCTTCAAGAGTTCCAATTGAAATAAACTCAAATGCATTTACATTTATTTACAAATCAAACTTTTGAAAGCAAAAAAACATCAAAGCAGGAAGAGATAAACCAATGCATTACATATAATATACTCTCGATAATATTAATAGCAATTTTTCATCAGAAATGGGGACCAGAAAGTAGTGGGAAAACACATTCAAAGGAAAGAAAGAAAACAATCAACCAAGAATTCCATAGCTAGCAAATAAATAACAGAAATTAATATATGCCCAGAAAATTGAAAACTGAGATAATCATTAGTACGAAAATGCCTGTTAGGGCGTAATAAAAGGATACCTTCAGATTGCAATGATTACAACATGAAATGGTAATTCAAATTGATTGTGAAGAAATAAATAAAGCTAAAAAATGACTGACCACATAGGTTAATGTGAAAGATGGTATAAACATACATTTTCTTTACAACAGTATTTCCTTTATATGATTTGAAGACAACTGTATAAAGCAATTATTATGAATCTATATTGATGGCCACAAAATGTATATTTGACTTATATTACAACAATAACACAAAAGAGGGAGGAGGAAATGTAGTTATAGAAGATCAAAGTTTTTATATACTATAAAAATAGTGACTATTAGTCAAAAGATTAGAAAATGATCTTAAAATTAAATTGTTATAAGTTGTTTACTGCAATCCCCTAGGAAACCACCAAGATTATAACTAAAAAATACAGTAAATGAAGTGGAAGGAAATTAGTACTATATTTGAAAATATTTAATACAAAAGCAGCAGTAATGAAGGAAGAGTGTAACAAAAAGATATGACACATAGATAATCAATAGCAAATGATAGCCTTAAACCTGAATTTTAAGTAATTAATTATATTAAATGTCATTAGGTTAAACACTTCCATCTTTTAATGACAGAGTGGGTAAAAATAATACTGATACATTTTTTATGCAGTCGACAAAGACACTTTATATTGAAGGAAAACTAAGTTAAAAATAAAAGAATAAGGAAAGATATACCTTCTCTAATTGTATCCAAAATATACTTGCAGTGACAGCACTAACACCACATAAAATAGACATTAAGATGAAATGTTACCAGAAACACAAAAGGTCAATTTACAAGTATAAAGGTGGTGGAAAAGGGTCATCTATCAGTAAAACAATTTTAAATATCAGTTTCCATAGCAACATAGCTACAAAATACATGAACTCAACACTAAAAATTCAATACTAATTGTTGGACAAATTTCAGTGTTCCAATTTTCTTTTCCTTCCCTCCCTCCCTTCCATCCTTCCTTCCTTCCTTCCTTCCTTCCTTCCTTCCTTCCTTCCTTCCTTCCTTCCTTCCTTCCTTCCTTCCTTCCTTCCTTCCTTTTGCTGAGGCTCAAACAGCCCAAGCCTTCACAAATGCAAGGCAAGTGTTCTACCATTGAGATACATCCCTATCCCTCAATTTTAATAAAGGGGAGAACTGTAAAGAATATTAATGAAGTGGAACCCTTGAATCATACTATAAGCTACTAACAGAAATCAATAGAACCCTCCATCCAACAAGTGAAGCACACAATTTTTTTCCTCAAATGCATGTGAAATATTCTCCAGAATAGGCCATTTATTAAGCAATAAAACAAGTCTCAATAAATTTTAGAGCATTGGAATCATACAAAGAATATTGTCCAAATCACAAATAGGTTTTATTAACTTTTCAAATCATAATGAAATTTGAGAAATTCACAAACTCCTAAAATTAACTAAAAACATATTACCAAATAATAAATGGGTTAAAGAATAAATCCCAAGAGATGAAAACAAATGAAAGCACAATACACAATAGTCATATTGTGGAACCAACCTAGATGCCCTTCAATAGATGAATGGATAAAGAAACTGTGGTTTATATACACAATGGAATATTACTCAGCCATAAAAAATGATAAAATTATGGCATTTGTAGGCAAATAGATAAAATTGGAGAATATCATGCTAAGTGAGATAAGCCAATCTCAGAAAACCGAAGGATGAATGATCTCACTGATAAGCGGATGATGATACATAATAGGGGGTCGAAGGGAGGCAAGAATGGAGGAAAGAGGGACTGTATAGAGGGAAAAGAGGGGTAGGAGGGGTGGAAGGAAGGGAAAAATAACAGAATGAATTGAACACCATTACCCTATGTAAATGTATGATTACACAAATGGCATGCCTCTACTTCATGTACAGAGAAACGAGATGTATCTCATTGTTTGCAATAAAAAAATTGAAATAGGTCAAAATAGATTGAAAGATATCTCATATGCACTTATTTGAAGACGTGATACTACTAAAATGACATACAATCAAAAGTATCTGCAAATTTTATAAAATCTCTATAAATACTTTATTTGCAGCAGTTGAGAAGCTGATCATAAAATTTATATGAATACACAAGGGGTACAGATTTGCCAAAACAATATTAAAAGTAACATATTTGAATGGCTCACACTTGCCAATTATAAAACATTACAATGCTATAGTAAACAAGCTATAGTGGTACTGATGTAATAATAATAATGCAGATCACTGGAACACAGTAGATGGCCCAGAAATAAAACATCAGTTAGTTTTCCAAAAGTGTTCAAACAAATTCCATGGCAAAAATCTTAGTCTTTTCAATAAATAGTGCTGGACAACCAGCTATTCACATGGAAAAGAAAAATGTTGGATGCTACCTTCCAGCATAAAAGTTAATTTCACTATATCATATATCAATATCTTAGAGCTAAAACTATAAAACTCTTAGAAGAAAACAGGAGTAAATATTTGTGACCTCAGGTTTGGCTCTGCTTTTTTATGTATGCAACTAAAATATAAAAAAAAAAATTGTATATTTTAAAAATAAAACATCCTTGCTTTAATGAACACCATAAGTAAGTGAAAAGCAGCAAATAGATTCTGAGAGAGTATTTGCAAATCATATCTCTGACAAGAAACTTGTATTGAGAATATATAAATTCTCTTCTAACTTAAATATAGTGAAGAATAATTCAATTAATCCAGGGAGAAAGAATGTGAATAGACACCTCATAACAAAGGTAAGTGGTCAATAAACACATGAAAAGATGTTCAACATATCAGGTAGTCATTAAGGAAATTCAAATAAACACCACAATGAGATACTACTTTAGGATCTACAGGATGGTCTTACTCAAACAAAGTTTTAAAACATATGTTCATTTCTGGTAGGAATATAAAATGGAGCTGCCACTTTGCAAAACAATTTGAAAATTTCTCAAGTATTAAACATACATTTACTATATTACCCAACAATTTCTCTCCTAAGTTTGTACACAAAAGAATGGAAAACCTATTTCCACACAAATTCCTCTATATTCGTGGCACCATGCACATGCATTTTGTTGAAAATCAATTGAACATAAAATGTAAGAATGTATTGTTAGACTTTCAATTGACTTAAATGAACATGTTTATGCTATGGCCCCATATTTTATTTACGGTTCTAATTTGTAGTAAGTATTGAAATAAGAAAATTTGAATTATCTGCCATTGTTCATCATTATCAAGATTTTTTTTTTCTATTCAGTTACAGCAGGAGCCAGGTGGTGGTTGTATATGCATGTAATCCCAGTGTCTAGGGAGGCTGAGGCAGGAGGATCTTGAGTTCAAATCCAGCTTCAGCAAAAGTGAGGCACTAAGCAACTCAGTGAGATCCTATCTCTAAAGAAAATACAAAATAGGGCTGGAGTGGTGGCTCAGTGGTTGAGTGCCCCTGAGTTCAATACCCAGTACTGAAAAAAATAAACAGTTATAATAGGAAAAATATACAGAAAATGTGCAAATATGTGTACTATTCATCTACTGATGAGTGAATAATAAAATGTGGTATTCACATACAATGGATTACCATGCAACAATAAAAAGAAGCAAATTACTGATATGTTCTGCAATGTAGGAGAACTTAGAAAACTTTGGGCTAAATGAAAGAAGCCCATTCATAATAATGAATTCATAATAATTAAATGATTATTTCATATTCAATGTGTAGATTAGCAAATTCCATTGAGACAGCATGCAGATTAATGTTTTCTGTCCTTGTGTGGATATGTGGGGGTAGCTTGTGTTGAGTCATGACTAATGGTTATAGGAATCTTTTTGGACTATTGAAAACATTAAAAATGAGACAATAGTAGTTGTCACACAACTATGAATATATTAAATCAACTGATTTTATGCCTCAAAAGAATGATGTGATGGTTTTTGAATTAAAATTCAATGAAAACATTTTTAAAAGAATCCAAAAAGAAAGCACATTCCAAGAAAGTATAAATCAACAAGTAATAATCCTTTCTTTTGCTATGTCAATAGTTACATTTCCTAGGGTTGGGATCCCCCAAATAAACATAATGCTGACTCTTGCATCGCATTGATGAGGGTGGAAGAAACTTGAGTTCCTAGTTTTGGTCTGTGCTTCCAATAGAATTAAACAATCAGCTCACCTTCGTTAACTACTTTAACTGTCATCACTTTGAATTGATCTGGTTCTGATCACAGCAGTGAATCCCAAGAATGTTTTGATGTACATTAAAAGACATAATAATAACAATCTGATATCTTTAAGCAAGGAGAGAGGTGAAGGGGAAATTCTTGACCAGAAGCTGAAGAGGCAGGTACTTTAAATGGGGAACCAGTACAAGGAAGAATATGGAAATATAGCAAAGAAGGGCAGAAAAGAAAGAGAAATAAATGAGCAAACCAGTAAATTAAACAATTTCAGAAGAAATGCTATCAAGGAAAATTTTTAAAAAGTAATGCTACAATAAGTGACTTGTATTTTTCATGCTTCTTGGGGTTGGGTGAATGAGGACAGCCTTTCTTTTTTTATAAAGATCTTGATCCATTTTATTGTTATCTATACTGAGAAATTCTCTAGGGTCCATTTACATAAACATCAAAATCTTCTTCCACAATAGACATGAATATCGGAATATCATTTTCCAAAACAATCTGAAGAGTCATTCTAGTTTCATATGAACAAATACTTGCCAGATTTACATATTGTTTGAATTCTGAGGATGTGTTTTTGTTGTTGCTGTTGTTCTTTGATTCATTGTACACAAATGGGGTACAACTATTGTTTCTCTGGTGTACATGAAGAGAGTCATACCATTTATGTAATCATACATGTACATAGAGTAATGAAGTTTGTCTCATTCTATTATCTTTTCTTCCCCCTGCCCCCTTCCCACCCTTCATTTCCTTCTACACAACCCATCCTTCTTTCATTCTTCCCTTACCTCCCTCCCCCCCATTATGTATCATCATCCACTTATCTGAGAAATCATTCAGCCTTTGGTTTTTTGGGATTGGCTTATTTCACTTAGCATGATATTCTCCAACTCCATCCATTTACCTACAAATGCCATAATTTTATTCTTCATTATGGCTGAGTAATATTCCATTGTGTATATATAGCACAGTTTCTTTATCCATTCATCTATTGAAGGGCATCTAGGTTGGTTCCACAATCTAGCTGTTGTAAATTGAGCAGCTATGAACATTGATGTGACTGCATCACTGTAGTATGCTGATTTTAAGTTCTTTGGGTATAGGCTAAGGAGTGGGATAGCTGAGTCAAATGGTGGTTGTATTCCAAGGTTCCTAAGGAATCTCCATACTGCTTTCCAGAGTGGCTGCACAAAATGTGCAACCCCAATAGCAATGTATGAGTGTACCTTATTCCCCACATCCTTGTCAACACCTATTGTTGTTTTTTTTTGTTTTGTTTTGTTTTTTGATAATAGACATTGTATTTGGAGTGAGATGAAATCTTAGGGTAGTTTTGATTTGCATTTCTCTTATCACTAGAGATGTTGAACATTTTTTCATATATCTGTTGATTGCTTATAAATCTTCTTCTGTGAAGTGTCTGCTCATTTCCTTAGCCCATTTGTTAATTGAGTTATTTGTATTTGTATTCTGGGTGTAAAGTTTTCTCAGTTCTTTATAGATTCTATAGTTTAGTGCTCTATCTGAAGTGTGTGTGGCAAAGATATTCTCCCACACTGTAGGCTCTCTCTTCACATTTTTGATTCTTTCCTTTACTGAGAAAAAGCTTTTTGGTTCAAATCTATCCCAATTATTGTTTTCTGCTTTTAATTCTTATACTTAAAGAGTCGTGTTAAGAAAGTCTGGTCCTAAGCCAACATGATGGAGATTTGGACCTACTTTTTCATCTATTAGATGCAGGGTCTCTGGTCTAATTTCTAGGTCCTTGATCCATTTTGAGTTTTGTTTTTGCAGGCTGAGAGAGAGGGGTTTAGTTTCATTTTGCTACATATGGATTTCCAGTTTTCCCAGCACCATTTGTTGAACAGGCTATCTTTTCTCCATTGTATGTTTTTGGCACCTTTGTCTAGTATGAGATAACTGTATTTATGTGGGTTTGTCTCTGTGTCCTCTATTCTGTACCATTGGCCTCCCTGCTTATTTTGGTGCCAATACCTGCCATTTTGTTACTCTTGCTCTGTAGTATAGTTGAAAATCTGGTATTGTGATACCTCCTGCTTCACTCTTCCTGCTGAGGAATGCTTTAGCTCTTCTGGGTTTCTTATTCTTCCAGATGAGTTTCATGATTGCTTGCTCTATTTATGTGAAGTATGTCATTGCGATTTTAATTGGAATTGCATTGAATTTGTATAGTGCCTTTGGTAGTAAGACCATTTTGAAAATATTAATTCTGCCTATCTAAGAACATGGGAGATCTTTCCATCTTCTAATATTTTCTTTAAATTTTTCCTTAGTGTTTTGTAGTTCTCATTGTAGAGGTCTTTCACCTGTTTTGTTAGATTGATTCCCAAGTATTTTATTTTTTTGAGGCTATTGTGAATGGGTTCGTTTTCCTATTTTCTCTTTCAGAGGATTCATCACTTATGAAAAAAGTGCTTGAGATTTATGAGTGTTGATTTTATATCCTGTATTTACTGAATTCATTTATTAGTTATAGAAGTTTTCTAGTGGAGTTTTTTGGATCCTCTAAATATATAATCATGTCATTGGCAAATAGTGACAGCTTGAGTTCTTCTTTTCCTATTTGTATCCCTTTAATTTCTTTTGTCTAATTGCTCTGTCTAGTGTTTCAAGGATGATGTTGAATAGAAGCACTAAAAAAGGGTATTCCTGTCTTGTTCCAGTTTTTAGGGGAAATGCTTTCAGTTTTCCTCCATTTAGAAAGATGTTGGTCATGGGTTTAGCACAGATAACCTTAACAATGTTTAATTATGTTCCTACTATGCATGGTTTTTCTAGTGTTTTGAGCATAAAGGGGTGCTATATTTTATCAAATGCTTTTTCTGCATCTATTGAAATAATCATGTGATTCTTAACTTTAAGTCTGTTGATATGGTGAATTACATTTACTGATTTCCAGATGTTGAACCAACCTTGCATCCCTGGGAATAAACCCACTTGATCATGGTGCACTATATTTTTAATTTTTTTTATGTTATTTGCCAGAATTTGTTATGGATTTTTGCATCTATGTTCATTAAGGATTTTGGTCTGAAGTTTTCTTTCTTCCATGTGTCTTTGTCTGGTTTTGGTGTCAGGGTGATATTAGCGTCATAGAATGAGTTTGGAAGGGTTCCTGCCTCTTCTAATTCATGGAATACTTTGAGGAGTATTGGAATGAGCTCTTCTTTGAAGGTCTTGTAGAACTAGGCTGAGAATCTATCTGGTCCTTGCCTTTTCTTGGTTGGTAGGATTTTGATGACTTCTATTTCTTTGCTTGAAATTGATCTATTTAAATTGTGTATGTCCTTCAGATTCAGTTTGGGTGGATCATGTCTTTAGAAATCTGTGGATATCTCTGAGATTTTCTATTTTGTTGGGGAATAGATTTTCAAAGTAGCTTCTCGTTATGTTTTGTATTCAAACAGTGTCTGTCATGAGATCATGAATTTTAGTAATTTGTGTTTTCTAATTATCTTAGTGTGACTAAGGTTTTTTCAATTTTGTTTATTTTTTCAAAGAACCAACTTTTTGTTTTGTCAGTTTTCTGAATTATTTATTTTGTTTCACTTTCATTGATTTCAGCTGTGATTTTAATTATTTCCTGTCTTCTACTAGTTTTGGTGTTGTTCTATTCTTCTTTTTCTAGCATTTTGAGCTGTAATGTTAGGTCATTTATTTGTTGACTTTTTCTTCTTTTGTTGAACATGCTCCATGCAATGAATTTTCCTCTTGGTACTCCTTTCATACTGTCCAATCAACATAATTTTGATATTCTGTATTGTTTTTATCATTTACCACTAAGAATTTTTTTTATCTCCCCACTATGTCTTCTGTTATCCATGAATCATTCAATAGTGTATTATTTAGTCTCCAGGTTTTGGAGTAGTTTCTGTTTTTTATTTTATCATTGATTTTTAATTTCATCCCATTATGTTCTGATAGAATACAAGTTGGTATCTGTATTTTTCTGCATTTGCTAAGATTAGATTTGTGGAATAACACACGGTCTATTTTAGAGAATGATCCATGTGCTGCTGAGAAGAACATATATTTGCTGGTTGATGGATGGAATATTCTGTTCTTGCATTGAGATTTGGAAGCCAGAAATCAATTTATTCTATTTCATGAATAATTTTCTGATTTGAGGTTAGACATGCATTTGAATTTTTATGATCATTTATTTTAAATGATGGTGCTTCACATGCCCTTTATATTGTACTACAAATTTGGAACAGATCACTCTTAGAACACATTTAAAGTATGATAAATACAGTTACAATGCATATCCACTTTATATTATTTTGGTGGATGAGGGGAAGACCATTTGGTGGGACTGAATGTATGTGGACCTTGTTATGATTTGGATATAAGGTATCCCTCCAAACTTCTGTTTTAATGCAAGAGTATTTAGAGGAAAAATGACAGGATTATGAGAGCTGCAACCTAATCAGTTCATCATAGTTTAAATTGACTGACTGATAACTGTAGGCAGGTGTGGTGAGTTTAGAGGACATGGTTCACAGGGGAAAGCCCTAGAAGAGCATATTTCTTGGTGGCCCCTTACCCTTTCTCTCTCTCTTTCTTGGCCATCATGATTTTGGAACAGTGACCATTCACCATGTCCTTCTGCCATGATGTTCTGCCTTGCCTTGGGCCCAGAGTAATGGAGTTGGCCTACCATGGATTAAACCCCTGAAACCATGAGTCAAAATAAAATTTTCCTTTTCAAAGTTGTGCTTCTCTGGAATTTTTGTCATGGAGACACAAATTAACTAACACAGACCTGAAACAAATCTATGTGAGAGGGTCAAATATTAGGGACACCTGAGTTTAACACTTGATTCAACACAGCCCACTAATAAATGCCAAAATTGTGCTGGAATTGGCTTGTGCCAGCTCCCAAGCAAGTGATAGAGTAGTAATTATTACCAGGGCAAAATGTGTTTGCACCCTGATGTCTTTGATCTCAAACTTTCACCTAAATGTATCACACCAGAGATTACCAATAACTGTGACTATATTTCTCTATTAAATTCTGTCACTCTCCTTCTCTCTCCCTCACCCCTTGCTTTGCAGCCAACAGCCAACATCTACCATCATTCAAGTGATTAAATGCCCTTTGCCTTCAAATCTCTTCAATTCATTCCAACTGAACACAGATAGATCATCATAATCCTAGCTAAATTGTAGATTCATAAACTAAGTAAATGCTATCATTATTTTAAGACACTGTTTAGTGTAACTTTTATAGAGCTATAGTGACTACTATAAATCAGACTTGTGTATTCAACTGCCTTGCCAAGTGCAATTTTAATAGGTAAAAGTTGAAGTCACTCTTATCTTTCACGAACAAACTGTTTAACCAGAAATATTTATTAACTACCTTTATTCAACAAATGACAATTTTTTTTCTTTCTTTTTCTCAATCCATAAACCATAGTCAGCTTTGATTTCTCTCTGTGTCATAGGAGCTACCCAGTATGTCATTGTTGGCTCTACTTTCATACTTTATTCCAATTTTCCCCATATTCACCACTTCTACCTGGTCCAATTCACATGTTTTTTTTTTTGTTTTGTTTTGTTTGTTTTTTTTTACTATCTGGATTATTCCAATAGTCTCCTATATCTCTTTATTATCTGTTGTTTTTGGATATATATGACTGTAGGATGTATTTTGACATATTATAATACATGGGGTGAAACCTATTATAATTTTGATACTCCTTATTTCTCAACCTTTCACACCATGAACTCTATACAACATCCAGAGGAATCATATAAAATATGTCTAATTTTTGTCAGTTTTCTGCTCACTCTGAGTATATATTAAGGTTTTTAAATTGGCTCCCAGTTTCCTCTCTATCCTCATGACCTCATACTCTTCTTCTTGCTCAAACAACAGTTATACTGGCTACTTTTTACTCCATGATCATACCAGGGGCATTTTATGCTTTTGCTGGTACTTTTGCCTGGAATATTATTTCATTAGTTACCACATGGCTCAGTTCCTCACTTCCTTCTGCACAAATATCATCTCTTTAGAGAAGTTTCCTTGAACACTTTATTCCCTAACCTAATTAATATTCTTTATTATATATCTGTCTTTTTATATCTGACATTGTTACAAATTATGCATTTGTTTATTGTCTCTTAATACCTACCAAAATGTAAGGTCCATGATGGGAAGCACTTTGTCTCTTTTGATTATTGATATATCCCAGCACATAGAAGAGTGCTTGGTATAAAGTAGGTGGTTAATAAATATTTGTTTAATATATGTCTTAGGAGGTTTCTAAAACTTATGTGGTGGTCTTAAAAAGCAAACAATAAACTCTATTGGGTACTTTACTAAAGTGAGGAGAAGGATACTACAAAATAACTCCAAGGATGGTTAGTTTTACCTTTTATTGTGCAAACTCTATGTACTAAGCCTTTATACTAGGTGATGGAGTCACTGAGAATAAATAGTTCATTATGATATTTTAAAATTGCTGCTTTCAAGTGTAATGAAATATTATTGGACTTTTGAAATAAATTTTAAAGAATGGAAACAAAAGAAAATAAAGAATAAAATTTGCCAATTCTCTCTGGAAAAAGTGGATTTAGGGAATCTTTATTATATGCAGACTTGAAAAATGAACAAATTTCTAGATAAAAGAAAGAGGTAGTATTAGAGGTACAAGAGGATGTTCAAAGGTAGAGGAGCAACATTAGCAAAAAAATTCATAGGTGAAATACATGGTCACATTCAATGTCTGAATAACACATGGATACAATTTGTGTAAAATGTAGGATTATATAAGAGTGTAAACTGAAAGGAAAAGGTAGAATGGACAATTTTAATTCATGATAGACTTTTTCTGCCATATTTGGGAATTATTATGTGGTAAATGGAAATGTGATAAGAGTTTTAAACATGACTCTTCCATTTTAAGATTTTTAATGAGGAAAGAAGCAACTGGAAAATTAGGTCATTTGATTCCCTGGGTTCTATACATGTGGAACAATGAATTCCATCAATTCTAAGCAGACTGTGGTCATACATAAGGGTGTAGTTTTTGTGAAAACAAAATATGTAATAGGTTTTATGGGATTAATGTGATAAGAAATTGCAAAATACTTGAATAAAAATAATTAAATGTCAAAATTATTTATTTTAGAAGGAGACTAAATGATGAGTAATACAAAAGATCATGAATCTTTTCATGAATACTGAAAACTCTAATTAAATAAAAATAGGGTACTATGTACTAATTAAAAAGGTGATTATGAGAGGAATAGTTTTATAGAGAATGTTAAATTAGCCAGGCATTTTGGTGCATGCCTGTAATTCCAGTGAATCAGGAGGCTGAGGCAGGAGGACCATGAGTTCACAGCCAACCTCAGCAACTAAGCAAGGCTCTAAAACACTTAGCAAGATGCTGTCTCTAAATAAAAATGCATAAAAAGGTTTGAGGATATGGTTCAGTGGTTAAGTAACCTGGATTAAATTCCCAGTACCCTGGTAGGAGAAAGAAAGAGAGAGAGAAGGAGAGTCAGAGAGAAAGAGAGAGAGAAAGAGAGAGAAAGAGAATGTTAAAATAAAAAGTAGAATATTATATTTACAATGGGAATTCAATTAGATAGGAAAAAATCCCCCAGTGATTCTTGCTTCCTGTTATTTTTTTT
Organism: Sciurus vulgaris; assembly: GCF_902686455.1. Classification (NCBI taxonomy): domain Eukaryota; kingdom Metazoa; phylum Chordata; class Mammalia; order Rodentia; family Sciuridae; genus Sciurus; species Sciurus vulgaris. The sequence goes on from NC_136471.1 coordinate 57,023,820, forward strand.
ATTCCTTGTACAGTACCCTTTCACTTTAATTAGGTTGGACTTGTGCAAACAACAGAATTTGCAGAAATAACAGTATGTGATTTCTATAGCTGTCATAAAAAAACATTTCATGTTCTATTGCGATCTTTTCTATTACTCATCACACACTTGAAGACATTCTGGCATTGCTGTAAAGTGGCCTAGATCATGTGTGTTGTGGTTTGGATCTGGCATGTCTCCCAAGGGCTCATATGTTGAAGACTTGTTCCTCAAAACAACAATGTTCAGAGGTGGGACTCTTGGAAAATGATCACACCATGAGGGCTCTGATCTCATCAATGGATCAATTCATTCATCAGTTCATAGCTCTTGGCATTTTGGGGAAGTGGTGAAAACTCTATAAGAGTGAGGCCTAGTTAGAGGATGTGGGTCACTGTGGGAATGCCCTGAAAGGGTATGCCTTGTCCATGGCTCCATCCTTGCTTACTCTCTGCTTCATTGCTCTCAGGAGGTGAGTAGTTTCTTCTGTCATGCTCCTCTTGTGATATTTCTGCCTTGAAACCAGTCAACCATGAAATGAAACCTGTGAAACAGTGAGCCAAAATAAATCATTCCTCTTGTAAGTTGTTTTTCTAAAAAATTGTGTCCCAGTGATGGAGAGCTGACTAACAGTGAGGAAAATTGTGTTCCCCTGGCATCATGAAGCACATACTTCCCAGCCGTACTCATAAGCCTTGGAATCAGACCCTTCAATCATACTCAAGCTTTCAGATGATTGCATTAAATGTTAACATTTTGAATATGTGTTGAACAAAAATTTCCCTCTACCATCTTAGGCCCAAGAGTTTGAAGGTGGGAAGAAAATAGTGTGGGGATGCTATAATTTATGTGACAACATAGAGAAGAGCAAGATAAATTCTTAGTTCTCATGCATTTGGAAGCACTTTACAAAGAAGGATAGGCCCCTAAAAGAAGCAGAGATAAGATTTTATATATGAGCTTTAATGAAGGAGATGGGTTTATGGCTTTTAGGGCTTTAGTGGAAAAGTATGGAAGGTTCTATTTAGTTTACACTATCTTTTATCCCAATGCTAAAGGGCAGTCTCCTTGGATGGAAGTTCCCTTAGAAGATTTATAGTAGTTAAATTCTCAGAAAGCCTTGTTTAAATCATCAATCAAAAGGACATTTAGATAAACCTTTTTCTGCAACTGCTCTTTGTTCAAAATTTTAAGTTTAAAGTCGTCATACAGCACTCTGATGGGTTATTGGTAACTTCAACTACAAACTCATGGGACATTCTAAACCATTATCACTCAGTTAATTCACTTTTGAATACCTGATTCACAGAAAGTGTGTGAGATAAAATATTTACTCATATTTTAAACTATTGAATTATGATGCAATTTTATGCAGAAATTGGTAAGTGATTCAGATATGCATTTCATTTTCAAAAATTTCCATAATGTGATACTAATTTTATAATAAAATTACCTAATGAAAGAAAGTTACTTATTTGATTTTTGTAATGAAATATGATATGCCAAGCTCTCTGAAGTCTACCTTTGAAGAGAGTTAAACTGCAGAAATAGAGATGCAATGGAAAAGTTGAAAGCACTAAATTTCACTAGACTTTTCATTAACAAAAGACTTGTATGAAGCCAAACAGAAAAATTTCAGTCAGAAAATCAATACTCCAACCAACAGAATGTTTCATAAAAAGAGGGACAAGTTGAAACACTATGATGTCAAGATTTGTTTAATGTAGAATCCCAAAATATTAGTTTAAAAAGGAAAAGAATAAAGCATTAAACTCTGTTTACCTGAAATACCAAATTGCAGAACAGAATTTGGAAAGGTTTTTAAAGCTTAAAATAATTTTGTTCTTCTCCTCTTTAGTTTAGCAAAGAAATTGTTTAATCTTATTCTGACTATAAAAGCAGTAAGAGTTGAGAATATCCTCAGTGAAAACAATGACACCTAGAATCAACAAGAGGACTTTGGTAAACTGCTAAACTGTTATACAATCATATTCTAAAGTATAAATAACTTCTTTTAGAACCTTGCTTAACTGAATTTTTCTAGCTCTGAAAGTACTCCTAACAACCTAAAGCAGCCACTAATAGGATACTGAAGGGAACTTATATGATAATAACTTTAAAGTAGATGAGGGAAGTGACATAGAAAATGTATTTGATAATTTGAAATAGGAAAATAAGATGATTTGTATGACTTACTTGGTCTTGCATTTTTTAAAAGAAGAGCTAAACCCTTCACATTGATATTTTCTTTCCTTTTCATACAAACAAGATATAAAAGTACAACATTTTACAGTCAACTTGAATCTCATCAGCTATTCCTGGCAAATTGCAATACATGAAATGAATCAGGAATTCATTATAATTCCAGAGGAAAATTAGAACAAGGAACGTGGAAAAAGAAAAAAAAAAAAAAACCAAAATTCATTTTCTTTCTGTAATCTATTACTATAACTTAACAATACTTGACATTTATTGAACACTTGCTATGTTCCAGAAAATGGAATAAATGGTTCATTTATCTTATACATTCAACTATGTAACCCTGGATGAAAAAAAAAAACCTATAAATACGTTGCACTAATAATCCCATTTTATAGGTGATGAAACAGAAAGCTTGAATATTTTGCCTAAATTGATGCCAGAATTCTAATCCATTTGCATGTGACTTTGCCACATAAAAACTGTGTGAGATGAAAGGTTAAGCCTTTCATAAGATGGTGCATATTTTAAATTGCAAAGTCACCAAGTGTTATGTCAAAGGCATCTCCAGCTATTCTAGAGAGGAAGGCTTCTTAAATTTGTAACTCATTTTCTGATCTTGTAGATGGTTCTAGTAGAGAATTAAGAAAACCTTCCTTTTCTGTTTCGGAATTAACTTTTTTTGGCTTTCCATGTATTTTAATACAAAGACAAAACCCTCTCCTAGAATGAAGAACTTGAAGAGTTAAATACCGAGCATAGTAATATAAGTTTTCTAATGAACAAAAGGTGTCAAAAAGACACTTTAGAGAATAGATAGTCCTTTTAACAAATGCTGCTGTGAAAACAGGTTATCCATATATAGAAGATTGAAACTAGATCCCTGTATCTCACCCTACACAAAAGTCAAGTCAAAATGGATTAAAGTCCTATGAATAAGACCACATGATAGGCAACTACTTGAATTAAATATAGGGGAAACACTCTAATATATAGGCACAGGGAACAACTTCCTCAACAGGACTCTTATAGCACAGGCAATAATACCAAGAATCAATAAATGGGATGACATTGAATTAAAATGCTTCTGTTCAACAAAGGAAACAATTTGCAATGTGAACAATTAGCACCTATAGAATGTAAAAAAATATTTTCCTGTTGCACCTCAATGAAAGATTAATATCCAGAATATATAAAGATCTCAGCAATCTCAACATCAGAAAGTCAACCCATTGAACAATGGGTAAATGAACTAAACAGATATTTCCCAAAAGGAGTACAAATGGCCAACAATCTTACTAAAACTACTTAACATTTTTAGCCATCAGGGAAGTGCAAGCCAAAGCTGCCAAGAGTCCATCTGACTGCAATCAGAATGTAAACAATTAAGATCACATAAATAATAAATGCTGGCAAGGATCAAGGATCTGATGTAAAAAGGAACCCTTATGCACTGTTGTTAGTAGTATAGCCACTACAAAAATCAGATTCCTCAAAATCTAAAAATGGAACTACTATATGATCCAACTATACCACTTCTCAGTATTCATCAGAAGAATATGAAGTTAACATACAAAAGTGCTACCTATGTATCCACGTTTATTATAATGTTATTTACAATAGCCAATATATGTAATCAGCCTTGGTTATACATCAATAGATAAATGGAAAAAAAAATCATAGTATATACACAGTCAAGTTTTACTCAGCCATAAAGTAAGAGCAAAATTACAACATTTGCAGGGAAATTAATGGAACTGAAAAGCACCGTGTTAAGCAAAATAAGCAAGACTCAGAAAAAGAAGTACCATATGTTCTCTCTTATATGTGGAAACTAGATGGAAAAAAGAGGATCTCATGAAACTGAAAGGGAGACCATTAAGGAAGAGAAAGAAGACTAGGGAGGGGATGGGAGGCAGGGAGGTACTGGGGCGTTAAATTGATGAAATTATATTGCATGGCTGCATGAATATGCTATAAGGAAGACTACTATTCTGCATGACTAATATGTACCACTAAGAAATTTAAAATTAATGAAAATTAAGTCTACAGTAAGTTGAATGGCTTCTTTACAAAGTAATCAATTTTAATTGTCTACTGCATGGGGAAAATTTCCTTTTTTCCTGACATGCAGGCAAACAGGGAGGTTGTGTGGGGACTCTGGAGAGAGAACAGGTGCAAGGTAAATTCAGTATGTGAGCTTATAGTTGTCCCTTGCATATGGAAGCAAGTGGAGGGAGGCAAGACTAAAACAGTAGTCTCCTGGTAGGCACTAGTCAATAAATACTCAGGTAAAATATGATATTTAGTTTTGGTTATTTTCTAATCATTGCATTTCCCATTATGTTGTTCCCAGATCTCCATAAAGATAATACTTAGATAGCACTTACTATGTGCCAAGATTTTTTAATACTCACTTGGAATCAACCTATTAATTCTCAAGGCAGTTCATGAGATAAGTATTAGTATTATCCCTATTTTAAATTAAATTGAAGCACAGGAGTTCAGTAACTTCCCTGAAGTCACTCAGCAACTAAGTAGACAAGGCAGGATTAGAATCTACATTGTCTAGTGTCAGTATATATATGGTAAGCAAGAATTCCACACTACTCATATGAAATTTGTTAACTTTTACAGTTTCGTATTAGCAAAGATTTAGGAAGCTATTGGAGAGGTGTTCCCACTGTAGTGAAGTCACAGTGGAAAACATGAAGCAGCATGAAAAAGAGATGCCCAGAGTAATTGTCTCTAGGAGAGATCAACAGGGACAGAAAGCAAGAATTTTTGGATTACAGAACTGTTTCTCAAGGATAATAACAAACATCAAGGGAAGAGTATGGTATAAAAGACAGAAATCCTTGCAATGTGTAGAATGAAGATGTATAAGTTTAGATGAGTACTAAAGAGAATTCCTAGCAGCTTGCAAGCTTTGAATTTAGAAGCATTACAAAAACATGAGACTAATGTATTATTTAAAGTTTTCTTACTTCTGAAAGAGTGCTTGTTAGGATAATGCCAAATTTTAAGTTAGTGACCTCTTTGTTTTTCCTTTTTAAAAACTTTTCTCATTCTGTCCCTTCTCCCCACCTACTATCATTTAGATCTGGAATGTCCTCCAGAGGCCCAGGTGTTAATGACTTGATTCCTAGCCCTTTGAACTATTGAGAAGTGGAGGAATCTTTAAGAAGTGGGGACTTGAGAATGTAAGTTATGACATGATCTTTAATGGGGTATTGGGACCCCAGCCCATCTTCTTCCTCTCCATTTACTTCCCAGCTGCCATGACATGAGAAACTTCCTCTAACATGCACCACCACCATGTGTTACTGCCTTACCACAAACCCAAAAGCAATAAGGTCAATTCACCATGGACTGAAAACTCCAAAACTGTGAGTCAAAATAAACATTTCCCTTTTTAGGTTTGTTATCTCAGGTATTTTGTTACAGTAACAAAAATCTAACTAATATACCAACCCACAAAACCACATTCACTATTTTAGCCACAAGTAGCAAGTACAGCTAGATCCACAAATTCTACCTTTAAATATATTTGTGACTTTAAGCTGGTTAATATTTAGTCTTGCATAGAAGGTTTTCTTTCAATTTTGTGTGTTGGCACAATTTTTTAACCTATCAAGTGTTGATACTAACTGCAAATACTGAACAGTTTTTACATAGCATTCTTACCATTGTTTCATTGTATGTTTTACTTTTTCAATTTTTATTAAAGATGTTTCTAACTTGTGCCATCTTTACTTGTTAGGATACAGATAACATGATATAAATTATGTAAATACTGTCTTTTACTCTACCCAGCACACAATAAACTTATGGATTCTTTACCTATTGTTTGTGTCACCTGCTTTTACTATTTCATCACTTTTTGTCAGATATCCCTACTCTCCATCTCCTGTAGCCACTCTGTAGTGCCAGGGTGATTCACATGACATCACAAGAGCTGATAATCTATTAGTATTCCTCATTTTTATTCTCCATTCAGATAATATATTAAATAGGTACACTTCACTTGCTCTGTTATAAAATTATACTTCTTTTCTATATGTATTATATTTCTGATGTTTCCTGATTTTGTACCTCTTAAGAATCTTTATTCCTATTCAATTAAAGAAGTCTCACTTATTTTATTAATTTTGATAACATATAAAATCTCTGTCCTTATCATCTTCTAGCAAAGCAAAAAATAAAGAACAATACATAAATTCCTGTTTTAAGGAATTATTTGCAGAACATAATATTTTTCCAATTTTAAGTCAATAATTTAATAGATATTTATTATGTGCCAGGCAGTTTGATCATATGATCCCTATTTTTATGGGCCATATTTTCTACTGAAGATCTATATTACTCTAATTTATGTATTTACACTTACAATATGTCAAACATTGTAAACTATACTGACTAGTGGCACAAAAGTTAATGAGATTTAAATATTTTGACCTCATGAAATTAAATTGAAGGGAGACATATAGTAATATGTATTACTATAAGTAATATTTGAGATGCTATAAGTGCTATACAGAAAAGTAAGTTCTTGATTAAATAAATATGTTCTTATATAAGCAAACTGAGTTTTATTAATTTATTACATAACAGAGAACACTACACAGGCAATTCTAAAATATCGTGTCTTTAGAGAAAGTGGGTGCATGATTTGGGATGGGAAATTTTGAGGTAGGCTAAAGAAACCCAGGTGAAGCTTTGGTTTTGTTGAGTTCTTGAGAAAAGGGTAGATGCAAGAGACTGAAGTGAAAATGTGTGAATCACAGGATATTCTGTGAATGTGTTGCTTATTGAGAATGTACTTCTTCTAATCCCCCCAAACCCTGGCAATCAGTTTATACCTTAGAGTTAGACACAAAATCATTCTTATTCCAATTCTATACCACTTCTATGATCATTAGATGACATCATTTTCTCAGAAACAAGTTTATGGTTGAACTGGGGTTTGACGATTATGCTCTTTTTGTCAAATGATGAGTTTCTGGATCATCTGAAAGACATTAATGACACAAAAACATATAAGATTCCGAAGAGTACACACTTACCAACCAAAACAGACATAAAACTGATTAACAAAATAAGGGTTAAATTCTGTAGATCTCTATGAGGCCATGATTCAAACTGACAAATCCAGGCTAAGAAGATAAATTCCTTAGTAGTCAATTCCTTTAATTTAGAGATTGATTATTACATGTGGCAGTGGTATTTATCAAGTTCAACACTAGACACTGTCTTGGCTAATATGGAATCTATAGCTATTCATTTGCCCATTAACACTTAGACCAAAGAATTTAGACTTGTGTGTTGAAACTTGAGATCTGTGGAGTATCATTTATAGCTTCAGTGAAGTATTTTTGATAAATGTCTGATCATTATAGAAATCACCATTTGGATGGTAGGCACAAAAACGTTTACCTGTAATTTTCTGGATAATTTTTCATAGATTCTTTTTCTACTTGTATGCTAATTGGTTCATGTTTCAATGAAAAATGACCCACAGGATGTTTATTTTGTTGAATATGAAAGTCTCTAACAATTATCCCATATATACAAATCAGTTTTATGTATTGTAAATAAAAAGAGAAAGTTGGTCTCCAAACAAAATATAGTACTGTTATGTGGTACAGATTGTTTTGGAGATGTAGATATTATTTAAAGAGTTAAAAGATGCCCAATTAACTCCCTTGGTGAAACAGTAAAATTTCCGTAGAATGGGTTGTATCATTTCTGAGGAAATCAATACTATAGAAAAGATAGTACCTATATTAAATCCTACCACTGTTGTGTTTCTGGCAACCATGACAGTGCTAAAATTATTTTTGCACAAACATTTTTACATTCTATGATCTGGTCCAATTTTTTTATTACTGAATATTGAGGTTAATAATATGAGTATATTTTTAGTACCAGAAATGTCCCATGAAAGGAGCATTAAACTGTGAAGTGTTTATTGGAATGCTAATTTGATTATTAAAGCTCTATGTAGAGTATAATTTACATATAGAAAAGCCTACGTAAATGAATAAATTAATGAATTTTCAAAAGTGAAATGCACTCGTGAACTGGCCCCAAAATACTTGCCAGCATCCCAGAATTTCTTCCACACTTCCTTCTTGTCACAATTTTCCTCCAATGATCATGCTATCATAAAGTAAATACCCTATACAAAACACCCAGGTCAAGAAATAGAACTTTGCCAATTACACCAGAAGTTCCAACATTGTTCCATGTCTAGCAGAGTCATTTTCTCCCTCCACAAGTAAGCATTATCCTGTCTTCACAGTAATCACTTTCTTTACTTTATCTTGTTTTTCCCCTAAGTGTGCAACTCTAGATACTACAGTTTTAATTCTTCCCATTAAAATACAGCTATATATTTTACATCACTTTTAATAAATTGGTTTGCTCTATGATTTTCTTTTACTTTTTATGTTTAAGGACCCAAGTTTGATTTACAATATTTCTGTGGTTTAGGTTTTCCTGGTACAGTTCAGCATTTTCTGTGAATTGCCAGCTGGATTGAGAAGTGTGATAAAAGTTAGTTGCAATTCCTACAGCAAGGGTGTTGGTGGTGTTTGTTCTTTAATCAGGAGGCACATACCTGGTTTTCACACTTTTAAAAATTTTTGTAACTTTTGATCCTCAATATGTAGATGCTTTGGGAGATGGACAAAATGAAAATATTCAATTTTATCACTTTGTTTATTTTTATAATCTGGAATAATTTTACAAGGAAACACTCCTTCTCCTCTAATATTCAGTTACCCATGGCACTGTTCATAAAGGAAAGGCAGGATCAATGAAGGTTTATTTCATTTCATTTACATGAATTTCAAATAATGAATTGTTTTCCTGTTTTTATAAGGTGAACAACTTGCTTCTATTGCCATTTTAAAATCATGGATTTAAATGTATTTAATATTTTCAATCTGTTTCAAAATCTTACCTTTATTGAAACTCAAATTGTGTATGTTTTAGTCAGGGTAACCTCTTAAAATTGGCACTTACATCCTTTTGACATAGCAAATGGTTCCGGATGCATCTTATACATTTTCTGGTCCATACCTTATTAACATTTATTCAAGAAATCTGGTTTCTCTAAATGAGACATTTGTATTTCAACCTCACAGTCTGGGCACTAAGAATACTCATTGCTAACAGATTAGTCATTGTTCTATAATTGTTCCTAGGCTTTTATATACAAAGGGGTTCTAAAAGGAATAGTTAATTTCTGATATCTGGTGTGATTTGGTCCCTGTTAAAGAATCATCTTCTAAGGATGAACATATATCTTTCAGTTTGAGCATTACCTATTTCAATATTTTTTTTTTCATGTCACCTCAAAAAAGACACTCAAATCTGGATTGTCCAGAGAAGTTTCTAGTATGCTTGTCAATCAGAATTTAATATAACATGCTTTTCTTCTGGGAACTATGAGTAGCAGTGTTCAATTTTATAGTGAAAAGTAGTAACATAAACATCTCAAAAACTATTTTGAAAATAAATTTTTCTTATAAGTAGCAATGATTGTACATTATTGGAGACCATTTCTTTCAAGGAAGGGCCCTAAATATGTCACCAAAGGCTCCTGCAAATGTGTTGGTAGCTGCTATAGTATAAAATTGAGCAGGCTACGAAGAAAGAGACCCTAATCAGCTATTAGTCCTTCATGGTTTCTGTGTAGTTAAGTTAAAGCATCAGGGTCCTGGCAAGATCCTTCACTAATAAAAGGAAGAAAGATTCATGTTAGTTAGGCAGATCTTGGTGAAGGGAATGTTGAAGAGCCGACTTCAGTTTACAAATTTCCAGTCTATGTTTGAGATTTCAGTGGAGGGCTTTTAAAATGAGAACATAGGTCATAAAAACAAGAGCAATTTTGGAAAAGGTGGGAGCACACTGTCTACAATAGCCAAGAAGACCTAGAGGTATCCTGAATTGTTTGAATATCTGGCACAGGAAAATTTTAGTTTACCTCTAGTCAGTCAGAGGTGAGACTTATTTCTCTAGAATAAATCATACTCCAAATCAGACTTAAGACACTTACTCCTCTGAAAGAAATTATGCATCAAATAATGAAAATTTTGCTGACAAAATTGTAATTTTTCCTTTGATGTCATCTGTCCTTTATGGGCTAAAAGGGTTCAAAGGGACAGAGAACTCATTTTAGAGATTTTTTTAATTTTTAGGGTTTAGTAAAACAATCATCCACAATCTGTTCATTGCACCTTGTATATATGTATCAAAGTATCATACTCTCATACTTTGGTCAGTTAAAAATCTTAGTAGAAATTCAGTGGATTAGACAAAGGTAAATGAAGGAAAGGAGGGGGATAAGAATAGGAACGATAGTGGAATGAATTTAACATAACTTTCCTATGTACATATGTGAATATACCAGTGAATCTCATTATCATGTACATCCATAAGAAATTAATTAAAAAATAACAACTAGGTTAATGCCAGAAAGATTAATAGAGGTAAGTGAGTGTTGGGGGCTCTGCCATGTTGACGGCACCAGAACGGCGCCTGATCACACGGGCAGGGAGGAGGTTAATTGACATAAGCACACTCAGGTGATTTATCGTGGAAGCACACAATGTATGCGCATGTGTTCTCAAGCACTCCTAATTGTGCCTGCGCGGACATCTAGCGTCTTGCTAATCTTTGCGTAAGAGGCGTGGCCCTGCTCTCTGCCTCCTGGAGGTGATATAAGCATAGGCGGAAGGAGACAGCTCAACACAGCAGCTAGTAGAAAGAAGAGCACAGCAGCTAGTAGAAAGACAGCAGAACAGCAGCTAGCTGAAAGAATTGGCAAGCAGAAAGAAAAGACAGCGGAGCAGCAGCTAGCAGAAAGAAGCGCAGAGAAGCCATTAGCAGAAAAGATAGCAGAACAGCAGCTAGCAGAAAGCGGCGGAAGGCAGATCGCAGAGCGGAGAACTGAGACGCATCACTAAAGCACCTTAGGTAGACACACCCTTAGTTCACAGGATGCAGGACACACCAGTAAGAAGCAGTAGACCTTAAGTAAGGCGTAGCAAGTCTCTCTTCCTCTAAGCTCTAAGCAAAGCCTGTCCTTCTCTCAAGGTCTCTCTTTTAAGCAAAGTGTCTCTTTCTCTCTGATAAGCAAAGTCTCTCTCTCTCTCCCCTCAAAGCAAGTAAGCCTCATTTCCTCTATTCTCTATAAACAAGCAAGCAAGGAAGCAGCCCAGAGATAAAAGTGGCTAGGTTTCCAGTCCACCACCCATAAGACCCGTGCAAATTGTTGCTGCAGGCAGTGACAAATATCCGCGGATTTGGTACCACTAAGAGCCAGCGACAAGTGAGCAGGGGTTAGAGAGAGGGAAGGGGAAGGAGAAGTACTAAGGACTGAATTAGAATAAGATATATTCCATGCTTGTATAAATATAGCAAAATATATTCTATTATCTTATATAACTGAAAAGAATAAAAATATTTTTAAAAGGAAAACAATCATCCACTTATTGTAGGAGGGAAAACTATAAGAGAACTAGAGAACTTTGACATCTGATTTAAGAACTTGTATAAATAAAGAAGAATCTCAGTGAATCCCTGGGGCATGAGAGTCCCTGTATAATGCGTCTTCCAAGTGACAGTGAACAAGTATTGACTATCTGAAAATCTGTGAATGCTAAAAAATAGTAGTCTCTAGGGCTGGGGTTGTGGCTCAGTGGCAAAGCATGTCCCTAGTAAGTGTGAGGCACTGGGTTTGATCCTCAGCACCACGTACAAGTGAATAAATACATAAATAAAGGCATTATATCAATCTACAATTAAAAATATGTAAAAATGGCAGTCTGTGTATTCTTATCTGCAAAATACATGGCATTGGGAAATATTAACACTTGTCTTGACGCCATTGGAAAGGAAGCTGTTACCATCCTCTGGATGACCTTAATCTTGAATGAATTTGAAGTGTTATTAATAAATTCTTTTTTTCATTTTTTTGTAGTACTGAGGATTGAATGGTCTAGGGATATAGCTCAGTTGTAGAATGCATGCTAGACCTCTACCACTGAAATATATTCCAGCCTATTATTTGTTGAATTTTTTAATAGGTAGAACAGGCCTAACCTAAGTGATAGTGCAAGCTTTAGTGAGACTTATTTCTATTAGTCCATTTACTATGAGCCACAATTATTCTTTTCATTAGAAATTATTATTTTCATTATGCACATTGGATAAAGGTGTGAATGGGTCAAACTGAACACTGATGGATTCAATGTTATCCATTATGTCAATGTATGAATTTTTAAATTTTTAGTTGTGGATGGATGTTTATTTTATTTAATTATATGCACTGTTGAGAATTGAACCAAGTGCATGACCCATGCTAGGCAAGCACTTTTCCACTTATCTGAAATTCCATTCCCATGAATTTTTGACCCATATATAATTTGATTCCCCCAGGAGATTCTAAAATTGCGTTTGCTTTAACATATAGATACCAATAGAACTGTGTCCAAATATTTATGGTCTGATTATGATTTGAGAAGACCTTGGCATTTTCAAGTATCCTTCCATGCACCATTCAAGTTAATTGATATGGTGTCACAATAGAAGAAAATCCTATTTCTCAAAGATCAAAGAGTAAAAGTTAGTGACCAGGAGATAGGGGATAGTTGATATTTTCTGTTGAAGGTACCATTTAGCAACATGGATTCCATGAGAGACAGAAGAACATAAATGTTTAGGTTTACTGTACAAGGTATAGAAACTGAACTGTAAGAGTCACCAAGAGTAAATGACAAATCTTGTAAGTTTAAGGCAAAAAATGGAATCTAGGTATTATATTCTCCATTGCTGACCCCTCGTTTTTATCAGATTTGTTCTTGTCTATTAATTTTACACTTACACAGAGAAGGTGCTTGTCTAATATTACTTTATATTTGTTTTTTATAGTAGCAGCAAGTATCCTTATCAACGAGTCTTTGGTGGGAAGAAGCAGAGGATATAGAACCATCCTATTTGATTCATAAAGTCATTAACTTATTTTACATTTATTTTCAGAACAGGTTTTGCTTTCATTGTAAGACCCTTTGAGAAAGTTCCAAGTGCTTCAGGTCCAAACGGTGAGCTACTCCCTATTCTAACCTTTGTTTATAGAACAAATACCTTATTTTAACTTAAGGCTAGTCACAAAAATGCCAACAGTTTGATAAGAAGCATCTATATCACCCTAGATATCTACCCTAGAAAGTTTTCTGAAGGTATTGGAAAGGCATTCAAGAAAATCTCCAACAATTCTTTTCTTTTGCTAACAAGACTGGATTAATGTTTACTTAGTCTTTTTATTTAGCCAACCTTTACTTGTAGTGAAATGCCCTGGTCACCAAATATTGTGCCTTTTGATAAATGTATACACTTATGTAAAATATAGCAAATTTCCCATATGTCCCATTGTAGCTAATTCTTATCCCTCCCTTTTCTGATTTGGATTGTCAAAACTTAATTTTGCCTCTTCTTGAAATCTGAATTAGTAAAATCACAGAGTAGTTGTGCTTTGATGTCTGGTTCATTTAGCTCAGTTATGCCATTTTTGAGACTCCTGCATTTTGTTCCTTGGACAGTTCATTCACTCATTTTTCCAAATTTCTGAATAATATTCCATTGCATGGTTATCATGATTTGTGGAAAACGAATGGAAAAGCAAAATTAAGGGTTTTTTTTTTATCATAAACTCATGATACTCAACAATTCTGTGACCCAGGTGTATGGGAGATATTCTCTACACAAAGAAATTCTCCAGGAGATTCTGTAACAGATGCCAGTTGGTTGTCAATTCTGAGATTCTCCAACCAAAGATTGCATGAGATTCTCTAGGTTGTGGTCTCAGTCTCTAAAGCACCACCACTTCAAATACCAGTAGCAACTTTAGGCCTTTGGAACTTCTGACCAGCAAGCTATAAAGCAGGGTTCTCATTACCCCTCATAGGGTTTCATGAGATTGCTACATTGGCTCACAGAACTCAGGGAAAAATACTTAAGTTTGACAGTTTATTATAAAGTATCTTACATAAGATACAGATGAAAAAACAGATGGAAGAGATTCATAGGGCAAGGAACATGGGAGGGAGAGCCAAGTTTTCATACTCTCTCTGGGTATGCCACCTTCCAGGAACCTCCAAATGTTCAACTCTCTGGAGGATTTCATATATCATTTTCCTTGGAAATGTTATGGTGGCTTTCATCATATTTGCAAGATTGATTAAACCCCTGGTCACTGATAGTCAAACCAACCTTCAGCTCCTCCCCGCTCCCAAGAAGTTTGGGGGTGGAGCTGGAAATCCCTGTCCTCTAAACATGCTCTGGCCTTTCTGGGGCCTGTTCCTCATTCCGAGAGTCATCTTAGGACAACCAGACCCCAGTCATCTCATTAATAGTTTTTCATTAGTGCATATTAATTGTGTAGAATAATGGGTTTCATTGAAGCATATCCATACATGTATAAAATATAATTTGATCAAATTCACTCCCTAGTACCTGCCTTTTCCCTCCCCACTTCCCTTCCCCAATCCTTTTCTTCCATTCTAATGGTCTGCTTCTATTTTTGTGAATTTTTTTGCTTTTTATTTTTTCACTAGCTTCCACATATGAGAGAAAACATAGCACCCATGACTTTCTGAGTCTGGTTTATTTTTTCTTAACATTGTGCTTTCTTGTTATCCTTTTCCTATAAAGGAAATAATTTTGTTCTTCTTTATTGCTAAATAAAACTCCATTGTGTACATATATCATATTTCCTTCACCCAATCATCTCTTGACACACACGTAGGTGGTTTCCATAACTTGGCTTTTGTGAATTGTGCTGCAATAAATATGGAAATGCACATATCTTTAAAGTGTACTGACCTCAGTTCCTTTGGGTAAATACCGATGAGTGGTATACACAAATCTTATGGCAGATCTATTTTTTGTTTTTTGTGGAATCTCTGTGGCTATACCATTTCACTTCACCAGCAAGTGTGTTTGAGTTCTTTTTCCCCAAGATCCTCCCCAGAAGTTTTTGGTATTTGTGTTCTTGATGAATGTCATTCTGGATAAAATAAGGTAGAATCTCACTATACTTTTGATTTACATTTACTGATGGCTATAGGTTTGAAAGTTTTTCAGGTAATTGTTGGCCATTTGTAATTATTCTTTTGAGAAATGTCTATTTCATTTACCCATATATTGTTTGAGTTATTTGTTTTTGGGTATTGAGTACTTTTAGTTCTTCATATATTCTGGATATTAATCATATGTTAGAAGAGTAGCTGGCAAAGATTTTTCTCTCATTCTGTAGACTGTCTCTTCAGAATACTGCTATTTGTTTCCTTAGTTGTACAGAATGTTTTAATTTGATCTAATTACATATGTTACTTCTTGATACTATTGCCTAAGCTATGGGAATTCAATTCAGGAAGTATTTGACTGTGCCTATGTATTGGAGCATTTATCCTACACAAAGCCCATATCTTACTGAATGGGGAGAAATTGAAAGCATTTATTTTAAAATTAGGAACAAGAAAAGTATATCTGCTCTCACAACTCCTATTAAGAAGGCACTATGTCACTGATGAGTCTTCAAGGAATTTAGGAACTATATTTTAAAGAAACTGTGCAGAAGATCAAATATACATTTTGCATATCACAATTTGTTCACTTTTTCTGGTGATTAATGTTGTTTTTTAAATTTTGAGGTATTATGCTTACAGCTGCTTTAAGTGAATCCTTTTATAACATCCAGCATATATTTAAAGGAGATGTAGGTATAACTTTCAGAAAAGACTATTACATATCTTGTGTTTTCTCTAGTAACTATTCTTTTCAGTGGACCTAATTAATAGCTGAGTCCTTCACCAGGTCTTTCCAATTAATTTGTTGAGTCAGGTTTTAGCATCTAAATGTCCTACTAACATGTATACCTGTTGGTAAAGGTCAGAAATGATGAGATTTTATAGTCCATATTACTGTAAATTATTGTTAACATTACTTTCAGTAAGAGTAGGAGAAAGTCTTAATTGCCCTTAATTCAGGCAAAGAAAAGTATCTAAAAATCAACCTACCAGAGTTTATCTTCATGTTTCTGCAAACTTCTTTTTAAATAAAATGTTGACTTGGGAGAAATCATGGGTAGAAAATAGTATGGGATAAGAATTTGGAAAAAAAGGAGATGAAAGTTCAATTGGCAGTATGGCAGTATGAAAAAGAGGAAGTATTGCTCAGTGGTTCAGTCAGCATTGCATCACTGTGACCAATATACCCAACAAAAGAAATTGAAGAAGGAAGGAATTGATTTCAGGCTTATAGTTTCAGAAATTCCGTTCTACGGGTGGTTGAGTCCACTGCCTCAATGTGCCTCAGCACATCATGGCAGAAGGGCAAGGCAAAAGAAAACAGTTCACCTCATGTCAAGAAACATGGGGGGAGGGGGCTACAGGGAAGAGTAAACCTTTCAGGGCATGCCCCTAGTGACCCACCTCCTCCATTTGTGCCCCCCCTGCCTACAGTTATCAACCAGTCAGTCCATTCAAAATAGGATGGACTAATTAGGTTACAACTATCATACTCCAATCACTTTACCTCTGAACATTCCTGTATTGATTCAGCTTTTTTAGAATTTTCATATCCAAACCATAATATTAGATAAGTGCTCCAACTAGAGGAATACAATTACAATGGATTCAATAAAGAGATTGCTTAAAATTTTCTACATTTTCATTAACTTTGGCTCAATAATTCTTTAATGAACCTATATTGCAATCAGTTTTATGTAGAATCTTCTTTACCCCAATCTAGAAAAGTAAACAAATAATGTGATGGTTAAATTTATGTGTCAACTTGATTGTATCATGAGGTGCCCAGATTAAACATTATTTCCAGTTGTGACTGGGAGATATTGACATTACTTTAGATTGTACTCCCAAATGTAGATAATATTATCCAATTTTTTGAGGACCTGAATAGAACAAAAGCAAACAAAGGAAATATTTGTCCCCCTTTTCCACCTTGCTGTTTTAGCTGGAATATCTCATCTTTACTTGTCCTTGTTCTGGAATTTACACAAGTAACTTCCCTGCTTTTTAAGACTTTGGACTTAGACCTAATGACAATGATGTCTTTCTAGAGTTTTCTAACTCATAGATGGGAGATCAAGGGAAACTAATTGAGAACCCTAGCTATTACTATGAGAAATTGTTTTCTTCATTCTTCTTTTGCTCTAAGACATTTATAAGATGGGCAATATTTGTGATATTGAAAATTCCTCTAACATAAACTTTTAAAATTTGCTTATTTATATTTGTTATTTTTAGTTATACATGACAGTGGAATGTATTTTGGCATAATATACATATATACAGTATAACTTATTCTAATTGGGGTTCTATTCTTATTGTTGTACATGATGTGCAGTTACCCTGGTTATGTGTTCAAATACAAGGCTAATAAAGTTATGTCTGATTAATGCTAGTGTCCTTCTTCTTACCCTCTCCTCCCTTCTGTTCATTCCACTTTATCTAATCTAATAGGCTTCTATTTTTTCCCTCCCCACCCTCCTTTGTTTCAGGTTAGCAACCACAGGTCAGAGAAAACATCCGGCCTTTGATTTTTGGGAATTGTCTTATTTCAATTACGTTAATATTTTCCAGTTCTATCCATTTACAAGCAAATGCCATTATTTCATTCCTCTTTATGACTGAATAATATTCCATTGTGTATGTATACATTATGTTTATCCATTCATCCATTGAAGGACACCTAGGTTTCTTCCACAGCTTGGCTGTTGTGAGTTGAGCTGCTATGAACATTGATGTGGTTGTGTCCCTGTAGTATGCTGATTTTAAGTCTTTTGGGTATAGACTGAGGAGTGGGATAACTGAATTAAATGGTGGTTCCATTCCAACTTTCTAAGGAATCTCCATACTGCTTTCCAGAGTGGCTGCACAAATTTGCTATCCCATCAACAAATGTATGAGAGTATCTTTCTCCCCATATTCTCACCAATATTTATTGTTATTTCTATTCTGTATAATTGCCTTTCTGACTGGAGTAAGATGGAATCTCAGGGCAGTTTTACTTTGCATTTCTCAAATTGTTGGAGCTATTGAACATTTTTTAAAAGTATTTTTTAACCATTTGTATTTCTTCTTCTGTGAAGTGCTTTTTCAGTTCCTTTGCCCATTTTTTGATTGGGTTACTTCTTTTTTTGGTGTTAACTTTTTGGAGTTCTTTGTACAACCTTCTTTATCTGTGGTAAGGTGGTAAAGATTTTCTCCCATTCTGTAGGAACTCTGTTGAAGTTCTTGATTGTTTCCTTTGCTGTGAAGAAGGTTTCCAGTTTCATACCATCCCATTTATTTTTCCTTGATTTTACTTCTTGCACTTTAGGAGTCCCATTGTTAGTTCCCAAGCTGACATGATAAAGAGTTAGGCCTACTTTTCCTTCTAGTAATCTCAGGGTGTCTGGATTAATACCTAGATTCTTAAACCACTTTGAGTTGATTTTTATGCAGGGTGAGAGATAGGGGTTCAATCTCATTTTACGGCATATGGATTTCCAGTTTTCCCAGCCCCATTTGTTGAAGAGGTCATTCTTTTTCCAATGTTTATTTTTGGCACATTTATCTAGTATGAGATAACTGTATTTATGTGGGTTTGTCTCTGTATCTTCTATTCTGAATCATTGATCAATGTGCCTATTTTGAGCCAATACAAAGCTTTTTTTTTAGTTTTTCATTAATTTAATTTATTTTTATTGTAACAAATGGGATACATGTTGTTTCTCTGTTTGTACATGAAGTAACAGCATACCGTTTGTGTAATCATGCGTTTACATAGGGTAATGGTGTTTAATTCATTCTGTTATATTCCCCCCCTTCGTCTTTTCCCTCTATATAGTCCCTCCTTCCTCCATTCTTGCCCCCCTCCCACCCCCCATTGTGTCATCATCTGCTTATCAGTGAGATCATTTGACTTTTGGTTTTTTTGAGATTGGCTTATCTCACTTAGCAAGATATTCTCCAATTTCATCCATTTGCCTACAAATGCCATAATTTTATTATTCTTTATAGCTGAGTAATATTCCATTGTATATATATATACCACGGTTTCTTTATCCATTCATCAACTAAAGGGCATCTAGATTGGTTCCACAATCTGATTATTGTGAATTGATCAGCTATGAACATCGATGTGGCTATATCTCTGTAGTATGCTGATTTTAAGTCCTTTGGGTATAGGCCAAGGAGTGGGATAGCTGGGTCAAATGGTGGTTCCATTCCTAGCTTTCTGAGGAATCTCCACACTGCTTTCCAGAGTGGCTGCACTAATTTGCAGCCCCACCA
This sequence comes from Sciurus vulgaris, assembly GCF_902686455.1. Classification (NCBI taxonomy): domain Eukaryota; kingdom Metazoa; phylum Chordata; class Mammalia; order Rodentia; family Sciuridae; genus Sciurus; species Sciurus vulgaris. The sequence continues at coordinate 57,043,403 of NC_136471.1, forward strand.
GCAATGTATGAGTGTACCTTTTTCCCCACATCCTCTCAAACATCTATTGTTGCTTGTGTTCTTGATAATCGCCATTGTAATTGGGGTGAGATAGAATCTTAGTGTAATTTTGATTTCCATTTCTCCTATTACTAAAGATGATGAACATTTTTTCATATGTTTGTTGATTGTTTGTAGATCTTCTTCTGTGAAGCATCTGTTCATATCCTTAGCCCATTTGTTCATTGGGTTATTTGTACTCTTCGTGTAGAGATTTTTGATTTCTTTATATATTCTGGAAATGAGTGCTCTATCTGAAGTATGAGTGGCAAAGATATTCTCCCACTCTGTAGCCTCTTTGCATTTCTGATAGTTTCCTTTGCTGAGAGAAAGCTATTTAGTTTGAATCTATCCCAGTTATTGATTCTTGCTTTTATTTCTTGTGCTATGGGAGTCCTGTTAAGGAAGTCTGATCCTAAGCCAACAAGTTGAAGATTTGGATCTACTTTTTCTTCTACAAGATGCAGGGTCTCTGGTCTGATTCCAAGGTCCTTGATCCATTGTGAGTTGAGTTTTGTGCAGGGTGAGAGATAGGGATTTGGTTTCATTCTCTTGCATATGGATTTCCAGTTTTCCCAGCACCATTTGTTGAAGAGGCTATCTTTTCTCCATTGTATATTATTGGCCCCTTTGTCTAGTATGAGAAAATTTATTTATCTGGGTTTGTGTCCGTGTCCTCTATTCTGTACCATTAGTCTACCTGCCTATTTTGGTGCCAAAACCATGCCTTTTTTGTTACTATTGCTTTGTAGTATAGTTGAAGTTCTGGTGTTGCGATACACCCTGTTTCATTTTTCCTGCTAAGGATTGCTTTAGCTATTCTGGGTTTATTATTTTCCAGATGAATTTCATGATTGCTTGCTCTATTTCTGTAAGGTACATCATTGGGATTTTAATTGTAATTGCACTGAATCTGTATAGCACTTTTGGTAGTATGGCCATTTTCACAATATTAATTCTGCCTATCCAAGAACATGGGAGATCTTTCCATCTTCTAAGGTCTTCCTCAATTTCTTTCTTCAGTGTTTTGTAGTTTTCATTGTAGAGATCTTTTACCTCTTTGGTTAGATTGATACCCAAGTATTTTATTTTTTTGAGGCTATTGCAAATGGAGTTGTTTTCCTATTTCCCTTTCAGCTGTTTCGTCGCTTGTGTATAAAAATGCTTTAGGTTTATGCGTGTTGATTTTATAGCCTGCTATTTTGCTGAATTCATTGATGAGATCTAGAAGTTTTCTAGGGGATTTTTTTGGATGTTCTAAATATAGAGTCATGTCATCAGCAAATAGTGACAGCTTAAGTTCCTCTTTTCCTATTTGTATCCCTTTAATTTCTTTAGTCTGCCTAATTGCTCTGGCTAGAGTTTCGAGGACAATGTTGAATAGAAGTGGTGAAAGAGGACATCCCTGTCTTGTTCCCATTTTTAAAGGGAATGGTTTCAGTTTTTCTCCATTAAGAATGATGTTGGCCATGGGCTTAGCATAAATAGCCTTTACAATGTTCAGGTATGTTCCTACTATCCCTATTTTTTCTAGTGTTTTGAGCACGAAAGGGTATTGTATTTTGTCAAACGCTTTTTCTGCATCAATTTATATAGCCATATGATCCTTATTCTTAATTCTATTGACGTGATGGATTACGTTTATTGATTTATGGATGTTAAACCATCCTTGCATTCCAGGGATGAACCCCCCCTTGATCATGGTGCAAGATTTTATTAATATGTTTTTGGATATGGTTTGCCAATATTTTGTTAAGAATCTTTGCATCTATATTCATCAAGGATATTGGTCTAAAATTTTCTTTCCTTGATGTGTCTTTTCCTGGTTTGCGTATGAGGGTGATATTAGCTTCATAGAATGAGTTTGGTAGGGTACCCTCCTTTTCTATTTCCTGGACTACTTTGAGAAGTATTGGAATGAGTTCTTCTTTGAAGGTCTTGTAGAACTCTGCTGAGAATACGTCTGTTCCTGGGCTTTTCTTGGATGGTAGGTTTTTAATGGCTTCCATTTCATTGCTTGATATTGATCTGTTTCAATTGTGTATGTCCTCCTGGTTCAGTTTGGGAGGAGCATATGTCTCAACAAATTTGTCAGTGTCTTCAGTAGTTTCTTTTTTGTTGGTATGCAGATTTTCAAAGTAGCATCTCATTATGTTATGTATCTCAGTGGTGTCTGTGGTGATATTTCCTTTTTCATCATGAATTTTAGTAATTTGAGTTTTCTCTCTCCTTCTCTTTGTTAGTGTGGCTAAGGGTTTGTCTATTTCGTTTACTCTTTCAAAGAACCAACTTTTTGTTTTGTCAATTTTTTCAATTGTTTCTTCTGTTTCAATTTCATTGATTTCAGTTCTGATTTTAATTATTTCCTGTCTTTTACTAGTTTTGCTGTTATTCTGTTCCTCATTTTCTAGGACTTTCAGCTGTAATGTTGGGTCATTTAGTTGTTGATTTTTCATTCTTTTCTGCAATGCACTCCATGCAATGAATTTTCCTCTTAGTACCGCTTTCATAGTGTCCCAGAGATTTTGATATGTTGTATCATTGTTCTTGTTGACCTCTAAGAATTTTTTTTCTCCTCCCTGATGTTTTCTGTTATCCATGTTTCATTCAATATCATATTATTTAGTCTCCAGGTGTTGGAGTAATTTCTGTTCTTTATTTTGTCATTGATTTCTATTCTCAATCCATTATGATCTGGTAGAACACAAGGCAGTATCTCTATTTTTTTTGCATTTTCTAAGGACTGCTTTGTGGCATAACATATGGTCTATTTTTGAGAAGGTTCCATGTGCGGCTGATAAGAAAGTGAATCTGCTAGTTGATGGATGGAATATTCTACATATGTCTATTAAGTCTAGGTTATTGATTGTGTTATTGAGTTCTATGGTTTCTTTGTTTGGTTTTTGTTTGGAAGATCTATCTAGTGGTGACAGTGGTTCATTAAAGTCGCCCAGAATTATTGTGTGGTGGTCTATTTGATCCCTGAAATTGAGAAGAATTTGTTTGATGTACGGGGATGCACCATTGTTTGGGGCATAAATATTTACTATCGTTATGTCTTCCTGATTTATGGTTCCCTTAAGCAGTATGAAATGTCCTTCTTCATCCCTTCTTACTAACTTTGGCTTGCAGTCAACTTTATCTGATATAAGGATGGAAATCCCCGCTTTTTTACTGGGTCCATGTGCGTGGTAGGTTTTTTCCCATCCTTTCACCTTTAGTCTGTGGATGTCTTTTTCTATGAGATGAGTCTCTTGCAGGCAGCATATTGTTGGGTCTTTCTTTTTAATCCATTCTGCCAGTCTATGTCTTTTGATTGAGGAGTTTAGGCCATTAACTTTCAGGGTTATTATTGAGATATAATTTGTATTCCCAGTCATTTGGGCTTATTTTGGTTTTTAATTTGGCTTGGTTTCTCCTTTGAGTGGTTTTTCTCTAAGGTAGTTCCTCCCTTTGCTGACCTCCATTGTTGTTTTTCATTTTCTCCTCATGGAATATTTTGTTGAGAACATTCTGCAGCGCAGGCTTTCTATTTGTAAATTCTTTTAACTTTTGTTTATCATGGAAGGATTTTATTTCATCTTCAAATCTGAAGGTTAGTTTTGCTGGATAAAGGATTCTTAGTTGGCAACCATGTCCTTTCAGAGCTTGAAATATGTTGTTTCAGGCCCTTTTAGATTTTAGAGTCTGGGTTGAGAAGTCGGCTGCTATCCATGTTAGTCTCCCCCTATATGTAGTCTGATGCTTTTCTCTCATGGCCTTCAAAATCCTGTCTTTATTTTGAATGTTATGCATTTTCATTATAATGTGCCTTGGTGTGGATCTGTTGTGATTTTGTGCATTTGGTGTTCTGTAAGATTCTTGTATTTGATTTTCCATTTCATTCTTCAGGTTTGGGAAATTTTCTGATATTATTACATTGAATAGGTTGTTCATTCCTTTGGTTTGTATCTCTGTGCCTTCCTCAATCTCAATAATTCTTAAATTTGGTCTTTTCATGATGTCCCATAGTTCTTGGAGATTCTGTTCATGATATTTTACCATTGTCTCTGTTTAGGCAACTTTATTTTCAAGATTAAATATTTTGTGTTCATTGTCTGAGGTTCTGTCCTCCAAGTGGTCTAGTCTGTTGGTGATGCTTTCCATTGAGTTTTATATTTGGTTTATTGTTTCCTTCATTTCAAGGATTTCCGTTTGGGTTTTTTTGAGAATCTCTACCTGTTTGTTGAAATGATCTTTTGCTTCCTGCAGTTACTCTTTCAGCTTATTGGTATTATTATTCATTGCCTTCAATTGCTCTCTTATCTCTTGTTTTGCTTCGCGAATCATCTTAATCATGTATAATCTGAAGTCCTTTTCTGATATTTCTTCCAACATACTGTCATTGGATTCTATTAATATAGAATCTAGATTTGTTTGGATCATTTTCTTCCCTTGTTTTTTCATGTTGTTCATGTATCTTCCTCTCTAGCATTGCAGATCAGGGATATTGTAGATTTTCCCCTATAGCCTTATAGTGGCCCTATAGATTTCCAAAACCTTTTCTTTGAGGGGAGGTCAGTATTAGCAGTGCCCAATTCAGACACTATGCAATCCTAGACCAAATAGTCCCTATGAGGACAATAAAAATATTGCTATAATAAACAGAATGAGTTCAAATATTATCTTCAGTAAAACAAACAGATTTGCAATAAGGTCTGCAATTTCTAATGGAGGACAAAGAGAATCCAGAGGGATGTAGAATGTGGCTGTTAATGGGATAAGAAAAGAATATACAGAAGTTCTAGATTAAAGAAAGGGTAAGAGTGTAATCAAAAGAAATTGGATGTTAGCATGCAAAAAATGCAGAAAGAGACTCTGAGGGAACAGGTAAACAAAAAGAAAAGAGAGCAAGAAAAGTAAAGAAATAAAAACTTAAAATTTTTCAATAAGGAGAAAATAGAAAATCTACAGTATAACAGTCATATAGTAATGAAACCTCCCAATGTTTAGTAGCTTGATGCATGAGAGGTACGTGACAATGAGCTTCAAGTCTCCAGCAGGCATCTCAGGATGGGTTTTGCCCCACCTAAAATCGGAGCTATGGATTCCAGGGTTATCCAAGATGGCCACTCTGGCTTCCAAATGTGTTGGCAAATGGGGAGCTGCAGGTCAGGGTGTGGATGTGGTCAGCTTGGGGTCCTGGAGGTGGGGTGCGGTTGGTCAGGCAGGGGTCCTGGAGTTTATGTGTGTTTGGTGTGGTTAGGGGATCCTGGAGGCTGGGTGCAGTCGATCTGGGTTCCCGGTGATAGAGCGCAGTCAGTTGGTGTGGGGGTCCTGGTGACAGGGAGCAGTCAGTCGATGTGAGGGTCCCAGAGGGCTGAGGGATTCTGGAGACGGAGTTCAGTCAGTCTGGCCAGGAGTCCTATGGGGCCTGGCTGTTGTCTCAAAATGGCAGCAGCCACATGTAATCAAACCTGCAGGTACTGTAACAGTGAACTTCCAGGCAACAGCAGGCAGCTGGTGCTCCACTGGCGGTCTGCGATAAGTTTTGCTGACTGTTGTCGGAGGATCGGGAGGTGAATCTCATGCATTGGGAGATGGATAGGTATAAGGCAGGTGATGGACAGGTGAGAAACAGGCAAATAGCAGATGATAGGCACCTGACAGTGAGCAATCTGCACTCAAAAAAGGCGTCAATATGCTGGCAGACTTCAAGTGGTCACAGCAGACAAATGGGGTAATCAGCAGGGGATCGATAAGCAGCAAAAACTGCCTCACCAAGAAACAGATATACTCTGCTTGAAACAGGAGTTACGGAGCTACACAGAATGCAGCCTCCCTCTAGTCCGCCATCTTGGATCTCCCCACAATGCTGTTTTTGTTACTCTAGCTCTGCAGTATAATTTAAGGTCTGGCATTTTCATGCCTCCTGCATCACTTTTCTCTCTGAGAATTGCTTTGGCTCTTCTGGGCCTCTTATTTTTCCAAATGAATTTCATGATTGCTTTTTCTATTTGTATGAAGAACCTCATTGGGATTTTAATAAGAATTGAATTAAATCTATATAGCACATTTGGTAGTATGGCCATTTTGATAATATTAATTCTACCTATTCAGGAACATAGGAGATTTTTCCATTTTCTGAGGTGTTTTTCAATTTCTTTCTTTAGTATTCTGTAGTTTTCATTATAGAGGCTTTCACCTGTATTTTTAGATTGATTCCCAAGTATTTTTTGAGGCCATTATAAAGGGGATATTTTTCCTGATTTCTCCTTTAGCTGATATGTAATTGGTATATAGGAATGCAATTGATTTATTGGTATTGATTTTATATGCTGCTACTTAGCTGAATTTGTGAGTTCTAGAAGCCTTCTAGTAGAGTTTTTGGGTCTTCTAAATAGAGAATCATGTCACTGGCAAAAGGAGGTAGTTTGACCTGTTCTTTTCCTATTTGTATCCCATTAATTTCTTCTTTTTTCTAATTCCTCTGGCTAGGGTTTCAAGAACTATGTTGAATAAAAGTGGAGAAAGAGAGCATCACTGTCTGGTTTGCTTTTAGAGGGAATGATTTCAATTTTTCTCCATTTAGAATGATGTTGGCCTTGTGTTTAGCATATGTTGCTTTTACAATGTTGAGGTATGTTCCTGCAATCCCTAGTTTTTCTAGTGTTTTGAGCCTGAGTAGCTGCCAAATTCTGTTCAAATTCTTTTTCTGCATCTATTGAGATAATCATGTGATTTTTGTCTTTAAATCTATTGATGCGGTGAATTATGTTTATTGACTTCCATATGTTGAAACAATCTTGCATTCCTGAAACGAACCTCAATTGATCATGTTTCACTATCTTTTTGATATGGTTTTGTATGCATTTTGCCAGTATTTTATTGAGATTTTTTGTATCAATATTCACCCAGGATATTGGTTTGAATTTTTCTTTCTTTGATGAGTCTTTTTCTAGTTCTTGGTATCAGGGTGATAATAGCTTCATAGAATGAATTTGGAAGGGTTCCCTCCCTTTCTATTACATAGAAAAAATTCAAGGAGTATTTGTCTAACTTCATTGAACATCTTGTGGAATTCAGCTGGGAATAAATCTGTCCCTGGAATTTTCTTTGTTGTAGTCTTCTGATGGCATCTTCAATTTAATTGTTTGAAATTTATCTGTTTAAATTTTCCATGTCTCTTTGATTCAACTTGTGTAGTCCATATGTCTCTAGAAATTTGTTGATGTCTTCAAAATTTTCTATTTTATTGGAACATAGATTTCCAAAGTAGCTTCTGATTATTGTCTACATTTCAGTAGTGTCCATGTCGATATTTCCTTTTTCATTACAAATTTTTATACTTTGGGTTTTTCTCTCCTTTTCTTTATTAGCTTGGCTAATGGTTTATCAATTTTGTTTTTATTTTTTCAATGAACCAACTTTTTGTTTTGTCAATACTTTGATCTTTTTTTCAATGTCATTAATTTCTTCTCTGAATTTTATTATTTCTTGTCCTCCACTGCTTTTGGTCCTGGATTGTTCTTTTTGTTTAGGGTTTTGAAATTGAAAGTTAGGTTATTTATTTTGATTTTATGTTCTTTTAATCAATGAGTTCAATACAATGAACTTTCCTCTTGGAACTGCCTTCATAGTGCCTCAGTAATTTTGATATGTTGTATTACTATTCTCACTTATCTGTAAGTATTTTTTAATTTAATTATTGGTTTCTTCAGCTATCCATTGATATTTTAATAGTTTATTTTTTATTCTCCAGGTGTTGGAGTAGCTTCTATTTTATAATCTTAATTTCTCACTTCATTCCATTATTATCTGTTAGAATGCAAGGTATTCCCTCTATAAATATTCTTTTGTATTTGCTAAGAATTGCTTTTAGGACTAGGATGTGGTATATTTTAGAGAATGTCCATGTACTTGAAAAGAAAGTATATTCAGTCATAGATGGATGAAACATTCTATATATGTCTGTTAAGTCTATATAATTAACTGTATTTTTAGTTCTATAGTTTCTTTATTTTTTTATTTGAAGATCTATCCATTGGTGAGAGAGGCATGTTCAAGTCACCCAGTATCATTGTGTTGTGCTCTATTTGATTTTTGAGATTGCAAAGGGTTTGTTTGTATGTAAGTGCTCCATTGTTTGGGACATATATATTTAAGATTGTTATGTCTTACTGTTTTATAGTTCCTTTAGACAGTATAAAATGGCCTTCTTTTTCCCTTATGATTAATTTTGACTTGAAGTCTACTTTATCAGATGAGGATATAAACCCCTGCTTGTTTGCAAGATCCACGTGGATGGCAAGTATTTTCCCATCACTTTACCTTCAGTCTATGAATGTCTTTGCCTTTGAAATGAGTCTCTTGGAGACAGCATTTTGTTGGGTTGTGTTTTTAAATCAATTCTGCCAGTCTATGCCTTCTGATTGATGAGTTCAGATCATTTCCAATTCAATACTATTATTGAGAAATAATTCTTATTCCATTTCTTTTTGAACTATTTCTGGTTTTTAATTTGAAGTAGAATCATTTTGATTGAGTATTCTTCTAGTGTAGTTCCACTCTTTGCTGGGTTTCATTTTTATATTTTGTTTCTTCTTCATGAAATATTTTGTTCAGAATGTTTTGTAGTGAAGGCTTTTTGGTTGTGAATTCTTTTAACTTTATCATAGGAGTTTTTATTTTATCATCAAATCTCAAACTTAGTTTTGTGGAATATAGTATTTTTGGTTGGTATTCATTTTCTTTCAGAGGTTGGTATACAGTATTTCCAGACCTAGCTTTAATGGTCTGGGTTGAAAAATCACCTGAGATCCAAATTGGTTTCCCTCTAAATGTGACTTGCCTTTATTTTCCTCTGTCAGCCTTGAGAATCTATCCTTATTCTGTATATTAGGCATCTTCATTATAGTGGGTGTTGGAGTAGGTCTGTTGTAATTTTGTATATTTGGAGTCCTGTAAGCTTCCTGTGTTTGATTTTCCATTCATTCTTAAGGTTTTGGAAATTTTCAGACATGATTTTATTGAAAAGTTTATGCATGTTCTTGGTTTGTATCTACAAGCCTTCATCTAGCCCAATAAATATTAAGTTTGGTATTTTCATGTTGTCCCATATTTCTTAGGAGTTCTCTTCATGATCTCTTAACATCTTTTCTCCATGCTCAATTTTATTTTTAATATTATATATATTTTCTTCTTTGCCTGAGGTCCTATCATTCAAGTTGTCTAATCTGCCAGTGATATGTTCCAATGAATTTTTCATTTGATTTATTGATTCCTTCATTTTGAGAATTTCTTTTTTTCAGAATCTCTTTTTATTGACATGTTCTTTCACTTCCTGTATTTTCTCCCTTACATCGTCCTTTACCTCACACATCAGTTTAACTATGAACATTTTAAATTTCTTCTCTGACCTTTCTTCCACTGTGGCATCCATGGATTCTGTTTTTGATATGTTTTGGTTTGTTTGAGGCAACTTTTTTCCCCTGGCTTTTTCATGTTGTTTATATGTCTATTTATCTAACAGTTGATTTTGTGGCAGTAGGGTTTCTACCTTGTGGAATTATAATGTTCCTGAAAGTTTCTGGTACCGCACAGTTTAGTGGGAGACAGTAACACCAACTGATGCAAACAATTTACAGCAGTAAATCCAATAACTCTTGCAATGACATATACAATATTGATTAATACACTTCTCAGAAATGATATGATCAGTTATTGTGCAGAGTAAACATAGTAAGTTTACATAAGGTTTTACAATTTCATTTGATGACCAGGGGTATAATAGAAGTGATGTAGGATGTGATGATTATGAGGAAGAAGGAGCAAAAAAGGAGGCAAACATTAAGAAAGAGTGGACTAGGTAATAATAGAGACTGACTGTTAGCAGAAGAAAAGAGAGTTGAGTAAAACCAATAAGTGAGAGAAAAAAATAAAAAGAAAAGAAAAACTAGAAATTGTTTTTAAAAATAAAATAAAATACACAGAGAAGAAATAAAATTTACAAGAACAAAATCATTATGTACTATCCAAACATCTTAGTCTTTGAAATAATGATACATGAAAAATAATTGCCTTCAAATAAAATGGGATAAATGAGAAAAAATAAGGATACTTGAATATGTATAAGTGTCTGGTAAATATATAGTTTTTTTAAGAGGAAAAGAAGAAGAGATGGGGTGGTAGAAAAGAATTTGTGCATTTAAGAGGTAAGTGGGGTATATGTAGGGGTGACATAGGATGTGTTTTTAAGAGTGAAGAACAGAAACAAAAAAATATAAAACAAAAAGCAATAAAAATAACAAAAGCAATAAAAATGGAGTAAGTGTGTTAAAGGAAGAGTGAGAGAAAGAGCAGTAAAGTTTGTTGGCAAGAATAAAGAGAAGTAGAAGCATGGGAAAACAGATTGTGAAAGAGTCAATAGAAAGTCAATCCAAAAAATACTAATCAAAGACCTAACCTTCAAAAACAAATAGAGGGCACAAAAAAACTACCTTATATAAATGCTAAAAAAAAAAAAAAAAAAAAAAAAAAAAAAAAAGAAACAAATATTTATGCGTATAAATGCTTAAATGTTCATCATTTGTCAATCAGTACACATTCAAACACATGTCAAAACATAACAAAAACAAAATAGGAAAATAGTCAAGGAAAGTTTTTGCTCACTGTCTGTGCCAAACTGCCTTCCCATTTCTCAGCTTGCTTTCTCATTGGGATGGTGTGAGGAGCTGTGGAAGATGCTGGCAGCTTGACTTCCTGGGTCTTGTCTTTAGGCTCTGTGCTATGAGTTGCTGCAAGTTAAGCTCCCAGGGGTGGGGATTTGGCCTGTTATTACCCCAGGTGTTTTGTATGAGGGGAGTTTTCAGGCATTAATTAATCAACATGTTTCTAGGACTGTGTCCCACTGCTTTCTGCAGGGCACAACCTGTGGGAAGAGGGGGTAGGTCCTTCACTGGTTCTGCTTTTTGGACATACTGTGTATTTTTTTTTTCTTTGTTTGTTTGTTCTTCTTCTCAAGGTGGGTTTTTGAGCACTGAGCTCAGTCACTCAGCCCCATTTGGTTTCTCCCTGCTGCTAGTTCTGTGCACTGCCAATTCAATGGAGTGGAGGAGGGGGGCACAGGCTTTCTCTGACTTCTCTGATCTGTATTGCCCCCAGGTAAAATGGTCTCCATGCCAGAAAATCTTCATGCCAGAAATTCTCCTGATTTGTTAGGCTCACTTTGGATGTCACAGTTGGTGTCTGCCAGATTCATGTATTGGTTTCAGCCTGGAATTCACTTATCGAATCTCTTGGTCTGAGTTCACACCACTGCCTCATGGAAATATTTAAGCTCAGGTTTCCTGTATATGGCTGGCAGACCATCACTTTGGTATAACAGTTGATTGAGCCATATAGCCTCTGGGTCAGACCAGAGCAGGCTGCCCTTCCTATCCTGGGGTTCCCCATACCAAGATATTCCAGCACCTATAGATCTTTGAAGACCTTGTGTTCCCCCTCCACAAGCACCTGCCTAGACCTAGCTCTAATTCTCTTCCTTAGCCTTGTCTGATGCACACAAACTTACCCAGTGTTCAAGGCTCTCTGTCCAATATGGAGTATCAGTGGAGTGTTTTTTTCTTTCATTCATCTCCCAGAGAAATAGTTTTCTCATTTTTTGAGTACCAAGTTTTCTCGTTATTTGATTAGCAAGTCACTGTGAGCTGTGAGAAAAGCCACTTTCAGCTAATCTGCCATCTTGCTGTCTCCTCAAAGTTACAACTTTAATAATGCTCTATTCTTTTGCTGCATTTTGTAAGACTCCATTCAGAATTTCTGTTGAAATGAGAATATGTATACAATGAGGTATTATGGCTTGAACTGAGATGACTAAAAGTATGTTGATAATGGTCAGCTGAATACATTGTTTCTGCATTTCATGCCTTAGGTTCCTTGCCATAAATTGGCGACCTATTCACCAGAGACAAAAGGCATTTGTACTGTGATCCATGGTGAATTTCTTGCATTGAATGATAACCTAGCAAAATCTTCAACAGGTCAATCTTTAAGATCAGTTTTTGACTGGGTGCAGTGGCACATGCCCATAATCCCAGCAGCTCAGGAGGATGAGGCAGGAGGATCCTGTGTTCAAAACCAGGCTCAGCAAATTAGTGAGGGCCTAAGCAACTCCTTAAGACCCTGTCTTTAAAATACAAAAAAGGACTGGTGTTGTGGCTCAGTGGTTAAGCATCCCTGATTTCAATCCCCAAAAGATCATATTTAGGCATAGATTTATGGATCCATGTGTTTTACACATCTTTGTTCTTCTTTTTCCCATTTTTTGATTCTTTTTAGTTATATATAACATTAGGATTTATTTTGACATAATTATAAAAGCATGAGAAATAATTTGATCTAATTCAGTCCCCAATGTTTTCCTGTTTCCTCTCCTCTTCCCTCCCTCTGTTCCCTTTACTCTACTGATCTTTCTGCTATTTACTTCTAGTATTTTTCATAGTTAATGTCTTGTGGATATATATGATGCCAGTATTCCACTGTGGTATATTCATACACATACATAGGAAAAATATATCACATTCATTCTGTTTTTCATCACTTCTCCTGACTTTTCTCCCTTCCCATCTTTCCCCTTCATCTAGTCCACTGATCTTTATTCTATTTTCTTTTCTTTTTTTTTTTCTTTTTTCTCCTTACTCCTTATTTTGGACTAGCTTCTTCAAATTGGAGAAAAATATTTGAGGTTTGGCTTTCTGAGTCTGACTTTTTTCATTTAATATGATTGTCTCCAGTTTCATCCATTTGCCAGCAAATGCCATAATTTTATTCTTCTTTATGCTGAGTAATACTTCATTGTGTATATATAATAAATTTTCTTTATACCTTGATTGGTTCCATAGCTTGGCTATTGTGAATTGTGTTCTAAATATTGACGTGGCTACATCCCTATAGAATGCTGATCTTGGAACTTTTAGATATATACTGAGGAGGGGGATAGCTGGGTCATTTGGTGGTTTAATTACTATTTTTTGAGAAATATCCATACTGTTTTCCAGAGTGGTGGCATTAATTTTCAGTTCCACCATCAATATATTAATGTATGTTTCCCCCCATATTCTCAGCAACAGTTATTATAATTTGTATTCTTGATAACTGACATTCTGACTGGAGTGAGATGAAATCTCAATGAGTTTTGATTTGTTTTCCCCTGATTTCTAGAGATGTTGAACTTTTTTTCACGTATTTGTTTGTGAATTGTATTTCTTCTTTTGAGAAGTGTCTGTTTAATTCTTTTGCCAAATTATTAATTGAGTTATTTGGTTTTTATTGGTGACAAATTTTTGAGTTCTTTATATATTCTGAATATGAATGCCCTGAGGAGCAGGTGGCAAAAATCTCACATTCTCTAGGCTTTCTCTTCATGCTCTTATTTTCTTTGCTGTGCAGAAGCTTTTTAAATTGATGCCATCTCATTTATTGATTTTGGGTTTTCTTTCTTTACTTTAGAAATCTTGTTAAGGAAGTTGGGTCTTATGCCAACATGTTTCAGTGTTGGTTAGACTACATTTTCTCCTAGCAGTTGCAGTTTCTGGTGTAATTCCTAGGTCTTTGAGCCACTTTGAGTTGACTTGTATACAGGGTGAGAGACAGAAGTCTAGTTTCATTCTTATATATATAGATTTCCAATTTTTGCAGCACCATTTGTTGAAAAGTCTGTGTTCTCACCATGAAGGATTTTGGCCCCTTTGTCTAGTATCAGATAATTGTGTTTATGTGGGTTAACCCTTTTGTAATCTGTTTTTTTTTCCATTGGTCTACATATATCTTTTAGTGTGCGTATCATGATTTTTTTTTATTATAGCTCTCTAGTATAATTTGAAGTCTAGTTTTGTGATGCCTCAGCATCACTCTTTTTGCTCAGAATTGCTTTGGCTATTGTGAGTCTCTTATTTTTCTAAATAAATTTTAGAACTGCTTTTTCTAATTCTGTGAAGAATATCATTCTTATTTTGGTGGGAATTGCATTGAATCTGTATGTTTTTGTTAGTATGGTCATTTTAATAATATTAATTCTGCCTATCCAAGAAGATGGGAGGTCCATCTTCTAAGGCCTTCTTCAATTTCTCTCTTCAGTGTTCTATACTTTTCATTGCAGAGGTCCTTGAAATCTTTCAAAAAATTTATTCCAAAGTATTTTTTGAGATTGTTGTGAATGGAGTAGTTTTCATAATTGCTTTTTCAATAGGTTCATTATTGGACTATGGGAAATAATTGATTTATATATGTTGATCTTGTATCCTACAAATTTACTAAATTTGTTTATCAGCTCTAGAAATATTCTAGTGGAGATTTTCAGTCTTCTATATGTAGGATCATGTTATCACCAAACAGAGATAATTTGATTTCTTATTTTCCTATTGGTACACATTTAATTTCTTTCTTTATCCTGATTGCTCTGGCCAGAGTTTTGGTGACTGCTGAATAGGAGTGATCAGGCTACTCTTGCTTGTTTATTGGTACAATTTCCATGGTGTAACTTTTCCCATCCTTCCACCTTCAGTCTTTGGATGTCTTTGCCTCTGAGTCTCTTCCAAACAACATATTACTGGGTCTTATTTTTTAAAAATCCAACCTACCAATCTATGTATTTTGATTGAAGAGTTCAAACTGTTTACATTCTATGTCATTATAGAGAGATAGTTTTTATTTCCTGCCATTTTGATTATTTCTGATGTTTAATTCAGACTTGGTTCTCTTTAAATTGAATAGTCTTCTTGTATAATGCATCCCTATGCTGGTTTTCACTTTTATTTTTTATTCCTTCTTTGTGAAGTATTTCACTGAGTATGTTTTATAGCACAGGCTTTATGGTTATGAATTTAGTTTCTCTTTATCATGGAAGGCTTTTATTCCATTTTTAATTCTGTGACTTAGTTTTTCTGGCATAGTAGTCTTGATCGGCACCCATTTTCTTTCACAGCTTAGCATATATTTTTCTAAGCCCTCCATAGGTTCCAAGTTGAGAAATCAGTTGAGATCCAAATCAGTCGAAAACCTCTAAATGTGACCATCCATTTTTCCCCTACAGTTTGTAGAATTCTATCCCTATTCTATAAATTAGACATTTTCATTATAATATGTCCAGGAGTAGAGCTATTGAAATTTTTTATATTTGGATTCATATATACCTCTTATATTTAAATTTCCACCTCATTCCTAAGGTTTGGAAAGTTTTCTAATATAATATTGAAAAGATTGTGCATTCTTTTAGTTAGTATTTCAGAACCTTCATTTACTCCAATAATTCTTAAATTTGGCCTCTTAAATTTTTCTTGATATTCTGGCCATGGTCTCTTAGCATCTTTTCTTTCTGGTCAATTTTCTTTTCAAGAGTATGTACTTTGTTTTTGAGGTCAGAAAAATCTATACTCAAAGTTATCTAATCTTTTGGTGAAATTTTCCATTGATTTTTAACTTGACACCTTGAGTCTTTCATTTCTATGATTTTCTTTTGCTTCTTTTTGAAAATCTTTCTTTATTGAAATGGTCTTTCACTTCCTCTATTTTCTCTCTAATTTCACTCTATACATATTCTTTTAGATCACTGGTCATTTTAACTATGAACTTCCAAAATTCTCTGATATTTCCTCTGTGTTATTGATGGAGTCAGTTGTAGTGTTGTGGACTGCTTCAGGTTGTTTTTTCCCTTGCTTTTTCATATCAATTGTAGGTGTATCCATCTATTGGGATGGTGTTTCAATCAGCTTTTTCACTGATGTGAGGTAAAGACCTGAAAAAAAAAAAACAATTTTGAGAAGGAAGAGTGTATTTGGGGGCTCGTGGTTTCAGAGGTCTCAGTCCATAAATAGTGGGCTCCACTTCTCAAAGCTTGAGGTGAAACAGAACTGCATGGTAGTTCATGGTGTAGTGAAGGGTAGTGGCTTATTAGATGATAAGGAAGCAGAAAGAGAAACTTCACTCACCAGATACAAAATATATACCCCAAAGACATGCCCACAATACTCACCTCCTCCAGTCACACCTTCATGCCTTCAGTTACCACTCAGTTAATCCCTATAAGGGAATTAATTCACTAATTGGCTTAAGTCTCTCCTAACACAATCATTTTAACTTTGAATGTTCTTGTGATTTCTCATACATAAGATTTTGCTTGGCTCATGCAGCTCTATGCATCACACTCAAACCATAGCAGATGTTAACTGCTTCTTCTTTTAAACAAGGTACTACTTCACAGGCTTCTTTCCCTTATGAGCTCTAGGTTGGGCAAATATCCAGGTGCAGTTTAACTGACTTTGTGGCCTCTGCTGATTCCATTATCAGGGTCAATTTGGACCTAATTTATTTACTAAAATCACTTCAGAGTTTTGCCACATACTATTCAACCTTTAGAAAAGTAAAAAAGAAAATTAAACTTGGTGTTATTGTTTCCCATTATTCCTCTAATCCTGATATAAACTTGTAATAAGGTTCTGGAACAGGTTGAAATATTAGTTATTAAATATAGTAAAATTGCTACAATATGGGGGCCAAAAGGGAGATGAAGAAAGATTGGGCAAATGATTGAGAAAAAAAGAAAAAATATATAGAATAGAATGATACAGATGTAGATGGGGATAACTGAGATAGTAGGAGATAGTGTTAGAGGGAGAACATGGGGAAAGAGGAACAAATATAAACTGGTGCTAGGAAGACAAAGATAGGGAGAATGGCTCTAATTAATGTTTTGTAACTTTAGAGGAAATGCCTTCAAATGGGTTGAAGGTACAAAACTGGCTATTAGGGTAACAACTTAAGATCAAGATAAAGTGTAATATATATGATCAAAGTTGATGTTAGTTATTTACAGTGAGCCATGTTAAGTGGAGAAAATTCTTGTGGATCTTGGTTTGGATTTCATTAGGATTTGGGACACTTAGAAAATATCTCTAATTCTTTGACTTTGAATCCCCCAGAGGTGCTGGGGCACAGGATCCACTCCCCTAGTTGCTATGGACCTCTCCCTAGCTACTTATGGTTTGTCTGCTCAGGGGTCTTATGGATAACTGATAAAAGGCTGTGGCGTTGCGTCTGTTATTTCTTTTGTTTGCAGAGGTTCAGGGTGCAGTCTCTGAGCTGTGGTTGTGATTGTTGTGAGTCACCACGTACCCTCTACAAAGTCCTTTTATTGGTGGTAAAGAGCCTGGTGACTCTCTATAAGCACAGATCCTGTTGTTGTGTATTCTGTGCAGGTGATTTTGGTGCAAAAATATTCTGCTTGGCATATGCAGCTCTCTGAGGTATTGTTGTTAGTACTGAATGAAGGAACTCCGCTGGTTAACCTGGGTTCTAGTTTCCTTGACTCAAGATGTGAACAGCAGGAACAGATTCTTTATGTTGATTGTGAATAAAGCATGGTCCATCTATTATCTGAACAGTGCTTATCACTCCACAATTATGGTTGAGGGTTAAACAGAGGGCCAAGTCAGCTTGGGAGATGAATGAGGCTGGGGGACATTGTTTATCCTTGCCTTGTGCTCAGGCAAATTTCTGCCTTGACTGATACCCCATCAACTGAGGTAATGGTCTTGACACATTTTTATTTTTATTTTTTAAGATTTCTGTGAACTTAGGCTCCTCCTCCTTCTCCTTCTCCTCCTCCTCCTCCTCCTCCTCCTCCTTCTTCTTCTTCTTCTTCTTCTTCTTCTTCTTCTTTTTAGGATTTTAACCTTTATTTATTTGTATGTTTGTTTTAATGTGGTGCTGAGGATGAAACCCAGGGCCTCACCCATGCTAGGTAAGCACTCTACCATTGAGCCACAACCACAGCCCAAAGGCATCTTCTTATTGTAGCTTTCTGCCAGCTAAAGCCATGATGTAGGGATTCGCACATCTATGCTATTAGATATTCAGGCAGGTTCTCCTTGGGTAGACCCCACAGTGGTCGGTGATCAGGGTGACAGTCTCTCTTAGACTAGCACAACTTCCCACCCTGTCTCCACTAGTGTCAGTGGGCAGTGGCAAAATTCCAAAGTCTCCTCTTTTCCCTTTCCTCTGCTCTGTGCCCAAACTACCTTGCTACTCAGGTCTGAGCTCTGACTTCCACCACCCTGAATTGTAGGTGTCTGCCCTATCTCTGCCCAGGCCTCCATGACAGATGAGCAGATCAATGGTTTGGGTGAGCACTTCCTGAGCAGGTTTGCTCCACCATGTTCTCTTCATTCTCAGTAAAGGGGAGGGGTTTAAGAGACTTTCAGTTAGTAGTGATCCCTCTACAAGGTTTTATTTTAGCTGTATACTTACAAGAACCCACTGCAGGGTTGATATCAGGAGGTGGGTAGATGAAATGCTGATATAAGGGGGTGACTGGTCAACTGTGGACTCTCCAAAATGGGTGTGGTGACCTGTAGGGCTTTCTATTCATGATTTGGTTATATACTGCTTGATCCTGTTCAAGTAAAGGGCTGTTCCTGTCACATCTTAATTTCTCCTGTTTTTCTTTGCAAATATGGTTAAGGGGGTGAGCTCATGTGCCTTTCTGCTCCCTCTTTCTCTATTTTCCTTTCACACTTCCCCATATGGGGATGGGTTCAGGGTTGGGGAACTCTGTATTTATTTTCTACTCTGGTAACTAGTCTTCAAGTCTCTCTAGATCTCAGACTGTGTAATATTGGGTCTTAGAGCATTTGTTTTGTTAATGACCTCTCAGATCTGTTGCTTCTTCTCTGTCTTCTTTCTGTGTTGCGCAGGGGTTGGAAATCACTATGTCTCCTTTTTGCCATCTTCCAAGACCTCATCTGTGTTATTTTCAAAAATTTCTAGACTAATTGTGTTGGCAAGATGACAGTTTTGAGATAACATGAACAACATAATTTCTTCTATAATCTTTTTTAGCTAGACAGATATGATAAGAACGATGCAGCATTTCATACACGACATCTAAGTTTCCTGGAATGAAATAAAAAAGTGCTTGCGGCCTTCAGGAAGGGCATATCTCATACCTATCTGCTTTTGGTTGTGACAGTCAAGTGAAGAAATGCAAAAGGGTTCAGGTATATACACAGAAGTACTCTTGGTCAAGATTTCTAGTCTAAGGCAGTGGTGTTATACTAGAATCTTGATAGGTCCTCTAAATTGTGAAAATAACTCTCCTAAAATCAATCCATAAGAAATAATAAAATGAGGTTTACTGATTTACTTTGAGGAAGAACACCATACCAACAATTCCGACTCAATCTCTTTAGGAAAGCAAGTATTTATTGCTTATGATGTTTCACAGTTTTTACCAGTTTGTCCAAAGATTTTTAAATACACCTATTTCATATAATTATTTAGAGCATAATATCAGGCAGAGTGAGTATGTAGATTGGGTGGCTTCATAAAGTGAGGATTTATATAAAAATTGTAAGGTACTGGGAAAAGGCAGGTCCTGCCAGGTGCTGTGGCATCTAACTGACTTAATTCAGGCTATAAACAGTGCATTACTAAAGACAGCTAACCTAAATGGAAATAGCTTATAGGTACCTTGAACCTTGGCGAGTCTATGAAAAAAAAGGAAATCCCTTACCTGATATTTAAAAGTTGGTTCATAAACATACACACATACATTCACCCACATATGTAAAAACAGACAAACACATGAGAGGCTCTGAAAGAGGTGCAAAGCATTATGCATCATACAAAATAAAGCACATTTTGCAGTTGTAATTGCATAAATTATGGGGATAATTTTTGAATTATAAGAAGTTAGAAATGAAGAAGTCAGGGAGGGAACTATGAATTACTGTGGAGAGCTGAGAAATACCCAACTTTGGAGGGGAATATAGAGAAAATGAAATTTGACCAGAGACCTGTATACTATAGAGAAAACTTTTAAAATATATGTGGTAAGTGTATTCCAGGCATATTAACCTAAAATAGATTGGTATGGGAGAGTATAGTGAGCAAAATGTAGGGTGGTAGTACATGAGGTCAGAGAGTTAGACACAGGTCAGATCTAGGAGAGTCTTCTAGGTCATATCAAAAATTGTTAGTTCTATGCTTAACTTGATGGGGAAGTATCAAAAGCTTTGAGAAGATGATCAATGTGATTTAACTTATATCTTAAAAGGACCACTGTTGTGGAACACTGTTGTGTTATGAACAAATATCAGAAACTTGTTAGGAGATATATCTGTCATCCAGTAGGAAAATTATGGCATGATGTAGGGTTTAATTGCAGAGATATTAACAGGAATGTGGATTGAGTTAAGGAAAACAACATGAGTTGGTTAATCATCCAGCAAACATTAATGGTGTAAAGACATTATTATTACATGCTGGATATTTTCCATTTTCTACTTCAGATCCACACTCCATGCTTTTCCACCCAGCACACTAAAATAAACAGACTACTTTGTCATATGGTCCCTGTTTAGACTTGGCAAATGCATGGCAATGGCAAATGGAGAGAGATATAAATGGTTTTAATTATTTTAGTCTGCTCAGAGATTGTCTTTCTAAAAATATGACATTTGAGAAAATGATAAGAACAGGCACAAGTTCAACTGAAATTAGCAAATCAGCAACAGTCATAAATGTAGAAGCCAGAAATTGTGCAAAAAATGCTAAAAAGACCCCAAAATCTTGCCATTGATAATGCTACTGACAGAACCTTTTCTTACTACAATGGAGTCAGAACAATGTTACTCAGTTGGTTACATACCTGAATCACCTGAAAGGCTTTAAAATTTATGATGACTGGGCCCCACCCCAGAAATTCTAGTTTCACTAGACTGTGGAGTTTTAAAGCTTCCCAGTTGATTATAATTCAAGCTAAGTTTGAGAGTCATTAATATATAAAGGATTAAAAACAACTATGGGCCTGAAATTGATACGGTTAACTGTAATCAATTCTCCCCATTCATATCTGTTTCATGGTGAATATATTAATGAACCAAATGTAGTCAAAGTCTAGAAAAGCATATGAAAGTTTATATAATTAGGTTAATAAATGATAAATAGCTACATTTAAAATTTTCTTTAAAATGCATAAGCAGTACTAAAACCATGGTAACACTGAATATTGTTTCCATAAATCTATACTATCTTGAGTAATGTCTATCTGATTTTATTTAGATTCAAAAGGTCAAGATAGTCACCTCCTTATTTATCCCAATATTTTAATTGTTCTTCATCTTGAGCTTATCCCAGGGGCTAACTTAATGTCTTTAGAAACTGAAAAATTTAGCACTGGTCTAAAAGTCAAAATAGTCTATATTTTAAAAGCAGCCTTTTATTTTTTGAAGAAAATTATGCGGCTATTCTTCTTAACCCATGATCAAAACTCCAGAGTCCAGATGGGTAAACCATCAGATGATTCATGTGCCACATTTACCAGCATGTGCAGCTTTTGGAATTTAATTCACATGCTTGGAGAAAAGTGACTTGGAGAGAGGCACCACCTGGTTTAAACTTGCATCATTAGCTCTAACTTTCTGAGTAATCATCACAATCAGGCAAAGGATAGAAATTAAATTGACTCTAATATTCATGTGGGTGGGAGGGAAAGATAGATAACAGCTGTTTTTCCTATAGTCTTCTTAAACCAATAGATTCATTGAAAGCTTTTTGATGTTTCAGAAACATGCCCAGAGTATACTACAAACTAAATAAATGAGGCAGTCTGTTGTTAGTATCTCTATTCAACTAAATGCTTGCTGCTAAGTAACATAAAACTGTATTTTATGGTATATCATGAATGCATCTTAAGTGATATTTTCAAACTAGATCATATGGTTATTTTGAATGAAAAAAGTCATCTCTACAAATGTGCTTTTATAGCAAAAGTAGTGAGATTGAAAAAATGTAAACATAATCATTACAAGCAGGACCCATAATGGTCTTGAAAATGTCAGATATAGACTGCATTTATTTTAAACGAATTAATAATCATTTTCAAAATAACTTATTAAGAAAGTCTGGGGGATTTTACTTTGTTTATTATATTTTCCTTTTAAAGTATATTTTGAGCTAAGTTGGTGAAATTCTAAGAAATTCCTTTGTGTTTATGACTATGTTTCTCTCCTAGCATGCAAACAATTTGATTTTCTAGTCTTTTTCCTTCCATTTCTTCATTAGTATTTAAGGTTTTCACATTAGCCATTTATAAAGCACATCTGGAACATGACCTAAAAACAATCAATATGTCCAAGCCACAATATAATGACAAATTATTATTTTTCTACTACCACCTTATAGCAATACATGCAACTAGAAAAGCAAATAGATACTGAACGCCTATTTATTTTTATTATTATTTTATGGTGAGAGAGCTCAGAATTATATTTAGAAAATTTATTTTGTCTAAGGTCATGCAATCAATCAGTGAGGGGACTATATATAATTCATATTATTCCGACACCAAAGCCCAAGTTCAGGTCCTTCTACTGAGTCATGTTTTCTTCTAGTCTCTTTTTAACCTTACTGGAAGGGATAGTAGAACAATGGGGGAGAAGCAATGAGGTCATAAACACATACCACTACTGGAATTTTAAAAGTGATTGTTGGGACAGACTCAAAATGGTGAGAGTCAGGTTCTCTCACAGAGGCTTCTGGTGGGCTATGTTATGTTTTAGTGTGTAACCAAGGCCATGAATCAGTTATATTATTGTTAGTATGTAGCAAAGGTAATGAATAATCTGATTCAGTGTATATACTCAAGGTTATAAACATTTGCTTGTGAGCAAGTGCCCACTTATGTAACCTGTTGGAAGTATGCCTTCTTTGTTTGCCTGTATATAAAAGGCCTATGGAAATGGCTCTGGGGGCTGGCTAGGAGATGTTGCTGCCTCTAAATAAAGGATGAATTATATTCCCACTGTGCCTTGCATCTTCCTTCAACTGCTGGATTCTTGAATCTTGATTCCTGGGCCTGAGCCTTGCCCTTCCCCTGACAACTGGTGGAGTCAGCAGGAGATTCTGCAAGTAAGAGATGGATACATCAACCCTGGTGGATAGGAGGGACCTGTGGTTAACAGCATCATGTAGCACTCAGTTATCAATGTCCCATTAACGTGGTCTTCTTTGTAGAGTTGGGATACAGTGAATGGGTTCCATGTGAGCATAGAGAAGACTTCTGATTCCCCTGTGGTAAAGATGAACCCACTGTAGTGGACTATGAACTATGGGCACAACATTTGTAGGTAGTTGTGAGAGCTCTTAATGAGCATTCCCTGTGAGGGGGACCAGCTCCTGTAGAAGCTTTGCTGCATTACACAGCAGCACGAATACAGGTCCAGGTGACAACAAAGGATGTTGTACTTAAACCTGGATTTGAGAAACAAGGGAATATCCTTTAGCCTGATCCTATTGGATTGAATAGGGGGCAAACTGGATTGAATGTGACTCTGGACAATAAAGGTCCTCCACCTTCATTATGTCGCCATGTTAGAAGCGTGGGGAAAATATTTGGAGTGTGATCTCCTTGTGACATTATGGGTAAGTAGTGAATACCTACCCCTGCTCCTGCCAAGTACCTGTGACTTGGCCAGGTCCTGCAGATGGGACACAGAATTTAAAGGGGGATGTTTGTTATTTCCATTTGGCTAATTGTGAGTTCCCAGGTGCTGGTGTACACAGAGCCTGTTGAAGTTCAGAAGTTCAGGATCAAGCTGTACAATTGTGGTATCACCACCCAGGGAAGCTGTCACAGGCAGCCACTGTGCTTTCCTGGGACACAAAGCTGGCATACATTCTCCCAGATGGACATAATTTACCTGTATGAATGCTTGTAACTGCTTTGTCCTTTTGTCCATAGATTTGTCCTCATTAAATTCATCATGGGCTGGGCACACACCTACACCAGAGTAGCAAACACTTGTGCCTGCTGGTTATGCACCAAAGTGCCTGTAAGTTCTTCTGCTGAACTTCTCTGGCAAATCCAAAGTATAGCCCTGGACGATTGGGCATGGCTAGGAAAGACTCGCTACTACTTCAATGAAGAATGAAACTAAGGCAAGCATTGTGATGGCAGTTCTGGCGTGAGTTAATGCCTCTCACTCATGGATGGGATATTCTGTCTGGTACAGTCTGGGCTTCTAGCCTAAAATGTAGATCTAAAAGTCCTGGTAGCCCCGTGTTTGGAGAAGGTTGAAGGTAGAGAACCCATGGGTTGGGTCCCTAGAGGCTTTTGTCAGACTGTACAACCAAATGTCAATAGGACAGGTATGACTATTATTCCAGTGCCTCATGGTACCCTGTGGGTTTGTGGCTCTCATGGATGGCTGCACCTCCCATGGAACTGGACAGGGAATTGCACCTGGAATCACTCATACATCCCAGTAATCATATGTCATACATTTCTTCAGAGGTCTGCTAACTGGGAGACGGTACAAGCTCATTACAGAGTGTGTTGGATGCCTAGGTGGTATTATCTTTTGACTTTGTTCCTCCTCCAAGTTGTGTCCTTAGCAAGATGTAGAAATTCAAGAAGCAGATAACTGCCCAAAGCCTGAGCTTTAAATCATACAAAGCAGGTTCTGTCTCTGGTAAATGAAGAAATGTATCAAATATATAAAGTTGTATTGCAAAATCTCATGACACTTGACTGACAGCAGCACAGGAAGGGGCAGGTGCCATGCTTAGCACTGAATATAGTATATACATTATAGATCCCTGCAAGAATGTTAGTATGGCTTTAGCATATACGATTTCTGAAGCAGCGGCCAAATAGCAGCAGGAATGATGGGTTGTTTAGGCACCACTTGGAGATGGCTACTGGTAATAGTAAGTGGCAGTGCTGTTTCCTGGTTGTATGTCATTGCAGGTTATATTGTTGTGTGACTTATGGATGCAGGGCTCTGCCCTCCTTGCTGAGGTATCATTGTAGAAGACTTAAGATATATAGATTGTACAGCAAGGAATCCTAAAGGGGTAGATTGTTGGGAAAAACCCAAATGGCTGTAGTTAGGCTCCCTTACTGAGGCTTACAGTGGGCTGTTATGTTTTTAGTTTGTAACCAAGGCTATAAATTGTCTTTGTCATAGTTAGTATGTAGCTAATATAATAAACACTCTGATTTAGCATATGTGCTGAAGGTCATAAACATTTTCTTGTGAGCATGTGCCCACTTATATAACCTGTGGACACTGTGCCTTATTTGTTTGCCCTGTACATAAAAATAACCTATGGAAATAGCTTGGGTATGTTGGCTAAGGGCTATGGTTGTTGCCAAATAAAGTAGGACCTATAGTCTCACTGAGCCTCTCATCTTCTTTTAACTGCCAGATCCTTCAACCTTTGTTCCTAGGCCTAAGCCTTGACTTCCTGACGGTGATTCTGATTATATCCACCAATCTATGGATATGTATCTTTTTCTGTAGTAATGTAAAGTTAAAGTATTCTTTGGGAACTGTTTACTTTGTTTTTGTAACAGTTTTATTTCTTTACTGCAATATTTACAATGAAAATCACAGATCTTTCACTTATTTTCTTAGTATTACTTTCAACAAAATTGAGGTTTATATTAAATCAAATACCACTAATGATACTTCCTTTGTGTGGGTATTTATTCTTACTAAAACAAGGGCTGCAAATATTTAAAACACACACACAAACGTGCTCTCTCTCTTTCCCTTTCTCTCTCTCTCTCTCATACACACACACACACCACACACCCTGCCTTAAAATTTCAGAGAACCCTAGAGGCTACAATAAAAGAAGTAAAGAAGTAACCATCAGCAGATCAAACTACATGCAGACATTCTTTAATATGCATTAATGACTGAATTCCTTAAGAAAAAGGAAATTGTTCAATTCACTACTTTCTATGAATTTCAGCAACATTACTGGAGCAGAATACTAATATATTATGCAAATTCTTAACATATTAGTATTCTGCTCCATAACTATATAAAAATATTCAAGTTGTATTATTCACTAAAACTATCTAATAATATAATGGCTAAAATTTAAAATTGCTATATTAAATTGGTCCTTTTCAAACAAAAGTTTTGTATGAATGAATAAGAATTAAATATTTGCCTAGATTACTAAGAATCTTTGTTTACAAAATATAAAAGCAGGTCCATTCCTACATACATTAATCTCATCCCTCCATCTTTTTATACAAATAGTAACACTAGAATTACACTCTTCTGCATCTTGTTTTTTTCCAATTAATAATATAGTTTAGAGATCTTTCCAGTTACATACATAAATTATTTCTTCATTCTGTTTTATGGATGTACAAAGTTCCACTGTGTGGATGTATATAATTCATTGACCAGTTGTCTCCTGATGCCTGAAATGAATACCCTTTTATATTATGTATATTATGCATGTATAACTATCTCTGCAGAATAAATCAGCTGGAGGGAAATTGCTACATATAATGTTAAGTGCAATTGAAACTTGCCAGACTGGTTTATATATATATATGTTATCTCAATTAATACACTTATAGTATTTTATGAGAATTTGTTTCATACCCTGAAGGCAGCACAATCATTTCAGGCTTGTAAGTAACTCCTACAGTGTCTTGTCTAATATTTGAAATCATCTTTGTTAACTTTATTATACTTATCTGTCATATCAAAATCATCAGACACTCTTATTGGCTCTACCTTCAAAGTATATGGATAATCTGACCATTTACCACCTTCACCCTGATCCAAGTCACCTTCAACTCTCTTTTGAAGAAATGTAGTGGAATCATAGTTAGCCTCTCTCTCAACCTCAAGCACGTACATACTCCTGTTCTTACAGTGTTGGGAGTGAGTTATTAAAAGGATAAATCCTTGCTTCTCTTCACTTGCTTCCAATATCAATCAAACAATAGTTGAAGTTCTTAAAATAGGTCTCTATATGATTTGACATTTATAAAGAAAAACCTTAGTTATTGTCCTTTTTTTTGGGTCACCTGACATTTTGTCATAACTTGTTTTTGGCAACTGTCCATTTCTCTTGTTTCTCTATGTAGATCTCCATCCTGTTTATCAATCTGCAAGTTCTAAAATTTGACATAAAGATTTTGTAAAGATTCTCCAATTAGCACCCAAAGCAGATAAGTATACATCAAGGAAATAAAACTACAGACCTGATGAACTTAGATGCAAAAATACTTAATAAAATATTAACAAATTGTGTTCAACAACACATTAAGAGAACTGTACACCATGATCAAGTTGGTTTTATTCATAGATGTAAGGAGAGATTAATGTATGGAAATCAATAACTATAATTCATAACTTAAATAGAATCAAGGACAAAAATCACTGTCATCTCAATAGATGCAGGGGAAACCTTCAATATAATTCAGCACCCATTCATGATAAAAACACTGAAGAAACTAGGAATAGAATAAATTTACATTAATATCATAAAGACTATATATAAAAGAAACCAAAGTCAACGTCATAGTAAATGGGGAAAAAACCTGAAAGCATTTCTTTTAAAATCTTGGACAACACATGGATGTTCCCAGTAACCACTCCTATTTGATATAATGCTAGAAATTCAAGCCAGATCAATTAGACAAGAGAAGAAAATAAAAAAGATAAAAATAGGAAAGGGAGAATTCAAATCATCACTGTTTGCAGATGATATGATTCTATAGATAGATGATCAAAAAAAAAAAAACCCACCAAAATATCATTAGAGCTAGCAAACAAACTTGGAAAATTAGGAGGTTACAAAATTAACATAACAAAACCCAATAGCCTTTCTATATACTAACAGTGAAAATGCTGAAAAAGGAATCAGGAAAACAATTCTATTCACAATAGCCTCAAACAGATAAATAAACAAATTAGGAATTAATGTAACCAAGGAGGCGAAAGACCTCTACAATTAAATCTATAGAACACTGAAGAAAGAAAATGAAGAACTTGGAAGTTGGAAAGACCTCCAATGTTCATGGATAGTAAGAATTAATATGCTTAAAATAGTCATACAACTAAAAACACTATACAAATTTAATTTATTCTCCATCAATATACCCATGACATTCTTCAAAGCATTAGGAAAAAACAGTCCTAAAATTCATTTTGAAGAATAAGTGACCTCAAATAGCCAAAGCAAATTTAAACCATAAAAGCAATGCCGGAGGCATTGTAATACCTGACTACAAATTTTGCTTCGGAGATATAGGAAAAAAATCAAACAATCAACAATGACAAAAAAACAAACAAAAAAACTGAATAGGAAAAACAGACACATAGAACAATAATATAGAATGGAAGACACACACACACACACACACACACACACATACACACACATGTACCATCATGTGATCCTTGACATGGGAACAACTGGTTATCCATATGTAGAAGAATGAAAGTAAACCCTTATCACTTATCCTTCACCATAATCAACTCAAAATGAATCAAAGACCTAGGAATTAGAACAGATAATACGCAACTTCTAGAAGAAAACATAGTCAACACTCCAGCATATGATGTTTTCAATAGGAACCCTAAAGTTCAGAAAATAATGCCAAGAGTTAATAAATAGTATGGAATTAAATTAAGAAGCCTTTTTATAAAAGGAAACAATTGGTAATGTGAAGAAAGAACCTACAGAATGGGAGAAAATCTTTTCTACCTAGTCTTTTAACAGAAGATGAATATCAGATTATATAAAGAATTCAAAAAACTTTACACCAAAAATCAAGTAACCCAATTATAAGTTGGTAAATGAATTAAACATACATTTATAAAAATATACAAGTGGCCAAAAATTCATGCAAAAATACTTAACACCATTAGCAATTAGAAAAATGCAAATAAAAACAACACTGGAATTTGGTCTCATACCACTCAATGGCATTCACTGAGAATACAATTAACTAAATGCTGGAAAGGATGTAGAGAAAAAAAAAAACACTTTTACATCTTTGGTGGGATTGTAAATTAGTACAACCAATATGAAAATCGATTTTCATAAGACTAGGAATGGGGTGCATACCTGTAATCCCAGTGGCTTAGAGGGCTGAGACAGCAGGGTTGCAAGTTCAAAGCCTGCCTCAGTGACTTAACAAGGCTCTAAGCAACTTAATGAGATTCTGTCTCAAAATTTTAAAAAAGTAGTAAAAAATAAAAAAGTTGGTGATGTTGTAAATTGTCCCTGTGTTCAATCTCCAGTACCAAAAAAAAAAAAAAAATACTAGATATGAAACCACCATACAACCCTGCTATACCACTCTTCAGTATTTATCATGAGGAATTAAAATCTTCATACTATAGTAATCATGCATGCCCATGTTTATACCAACACAATTCATAACAGCCAAACTGTGGAACCAGTGTAGGTAGTTTTTATGGAACCATCTATCAGTGGATGGATGGATAAAGAAAATGTGTATGTACAAAATTGAGTTTTGTTCAGCCATTAAAAACTGAACGTATGTCACTCACAGGAAAATGGATGAAACTATAGACCATTGTGTTAAGTAAAATAACTCAAACTCAGAAAGGCAAAGTAGCATATATTTTCTCTCATACACAGAAGCTTGAGAGGAAAAAGGGAAAGAAAGGTTTTTGGTGGGGTGATCTCATCGAAATCAAATGAAGATCAGTAAATGAAAGGGCCTAGTGGGTGGGAGACAGGAGGAAAGGGGAAAATGCTGGGGGATAATATATAAATTATATTCTTATGTTTTGTGCCTGTACAGATAAATATGTAACCACAAATCCCATTATTATGTACAACTATAATGCACCAATAAATATGTGGAAAAGAAAAACAAAAGATTCTCCAATTAGCAGGATCCAAATTGTTAGTTTAAATAATAAAGAACTTTATTGGCTTGCTATATGGTAGGGAGGCCTTGGCCTAAGGTAGTGAAGAGAATGTTTTCGTCTGTATCTATGGATGTTTCCGAAGAAAAGGACATGGGTTAGGCAGCCATTCCTCAAATGTTCACCAAAACCTGCAATATATTAGCAAATGGCAAATCCTTCCTTGATTTTAATGTCTTTTCAATTAAAACTTTCTCATATTTTTTGCAGTTGTCTCAGAAAACCTTTGCATATTAACTTGTCCTTATCTCAAAAGAGCAAATGTCATATAAAAGTAAGGCTTTGAAACCATTAGGAAAAGGAACAAGAGCCTAAGGCTAGAGAAGTTTCATTTAATTTTTTATAACCTCCACTGACCATAAAATGACAAAATGGTCTCTGTGCCTGATTTTCATAAAAATGTGTAAGAAACTCATTGACTTTTGCAGTGTGGTTTTGGTGTAACATTGCCTAAAGTTAGGAAGAAGGAGTGATGTATCTTTTCAAAACACTGCTGATTTTACTTCTTTGGGTGTCAATCAAAAGATGTATTATGAAATATATAAGATATGCAAAATGTACACAGAATGATTACATGAATTCCCACTTACTAACTTAGAAAATGAAATACGACAATAATAGTCCCTGAATTCTTCTACATAATCATTTTTGCCTCCCATTCTCCATGCTTGCTTTGTACCTATACCAGGTTAATCATTATTCTGAATCGGTGTTTATTATACTTTCTTTGGGAGGAAAAATTGATTGTTCATCAACATGAATTTGTTATCTCTTGTATCAGCACATTTTATCAAAATACATTTTCTTCCCTTTTTTTGAATTAAAAATACATTTTCAAATTAGCTTTTACTGTTTACCATTAAAAATTTTTAAACAAAGATACAACATTATATTTAAATTTAAAAATAATTTTATACTTTGGTAATTTTTGCCCTTCATCTCAGTATAAATGAAAGTAGGAGAGATTCAATAGTTTATTGAACTGACTGAAATTTATTTTTCCACTTATTGGATATGATGTGAACTCAGGAAAGGTAGCACTAAAAGATGGTAATATAATTTTTTTTTTCTCTTCTATCAAAATATTTTTTTACAGAATATAAAGATTTGGTGTCTTAGTTCTTTTTGTAAAAGCAGAATTTTTGGTCCAGTCTTGTTTTAAAACATAGAATAATTATCGACAGTTATTTTGTTTTGTACAAATATGTTGTATTTTTAAAGCTTTCAGTACTGTATTTCTAACTTGTTTCAATTTTAAAATGTTATATCTTGTATTATTTCTTCAAATATCCCAAAATTATCAATTTAATAATTATTGCCAATTGCATCATCATTATTTTCTTTGTTTGAATAAAGAGATTGGATATATGTTTTTATATAATAATCAACTTATGAAAAGAATGTGCTTTACATATCTCAAAAGGGTTGTTAAAATTGTAATTTTGTACTCTGAAAATACTTATTAAGATATGGGTTAGACATCCACATAGACAGCATCTCGTTTACTTCTACAGGTATCTTTAAAGTTCAAGAAAGTGTCCTGTTGCTTTTTGAAATGTTTGTATTTGATAATTTCTGATGCGTTTCTTAACATGTGGATGAGTTTTGTCTCTTTAAATTTGTCAAAGTAGGATGTCTGATCTGTCATGAAAGGAGTTTGGAAGTCACTGACCCATCCTAACAAAGAATAAAAAACTAAACAAACTGAAAATTCAGCTATTCATAGAATTCAGATCCCATGAAAAACTGCTGCTTCTCCCAAACTAGAGGAGACAGGCAGATACAGATAATTGCAACTTAACCATGGAAAAAACCCATTAGCAAAATTCACCACAAGAAAAAATACTAAAGTATGAAAATTGGAAATGTAATTCAT
The DNA here is from genome assembly GCF_902686455.1 of Sciurus vulgaris. Lineage (NCBI taxonomy): Eukaryota > Metazoa > Chordata > Mammalia > Rodentia > Sciuridae > Sciurus > Sciurus vulgaris. Next base: position 57,075,077 of record NC_136471.1, read on the forward strand.
GAATTTCTGGAGGTTCAATATGGACAAACTGGAAGTTAGAAACTTCATTGTGGGCCAGTAATATCTCACCACACACATACTTTGATGTTTTACTTCCAAGATGGTTACTATGTCCTCATAGTTAATATGAGAAAAAAAGTCCCTTGTGCTTCTAGCAGGGTGAAGGTAAAAGGAATTTCTTTGGAATATATAAGAACATTCTATACTTCTAAATACCGCATATTCTAAGGAGAAACTTTTACAAGAATATAATCTGCTGGGTTTTATCAGAGCCTAGCCTAATTGGAGAAAGGGAAATATCAAACTCTAGTAAGCTTTATTTAGCCTTACACATGGTGGATAGGAAAAATATGACTCCAGCTAGATCCAGATACACTAACCCACCCAAGGAGGGGAAAAAACCTAAGAAGCACAAGTGAATTTCTCAGTTCACGGTGATAGGCTCACTAAAAGACAGAACAAATGATGGTACTACAAAATGCTTTCTCCACACCCTGAAAATTATTGCAACACTTGTAAAGGTCTATTTATCCCAGTTCCTTTAGCAAACACATAAGATATACCTTCCAATGAAAAATACAAGGAACATTCAAAAGTAAAAACAGTTTGAAGAGAATAAACCAGCATCAGATCCAAGAACAGACATGGAAAATAAGTTGGATTTACTAAATCAGATTAAAAATATTCTATTAGTACATTAAAGACTTTAAAGGAAAAATTGAACTCAAGCAAAAACATATCTAGTGTAAGAAGAGAGATGGATTTAAAAAAAAAAAAACAAAAAGTAATACTAGAGAGCAGAAAAACTGTAACAGAAATGAAGAACACCTTTGATGGGCTTAAAAGTAGACTGGACATGGTTGTGGGAAGAATTTCTGTGCTTAAGTATATGACAATTGATCTTCCAAAACTGAAATCAAAGAGAAAAATGATAGGGGAACAAAAATAGAACAAAACATACAAGAAGGGGGGACAATGGCAAAAGTTAAGCACATGCCTAATTGGAATACCAGAAATATAAGAAATAGCAAAATATAAGATGTATTTGAAGCAACAGTGTCTGAAAATTTTCCCAAATTAATATCAGACATAAAAGCACAGATACAGAATGTATAGAACACTAAGAAAGATGAAAGACAAAAATACATGTAGGCATATCACATCCAAATTGCAGAACATAAAAAATAATGACAAATCTTAAAAATAAATACAACTTAAAAAATAAAAGGAGACACTTTTCAAGAAAGTCAGAGGCAAAAATACCTCATTTATAGAGAAGCAAAGATAACCATTACTTCCAACTTCTCAAAAATTATATAAGCAAAAGGATAGTAGAGAGAAATGTTCAGAGTTGTGAGAAAAATATAAATATCTAGATTTCTATACACTGCAAAAAAACTTTCAAAAATGAAGTATACATAAAGACTTTCTCAAACCAAAAAAAAATTGAGGAAAATCGTGGCCAGTAATTCTGTTGCAAAAAAGTTAAAACAAAGTTCTTCGGAGAAGGAAAATGATGTTAGGTTTGGAATATCAGAGCTACACACAGAAAAAATGAATGAAAGAGATAGATAGTTCAAAGTAATATAACAACTTTCACTTTTATTATTTTTAATTGCTATAACAAATAATACTCTGTTCAATATAATAACAGCTAATGTGTATTTGATTATTGTTTTAGTCAGCTTTTGTATTTCTGTGACCCAAATACCCACCAGAATAAGTTAGAGAAAGAAAAGTATATTTGGAGCTCATCGTTTCAGAGCTCCCTGTTGACAGATGGCCAATTCCATTGCCATTGGCCTAAGGTGACATAGCACATTCTGAGAGAAAGTTCCAGTTGCTCAGTTTATGAAGGTGTTAGGGAGCAGAAGGAGGTGTTGAAGAGGCCATAGGGAAGATGCACACTTCTAGCATACACTCCCAGTGACCCATCTCCTTCAGCTATGCCTCACATGCCAAGAGTTACCACCTAGTCAGTCCATTCAAACTAGGTGGACCAATTAGTGATTAGTTTATAGCTCTCATAACCTACTCATTTCACCTGTGAACATTCCCACATTATCAGAAGCTTTGGGGAGCACCTCATATCCAAACCATAATATTCTGTCCTGGAGTATGTGTGTATATCTATTTGAAATGAATGTCACTGATAATGCAAGGGATTGGAAGAAAAATTGGAAATATTCATTTTTGTACTTCCGAGGATTGTCCCTAAGGCCTTGTGTGTACTAGGCAACTATCTAACCATTGAACCACATACATAACCCAGGAATATATATTTTCTAAGGTACTGAAACTACCTGTGAAGCAGTATAGTATTACTTGAAAACGGATATAGATTAGTGGTAATTGTCTATATAAACAACAAAGAAACCAATAAAACATTAAAAAATATAAGTGATATGTGAAGAAAGGAGGGAAATGGAATCATAAAATGCACAAAAGGCATAAACTTATGGAAGACAAAAATATAACAAACAACAAAGGCAATAACAGAAAATTGTGACAAATGATTAAAGTAGAAATAGTAACAAATAATTAAACTACTTAAATAATTACCTTAAATGTCAATGGTTCAAATATACCAACTTAAAAGTATAGTCTGTTAAGAGTGGATATTAAAACCAAACCCAACTCTTTGTTCATTAAAAACAAAAACAAAAACAAAAACACTTTGATGAACAAATATATATATGTGATATATAAAAATAAAAAAAATATATAAATGAAAAATAAAGGGATGGAGAAACACAAGACATGATAAGACTAATCAAAAAATAAGTGAGTGACTATACTAATTTCAGAGAGAAAGAGTTGAGAGAATGGAAAATTAACACGGATAAAGAGGGGTTCTGCATGATGAAGACATCAATACTCCAGGAAGATATAACAATCTTTAATGTGTATGTACCAAAATTCAGAATATAAAAACATATGCCTAATAAAATTGTAAGACAAAATAAATGAGTTCTCTTAGCTGAAGATTTCAAACCTCCTTATCAAAATGGGTATATCCAAAATAGAGAACACCAAGATCAAATGAACTCACTGGTGGTAGATTGTACAAAATATTTCAGAAGGAAAGTATATCAGTTTTCTATAATCTCATCCAAAGGAAAAAAGTAGAGGAAGTAAATATCTTCTAAATCATTCCATGTGGTCAGTTTGGCCTATTATAAAAACATACAAAAGCATTACAAGAAAACAAAATTCCACACCAATATCTCACATGACCATAGGTACAAATATCCTCAACAAACCATTAGCAAATTGAACTCAACAAAGTGTAGAAATAAGAATACACCACAACAATGTGGAGTTTCTTTGAGATATGCATGGCTGTTTAAATATTTGAGAATAAATTAATGTAATCCATCATATCTATATGCCAAAGAAAAAAATCACATGATTATATCAACAGGTACAGAAAAAGTATTTCACAAAAATTCAATACCTTTCATGACAAAACCTGCCAACAAGATAGGAAAAGAGAAGTTCATCAACTTGATATAGAAATTTTATAAACAAAAATTTCTTAAAAACAACAGCACACTTAGTGGTGAAAAATTTGCTTATATGCTAAAGTCAACTACTGCATTGAAAAGTCTTCCTGGAACTCCTTACTTGTGCAATAATAAAAGAAGAGGAAATAAAAGATGTATATACTGGGAAGGAAGAAATAACTGTTCTTGTTCAGAGATGACATGACCATCTATGTAGAAAATGAAGAAGAATGAACAAAAATGACAATAAAATAAACCTCATGGAGCTAATCAATAAAAATGTTACAGAATATAGTTAATAGAATGAAATTGTTTTTCTAAACATCAGCAGTGAACAATTGAAATTTTAAATTCAAAACACATTGCCACTTACATTATTCCCCACAAAAATTAAAATCTGCCTTGTTATAAGCCCAGAAGCAGTGGTCCAATCAACCATGGGCCTAAACCTCCAAAACTATGAACCGAAATTGACCTTTTCTATTGCCAAGTTGACTCTCTTATGTGTTTTTTCATAATGATGAAAATCTGACTACCACATAAAATTGGTACCAAGAAGTGGAGTCATCGCTGTGACCATACCTGAGATGATGTGGAAAAGATTTTGAACTTGGTTTAAAGAAGAAATTTGGAAAAACTTGGAGAACCAGTCTAGAAAAATCCTGGAAAGCTCTAAGTGAAATTTAATGAGTGAGTCTGGTGAGGGCTCAAAGAATCAGAATGCTAACAGTAATGTCAAATGTAAAGGATGTGCTCAAGAGGTTTTAGGTGTAAATAGGGACTCTATTAGAAACCGTACTAAAGTCTTCTCATGTTACAATGACTCTAAAAATTTGATTGCATTAAGCCCGTGCCTGAGAATCTGTGGGAGGTTGAATTTAAATATGGTAAATTAATTAATTAATCTGTGAAAGAAATTTCAAGAAAGTACCATTTTCAGGAAGAGGCATGAACATTATTGATTGGTATAAGCAAATTTACTATGAGAACCAGGATCAACAAGGAGCAGAGGAGAAAAATTTGGAAAACTTGCAGTTTTGTCTGAGAAGGGATGAGTTTAATGGTGCTACCAAGGATTCTGTTCTAAAGAGATTTTGTAACATCATAAGGAAGTTGAATAGGACAGCAGGGAAGATGCCTGGAGGAGTTCCCAAGAATTGGCAAGACACCATCCATCACAGGCTCAAAGATATAAAAGTATAAAATAGTTTCAAAGATTTTATTTAAGAGGAGAGCCTCAGGGTGCTGTGCTAACACCAGGCTGCCTAGGAAATTGTTTCCCCAGGATTCACTTCCCTGTGTTCAGCTATGAAAGTACTCTGAGGCCACTGATGCCATGGTCAAAAGGACCAGATATGCTGCATGCTGGCAGCAGATCTTGGTGTCCTCAATGTGAGCCTAGTTTTATAGATATTCAGAAGGCAAAAGTAATGGGGTTATGGAGACCTCCCCTGAAATTTCAAAGGAAAGTCCTAGAGGACCAGGCAGTTTGTGGCAGGTCTGTGTCCCTGCTACAAACCTCTTTAAAATGATGGATGAATCTTTGAGAATAAATCCAAAGCTATAATGAAGAAATCAGGAACTTATAGATGCAAAGGACATGTCACACCTGCTGTGAGAAGTTAAGGGTAAGCCCAAGAGTAAGTATGTGACTTCGGCCAGAAAAACCATAGGCAGAAGACTACTCTAGTCCTTTGAGCAATGCTACAATAGTTAAGATTTTGGGGGTTCTTAGAGATGTCCTAAATGCATTTTACATCTTGAGAGGGACATTAGGTTTTGGGAGCCTGGGTCATATTGCTATAATTCGTAATGTCTATCAAAGGCAAATTTGATAAAGGCTTGCTCTACCAGGTAGCAATGTTTGGAGATGGTGGAACCTTTAAGAGGTAGGTCCTAGTAGGAGTTCCTAGGTCATTGATGGGGTGTCTTTCATGGGGATTGTTTAACACTACATTCTTTGTCTTTCTTTGGATTCCAGAAAAATGAGTAGCTTCCTCCATTGCTTGCTCCCACCATATTTTATTGACTTGACACAGGCCCAAAACCAATGGGCCATACCACCATTCATGGACTGAAACTTCCAAAAGCGTGAGCCACGCTATACTTTTCCTTCTTACAAAAAGATTGTCTCAGGTAGTTTTCCAAGTGAAGGAATACAGATCAACACACTTCTTCAGGTAGATATTTACAGTTATAACTTTAAACTCTACTTTACTTGCTTTTCATATGATTTTGAATGGTGTACTATAGTATCTCTCATTTACAGATACTTTAAAATTTTTCTCATGATTCTTTCAAATATATGTTGGTTATTTAATAGTTCTACCTTTTATTTTCACAACTTTGAGAATTGCTGTATTTCCTTCTGTAATTGATTTGTAATTTGGTCTTTTATTGTCAGAAAACATACTTTGTATGATTTTATTTATTTTCAATTCTTAGTGACTTGTTTCCTACAGTATATTTTCTTCTGGAGAAAGTTTTGTCTGCTTTGAGAGGAATGTATAATGTATACATTAGTCAATGTAATGTTTTAAGATAAATCTTTTTTATTGTTATATTCTGTTCCTGTACAAATATGTAACAACAAATCCCACTGCTATGTACGACTATGATGCACTAATTAAAAATATGGAAAAAAATTAGCCATTCTGATAGGTATGCAGTAATTTCCCATTGTGGTATTAATTTACTTTCCCTAGTGACTAATGATATGGAGAATCTTTTCATATGTTTATATGACATTCATATATCTTCTTTGGTGAAATATCTATTTGAATCTTTTTTCCCATTTAAAAATGTTTATTTGTTTCTTATTGAGTTTTGAGAGTTCTTTATGTATATTCTAGCTATAACTCATTTATCAGATATGTGATTTACGAATGTATTATTCCAGTCTGCTACTTATCTTTTTATTAGCAGTGCCTTTGCTAGTTCTATACTTTTAGCTCTTATATTTAGGTCTGTAATTCATCTTGGGTTATTTTTTGTACAAGGTGCAATGTATGGATTGAAGCCCTCTTTTTCTGCTATTTGACCATATATAATCAATTGGTCCAGCATTACTTATTTAAAAACAGTATTTTTTTCTTTGTGGAATTCCTTTGCAACTTTGTAAAAAAATGAATAATCATGTTATGGATTGAATTGTATCTGCTTAGCATTCATGTGAACTGTTTATGGAGATAAGTTTTCTTGAGGTAATTAAAGTTAAATAAGTTCATAAGGATGTGACCCTAAACTGATAGGACCAGTGTCTGTAGAAGAAGAGGACATTGATTGAAGTCAGATATATCCTAAGTCTACAGGATTTGTTATTGATAATGTCTTTACCTGCTGATTTAATGTCTAGTTTCCATTACCATTATTGAAATTGAAATATGATAGTTTGCTACTATTTGTAATTACCATTTTTCTCTCAGTTGACAGCCGTTACTTCACACTATTTTGAGGCTCTGTTATTAGTTGCATATACAGTAATAATTGTTTAATCTTTCAAAAATCCCCATTATTTTTATATCGTATTTTTATTTATTTCTAGTAACAAATTCTGTATTAAATTACACTTTTTAGATGTTACCAAATCCACTGTAGCTTTCTTTTGTGAAAGATTTGTATGAGTTATGTTTCTCCATCATTTTATGTTCAGTCTAATTGTATCTTGAATCTAAAACTTACTTCTCATGAATAGCATATAGGTATGTCAGAATTTTTTTTTTGGTTTTGTTTTATGCTGCCCACTGTGTCAATTTCTATTAATGGGAGGGTTTACTCCTCTTATATTTAATAAAAAGACCAAAAGAAAAAACATACTCATGTCATTTTATTGCTGTTTCCTGAATGTTATATCATTGTTTCTTTTTTAAATTTTTTTTTATTGTAAACAAATGGGGTACATCTTGTTTCTCGGTACATGAAGTAGAGGCATACCATTTGTGTAATCATACATTTACATAGGGTAATAATTTTTGATTCATTCTGTGATTTTTTTCCCTTCCCCCCCCACCCCTCCAACCCCTCTTTTCCCTCTATACAGTCCCTTCTTCCTCCATTATTGCCCCCCTCCCACACCCCCCATTATGTATCATCATCTGCTCATCAGCGAGATCATTCATCCATTGGTTTTTTGAGATTGGCTTATCTCATTTAGCATGATATTCTCCAATTTCATCCATTTGCCTGCAAATGCCATAATTTTATTATTCTTTATGATTGAGTAATATTCCATTGTGTGTGTGTGTGTGTGTGTGTGTGTGTGTGTGTGTGTGTATCACAGTTTCTTTAGCCCTTCATCGATTGAAGGGTATCTAGGTAGGTACCACAATCTGGCTATTGTGAATTGAACAGCTATGAACATTGATGTTGCTGCATCACTGTAATATGCTGATTTTAAGCCTTTGGGTATAGGCTGAGGAGTGGGATAGCTGGGTCAAATAGTGGTTCCATTCCAAGGTTTCTAAGGAATCTCCACACTGCTTTCCAGAGTGGCTGCACTAATTTGCAGTCCCACCAGCAATGTATGAGTGTACTTTTTCCCCACATCCTCCGCCAATACCTATTGTTGCTGGTATTCTTGATAATCGCCATTCTAATTGGGGTGAGATGGAATCAGTGTAGTTTTGATTTGCATTTCTCTTATTACAAAAGATGTTGAACATGCTTTCATATATCTGTTGATTGCTTGTAGATCTTCTTCAGTGAAGTGTCTGCTCATTTCCTTAGCCCATTTGTTGATTGGGTTATTGTATTCTTGGTGTAGAGTTTTTTGAGTTCTTTATATATTCTAGAAATTAGTGCTCTATCTGAAGTATGAGAGGCAAAGATTTTCTCCCACTCTGTAGGTTATCTCTTCACATTACTGATAGCTTCCATTGCTGAGAGAAAGCTATTTAGTTTGAATCTATCCCAGTTATTGATTCTTGCTTTTATTTCTTGTGCTATGGTAGTCCTGTTAAGGAAATCTCATCCTAAGCCGACATGTTGAAGATTTGGACCGACTTGTTCTTCTATATGATACAGGGTATCTGGTATGATTCCATGGTCCTTGATCCATTTTAAGTTGATTTTTGTGCAGGGTGAGAGATAGAGGTTTAGTTTCATTCTGCTGCATATGGATTTCCAGTTTTCCCAGCACCATTTGTTGAAAAGGCTATCTTTTCTCCATTGTATATTTTTGGCACCTTTGTCTAGTATGAGAAAATTGTATTTATTTGGGTTTGTGTCTGTGTCCTCTATTCTATACCATTGATCCATCTGTCTATTTTAGTGCCAATACCATGCTGTTTTTGTTACTATTGCTTTGTAGCAGAGTTGAGGTTCTGGTATTGAAGTACCATTGCTTCACTCTTCCTGCTAATGATTGCTTTAGCTATTCTGGGTTTCTTATTCTTCCAGATGAATTTCATAATTGCTTGCTCTATTTCTGTAAGGTACGTCATTGGGATTTTAATTGGAATTGCATTGAATCTGTATAGCACTTTTGGTAGTATGGCCATTTTGACAATATTAATTCTGCCTATCCAAGAACATGAGAGATCTTTCCAACTTCTAAGGATTTCTTTAATTTCTTTCTTTAGTGTTCTGTAGTTCTCATTGTAGAGGTCTTTCACCTCTTTTGTTAGATTGATTCCCAAGTATTTTATTTATTTATTTTTTTTGCAACTATCGTGAATGGGGTAGTTTTCCTCACTTCTCTTTCTGAAGATTCATCACTTATGTATAAAAATGCATTAGATTTATGAGCATTGATCTTAAATCCTGGTACTTTACTGAATTCACGTATGGGTTTTAAAACATTTCTGGTTGAATTTCCTAGTTCCTCTATCTATATAATCATATCATCAGCAAATGGGGATAGTTTGAGTTCTTCTTTTCCTATTTGTATCCCTTTAATTTCTATGGTTTGTCTAATTCCTCTGGCTATGGTTTCAATGACAGTGTTGAATAAACATGGTGAAAGAGGGCATCCCTGCCTTGTTCCAATTTTTAGGGGGAATGCTTTCAGTTTTTCACCATTTAGAATGATATTGGCCATGTGCTTAGCACAGATGGCTTTTACAATGTTAAGGAATGTTTCCACTATCCCTATTTTTTCTAGTGTTTTGAGCATGAAGGGATGCTGTACTTTATCAAATGCTTTTTCTGCATCTATCAAAATAATCATGTGATTCTTGACTTTAAGTCTGTTGATATGGTGAATTATTTATTGATTTCTGAATGTTGAACCAAACTTGCATCCCTGGGATAAAACCCACTTGATTGTGGTGCAGTATCTTGTTAATATATTTTTGTATGCAATTTGCTTAAATTGTGTCGAGATTTTTTGCATCAAAATTCATTAAGGATATTGGTCTGAAATTGACTTTCCTCAATGTGTCTCTCTCTGGTTTAGGTATAATGGTGATATTGGCATTATAGAATGTGTTTGGGAGAACAGAGAATGTGTTCTTCTGTTTCATGAAATACTTTGAGAAGTATTGGAATGAGCTCTTCTTTAAAGGTTTTGTAGAACTCGGCTGAGAACCCATCTGGTCCCGGACTTTTCTTTGTTCGTAGGCTTTTGATGACTTCTTCTATTTCATTACTTGAAATTGATCTATTTAAATTGCATATGTCCTCCTGGTTCAGTTTAGGTAATTCATATGTCCCTAGAAACCTGTTGATGTCTTTGAGATTCTCTATTTTGTTTGAGATTCTCTATTTTGTTTATATATTTTCAAAAATAGCTTCTAATTATGTTTTGTATTTCACTTGTGTCTGTTGTGATATTTCTTTGTTCATTCTGAATTTTAGTAATTTGAGTTTTCTCTCTCCTTCTCTTTGTTTGTGTGGCTAAGGGTTTATCAATTTTGTTTATTTTTTCAAAGAATCAACTATATTTTGTCAAGGTTTTCAATTGTTTCATTTGTTTCAATTTCATTTATTTCAGCTCTGATTTTACCTATTTCCTTTCTTCTACTACTTTTGGTGTTGCTCTGTTCTTTTTCTAGGGCTTTGAGCTGTAGTGTTAGGTTGTTTATTTGTTGATTTTTTCTTCTTTTATTGAATGTGCTCCATGAAATAAATTTTCCTGTAACTACTGCTTTCATAGTGTCCCAGAGATTTTGATATGATGCATCTTTGTTCTCATTTACCTCTAAGATTTTTTTTATTTGCCCCCGATGTCTTTTGTTGTCCATTTATCATTCAATAGTGTATTAATTAATTTCCAGGTGTTGGAGTAGTTTCTGTTTTTTATTCTGTCTTTTATTTCTAATTTCAATCCATTGTGATCTGATACAATACAAGGTATTATCTCTATCTTCTTGTATTTACTAATGGTAGCTTTGTGGCCTAATATATGGTCTATTTTAGAGAAGGACCCATGTGCTGCTGAGAAGAAAGTGTATTTGCTCTTTGTTGGATGGTATATTCTATATATGCCCATTCAATCTAAATTATTGATTGTGTTATTGAGATCTATGGTTTCTTTATTCAATTTTTGTTTTGAAGATCTGTCCAGTGGGGAGAGAGGTGTGTTAAAATCACCTACTATTATTGTGTTATGGTCTATTTGATTCCTGGACTTGAGAAGGATTTGTTTGACGTACATGGATGAGCCACTGTTGGGGCATAGATATTTATGATTTTTATATCTTGCTGATTTATGCTTCCCTTAAGCACTATGAAATGTTCTTCTTTATCCCTTCTGACTAACTTTGGCTCGAAGTTCACATTATCTGATAGGAGGATGGATACTCCAGGTTTTTTGCTGAGTCCATGTGCATGGTATGTTTTTTCCCATCCTTTCACCTTTAGTCTATGGGTATCTCTTTCTATGAGATGAGTCTCTTGCAGGCAGCATATTGTTGGATCTTTCTTTTTAATCCACTCTGCCAGTATATGTCTTTTGATTGATGAGTTCAGGCCATTAACATTCAGGGTTATTATAGAGATATGATTTGTATTCCCAGTCATTTTTCTTTGGCTCATTTTTGTTTTTTGAAATGACTTGGTTTCTCCTTTATTTGGCTATTCCTTTAGGGTAGTTCCTCCCTTTTCTGCTTTACATAGTTGTTTTTCATCTCTCCCTCATGGAATATTTTGCTGAGAATGTTCTGTAGTGCCAGCTTTCATTTTGTAGATTCTTTTAGCTTTTGTTTATCATAGAAGGATTTTGTTTCCTCAAAAATCTGAAGGTAAGTTTTGATGCATATAAGATTCTTGGTTGGCATCCGTTTTCTTTCAGAGTTTGAAAAATATTGTTCCAGGCCCTTCTAACTTTTAGGGTCTGGGTTGAAAACTCTGCTGATATCTATATTGCTTTCCCACTGAATGTAATTTGATTCTTTTCTCTCGCAGCCTTTGAAATTCTGTCTTTATTTTGTATGTTAGGTATTTTCATTATAATGTGCCTTTGTTTGGGTCTGTTGTAATTTTGTATGTTTGGAGTCCTATAAGCCTCTCGTACTTGATTTTCTATTTCATTCTTCAAATTTGGGAAATTTTCTGATATTATTTCATTGATTGGCTTGTTCATTCCTTTGATTTGTTTCTCTGTGCCTTCCTCAATCCCAATAATTCTGAAATTTGACCTTTTCATGATATCCCATAATTCTTGTAGATTCTGATCATGATTTCTTACCTTCTTCTCTGTTTGCTCAACTTTGTTTGGAAGTTTAAATATTTTGTCTTCAATGTCTGAGGTTCTGTCTTCTAGGTGTTCTATCCATTGGTTATGCTTTCTATGGAGTTTTTAATTTGGTCTATTGTTTCCTTCATTTAAAGGATTTATGTTTGGTTTTCTTTCAATATTTCTAACTTTATTGAAATGATCTTTTGCTTCCCACATTTGATCTTTTAATTGTTGATTGATGCAATCATTCAAAGCCTTCATTTGCTCTTTCATCTCATTGTTTGCTTCTCTGATCATTTTAATTATGTACATTCTGAACTCCCTTTCTGACATTTCTTCTGCTATGCTGTCATTGGATTTTATTGATGTAACATCTAGGTTTGTTTGGGACATTTTCTTCCCGTGTTTTCTCATATTGGTCAGGTATCTATGCCTCTAGTAGTGAAATGTGAGATATTGCCGATTTCCTCTATTGACTTATAGTGTCCCTGTAGATTTCCAATAACTCACCTCTTAGCCCTCAGTAGCCTGAAGTCTTGGAGGAACTTGATAATGCAGTGCTCCATAAGGAATCTGCTCCTCTAGGGGTGGTGGCCTTCAGGTAGGGTATATTCCCTGCTAGTGGGCAGAGGTGCCTCCACTTGTTGAGTTATGGTGAGCCAAAGGGGGTCTAGACTACAGGTTGGGGCATGGCTGGTCTGGGTCTATGTCTGTGGTTCTACCGCCCTGATGGTAAAGCCTCTCTCAGTGTGGAGGACTCACCCTGTGGGGCAGTTTCGCTGGGCAGCTCTTTTCTAAGAAGTTCCCTTCAGTCCAGAACTACTGCCTGGGCTGGGCAATCCTCCTCTGCAACATTCCCAGGGCTGTGCACCTACCTCCTGGGCCAGGGATTCTCACCCTGTGAGTGAGTCTCTCGCTGGGCAGCCCTCCTCTGTGTCATTCCCTGGTGTCCAGATCTATTGCCTGGCACAGGGAGCCTCGCCCTGCACCAAAGCCTCTCACTGGGCGACCCCTCCTCCGAGAAGCTGCTTGTGGTCTGGGCCTGCCACCCATGCCAGGGACCCTCACTCTGCACTGAAGCCTCTCACTGAGTAGCCCTCCTCTACGATGCTCCCAGTTGTCTGGGTTTACCATTACAGTGGGGAAGTCTCACTGGACAACTCTATTCCACAAAGTTCCCTGTGTTCTGGGACTACCGTTCTGTCCAGGGAGCCTCACCCAGTGGGAGATCCTCACTCAGCAACTCTGGGTTGGTCCCCAGTCTCTCAATACCTCCTCTTCTTGAATCCTGAGTCCTGTAGCAACATGAAATGCAGTCACCCTCTAGTCCGCCATCTTGAAACTCACCATTGTTCCCTCCAATATGAATTTGCTTTTCTGTTAAATAGTTATTATCTTTTATACTATTTATGTTTTTTATCATTTCTTTTGCTATATATTTTGACTAATTTTCTTAGCCTAGTTTTCCTGGGGATCTCTCTTAACCTACCAATTTACAGTAATCCATTACACATTATCATGAAATTAAGTTTGAAAGTACAAATTATTTGCTCCTATAAAGCTCTGTCTCTTGGGCCTTTACAATATTTTCACAAATCACACCTTTACATATGGTGTTTTCATTACTGTGCTTTAATAATTGTTGTTTTATGCAGTTGTAGTTAAAATCAGACAGAAATAAGTGAAATTACAAACAAAGTCATTAGTACTTTTTTATATTTACTGATTGCATTTAGGTTTACTATTGCTTTTTATGTCTTCATGTCTAATTTCAACTTATTTCAGACTAAAAGGACCCCTTTAACATTTCAAGTAGGGAAGGTATTAAAATGGTACCCTCTCTCAAAATTTATTTATCTGGTACTAGCTTAGTTTCTTCTCTAGTTTTAAGGAATATTCCTTAACAGATAAAGAATTTATGGCTGGGTTTTTTTACTTTCACCACTTTTTTTTAATTGTAAACAAATGGGATACATGTTGTTTCTCTGTACATGGAGTAAAGGCATACTATTTGTGTAATCATAAATTTACATAGAGTAATGTTGTTTGATTCATTCTGTTATTTTTTCCCTTCCCCCTCCACCCCTCCCACCCCTTTTCCCTCTATACAGTCCTTCCTTCCTCCATTCTTGCCACCCTCCCTAACCCTAACACTAAACCTAACCCTAACCCTAACACTAACCCCTCCCACCCCCCCCATTATATGTTATCATCTGCTTATCAGCGAGATCATTTGTCCTTTGGTTTTTTGAGATTGGCTTATCTCACTTAGCATGATATTCTAATATATCATTTCACTGCCTTCTGCTTTCCAAAATCTCTGAATAGAAATCATGTTTGCATGATTGAAGATTCCATTTACATAGTGTTTCTTCTTTCTTTTTAAAATTTGTTCTTTTTAGATATAAATGACAGATGAGTTCATTTTGATGTATTACATATACAAGGAGTATCACTTTTTCTAATTAGCATCCCATTCTTGTGGTTGTACATGATGTGGAGTTTTACTGGTGGAGTATTCATGCATGAAAGTAGGAAAATTATGTTTGATCCATTTTACCATCTTTCCTATTCCCATTCTCCACACCTTCCCTTCATTCCCCTTTTTCAAATCCACTGAACTTCTATTCTTCCCTGCCCATGTGTGTTTTCATCCACATATCAGAGAGACAATTGTACCTTTGATTTTTTGGGATTGACTTAATAAGCTTCTTTCTTCATACTTTTAAGATTGTATTTGTCTTTCAACAGTTTTATTATGGTGTGTCTCCCCACAATTTCCTCTTACTTGAAATTCATTGAGCTTCTTCAATTTGCACATTTATATTTTCCCATCAAATTTGGGAATTTGGGGGCTATTATTTCCTCAGTTTTTCTTTATTCTTTTTTCTTTTTTGTCCTGGCACACCCATTATTTACATACTATTTACTTGATAGAGTTTTATGCCATTTTTCTTGAATCCTTCAAGCCCTTAATTAATTTGCAGAGTTCTGAAAAACATGATTTAGACAATGTTTGCCTTTTTAAAGACTTTCATGAAACATTTAAGTTTGGTCAGTCCTTACTCTGCCACTTTCACTAATGTCACATCCATGCAACAAGTCTAGCAATTATGAACTGGGTATGTGTCAAATATTTTCTTCTGTTCTAAGATCGTTTTATTTATTGTAGGGTTTTTTGGTATTTACATGTCAATTTTAGGAAAATTTTGTCAATTTCAACAAAAAATCTAAGTTATTTTTGATAAATGTGTTTAATCTGTATTTGTACTGGGGGAGATTACCACCTTAAAATCATTTAATGTTTTAATCCATGAATGTGATATATATTTCTGTATACTTGGTCTTTAATTTTTTTAACAGTGATTTGTTGTTTTTAGCATTTCTCTATGAGTACAATTAAACAGATTATGTCCTTAAGTGAATTTTCGCATTTGTACTCCTTTTAATGTTTCTCTGTGTGCATTATTTTTCAGGCTTCGGTATAATGTTAATGTTACCTTTATAAAATTAACTGGTAAGGATAGCAAAACAGGCATATATATCTCTATCTTATTATAAAACATGGACAGAAATCATGGCCCAGATATTTGAAGATTCTGAAAAGTAGTACCAAGTGGATTGGGGTAAAAAATCACATTTTGAAGTAGCACCAGTGTGGTGGTGATTTTACCACTTTTCCTTCATTGTTATTCAACATTAATATAACATGATCTCCTTGGTATATACAGGGAGTTTTCAAAAAAACACCAATTCTGTTTTGAAAGATTAGAGAAGCTCCTAACACTCTGATAGAATGTAGAATCTCTCCTTATATATACTCTTTCATTTTCTTGCATTCCAACCTTTAATATATCCCTTGGTAATGGTGGCTGAAACTCAATAGTAATCTGAAGGAGTCAAAATTCTCTGAAAGAACCATTCTCTCCCAGAGAATGGGACACATTGGCCCTAGACACAATGGCCCTAGACACATTCAGATGAACAACCGTTGATTACTTTATTTTTGCTTCCTTCATACTGCTTAACCCTAGATATGAGCACAGTCATGAAGGTACATGGCAGAGTACAGTAATAGAAGTTTCAAATTCTTGACTGTGGGACTGAAAGAGGTAGCCCTGGGGAAGAAGAGAGCATTAAGGTAATTATGGAGGGGAAAGAACTTGGGGAAGTTACCTGATAAATATTTTTATTAATTCCGAGGCTCAACCTCAACATTCATATTCATGGAATTGATCCTGATTAGCATAAGTATGACTGAATACTGAATGAACAGACAGATCACTGCCCCCATGTGAAAATTTCCACTTGATAGCACCCACAGGGAATATTTGAAGAACAATGTAAAGACTTTGAAACATTAACTGAGATTGGATCTATAGCAAATAGAAGTCAGGGTAGAACTTCAGGGTGACCTGAAGTTACTCAGGTAAATTGTTTGCTAAATATAGCAAAACTATCCCTGATCTCCATAAGATTAAATAAGACACAAAATCCCATAAATGAAATCAAAATTTGTAAGATAAAACTC
Organism: Sciurus vulgaris; assembly: GCF_902686455.1. Classification (NCBI taxonomy): domain Eukaryota; kingdom Metazoa; phylum Chordata; class Mammalia; order Rodentia; family Sciuridae; genus Sciurus; species Sciurus vulgaris. The sequence continues at coordinate 57,091,731 of NC_136471.1, forward strand.
AAATTTTATTGGTCAAAAAGAACCAGGAACCTCTTAATTGTCATGGTAAATGACAATGAACACCAAGTCTATAGTGACACAGATATTGAAATTATTGGCCAAACAGTTTAAAGCAATTATTATGCAAATTCTCCTTGAATACTTTTAAATCAAATTGAAAAATGTAAAGTTTCAGCGAAGAAATAGAAGACATAAAGAAAAAACAAAGGATAATTGTCGATCTGAAAAAGTCCAACAACAAAACCTTCATGGAATTAACTCAGTAATAGAATGATGATGGCAGATAAACAAATTCAATGAACTTGCAGAGGGAGCAATAGAAATTGTCCAAACTGAACAATACAGAGAAAAATGGTTGAAACAATGAACAAAGACTCAGAGGCATGTGGTACAATAAAGTGCCTAAGATTGTTGTATTCAAAATTCCAAATGGAGGGAAGAAAAGAATCATACATAAAAAGCATATGCAGATATTGTGGCTGGAATCTTCCCATGTTTGGTGGAATGCATATATATGAAGATAAAAAAGGCTCAAAGAATCCAAACAGAATAATAAACTAATATTATTGCAGTTTTTAAAAAATTGCTTTGAAGCCATTGAAAAACTAAAAGGATCATCTACTTTGAAAAAAAAAATAAAAAAGAAAGTCTTAAATAACTCTCTTTTTTTTTTCTTTTTCTTTTTTTATTTTTTTATTATAAACAAATGGGATACATGTTGTTTCTCTGTTTGTACATGGCGTAAAGGCATACCATTTGTGTAATCATAAATTTACATAGAGTAATGTTGTTTGATTCATTCTGTTATTTTCTCCCTTCCCCCCACCCCTCCCACCCCTCTTTACCCTCTATACAGTACTTCCTTCCTCCATACTAACCCTAACCCTAACTCTAACCCTAACACTAACCCTTCCCTCCCCCCCATTATGTGTCATCCTCCACTTATTAGCGATATCATTCGTCCTTTGGCTTTTTGAGATTGGCTTATCTCACTTAGCATGATATTCTCCAATTTCATCCATTTGCCTGCAAATGCCATAATTTTATCATTCTTTATGGCTGAGTAATATTCCATTGTATATATATACCACAGTTTCTCTATCCACTCATCAATTGAAGGGCATCTAGGTTGGTTCCACAATCTGGCTATTGTGAATTGAGCAGCTATGAACATTGATGTGGCTGTGTCTCTGTAGTATGCTGATTTTAAGTCCTTTGGGTATAGGCCAAGGAGTGGGATAGCTGGGTCAAATGGAGGGTCCATTCCAAGTTTTCTAAGGAATCTCCACACTGCTTTCCAGAGTGGCTGCACTAATTTGCAGCCCCACCAGCAGTGTATGAGTGTACCTTTCTCCCCACATCCTCGCCAACACCTGTTGTTGCTCGTATTCTTGATAATCGCCATTCTAATTGGGGTGAGATGGAATCTTAGGGCGGTTTTGATTTGCATTTCTCTTATTACTAGAGATGTTGAACATTTGTCCATATGTTTGTTGATTGCTTGTAGATCTTCTTCTGTGAAGTGTCTATTCATTTCCTTAGCCCATTTGTTGACTGGATTATTTGAATTCTTGGAGTAAAGTTTTTTGAGTTCTTTATAGATTCTGGAGATTAGTGCTCTATCTGAAGTATGATTGGCAAAGATTTTCTCCCATTCTGTAGGCTCTTTCTTCGCATTGCTGATAGTTTCCTTTGCTGAGAGAAAGCTTTTTAGTTTGAATCTATCCCAGTGGTTGATTCTAGCTTTTATTTCTTGTGCTATGGGAGTCCTGTTAAGGAAGTCTGATCCTAGACCAACAAGGTGAAGATTTGGACCTACTTTTTCTTCTATAATCTGCAGGGTCTCTGGTTTGATTCCGAGGTCCTTAATCCATTTTGAGTTTAGTTTCGTGCATGGTGAGAGATATGGGTTTAGTTTCATTCTGTTGCATATGGATTTCCAATTCTCCCAGCACCATTTGTTGAAGAGGCTATCTTTTCTCCATTGCATATTTTTGGCCCCTTTGTCTAGTATGAGAAAATTGTATTTATTTGGGTTTGTGTCCGTGTCCTCTATTCTATACCATTGATCTACCTTTCTATTTTGGTACCAATACCGTGCCGTTTTTATTACTATTGCTTTGTAGTAGAGTTGAAGATCTGGTATTGCAATACCCCCTGTTTCACTCTTCCTGCTAAGGATTGCTTTAGCTATTCTGGGTTTCTTATTCTTCCAGATGAATTTCATAATTGCTTGCTCTACTTCTGTAAGGTACATCATTGGGATTTTAATTGGAATTGCATTGAATTTGTATAGCACTTTAGGTAGTATGGCCATTTTGACAATATTAATTCTTCCTATCCAAGAACATGGAAGATCTTTCCATTTTCTAAGGTGTTCTTTAATTTCTTTCTTTAGTGTTGTATAGTTCTCATTGTAGAGGTCTTTCACCTCTTTTGTGAGATTGATTCCCAAGTATTTTATTTTTTTTGAGGCTATTGTGAATGGGGTAGTTTTCCTAATTTCTCTTTCTGAAGATTCATCACTTATGTATAAAAATGCGTTGGATTTATGGGCATTGATCTTGTAACCTGCTACTTTACTGAATTCACTTATGAGTTCTAAGAGTTTTCTGGTGGAATTTCCAGGTTCCTCTAAATATATAATCATGTCATCAGCGAACAGAGATAGTTTGAGTTCTTCTTTCCCAATTCGTATCCCTTTAATCTCTTTGGTTTGTCTAATTGCTCTGGCCAGAGTCTCAAGAACGATGTTGAATAGAAGTGGTGAAAGAGGGCATCCCTGCCTTGTTCCAGTTTTTAGGGGGAATGCTTTCAGTTTTTCACCATTTAGAATGATATTAGCCATGGGCTTAGCATAAATGGCCTTTACAATGTTAAGGAATGTTCCCGCTATCCCTATTTTTTCTAGTGTTTTGAGCATGAAGGGGTGCTGTATTTTATCAAATGCTTTTTCTGCATCTATTGAAATAATCATGTGATTCTTGACTTTAAGTCTATTAATATGGTGAATTACGTTTATTGATTTCCTGATGTTGAACCAACCTTGCATCCCTGGGATGAAACCAACTTGATCATGGTGCACTATGTTTTTAATATGTTTTTGTATGCGATTTGCTAAAATTTTGTTGAGAATTTTTGCATCGATGTTCATTAAGGATATTGGTCTGAAATTTTCTTTCCTTGATGAGTCTCTGTCTGGTTTAGGTAACAGGGTGATATTGGCTTCGTAGAATGAGTTTGGGAGGGTTCCCTCCTCTTCTATTTTATGGAATACTTTGAGAAGTATTGGAATGAGCTCTTCTTTAAAGGTTTTGTAGAACTCGGCTGAGAACTCATCTGGTCCCAGACTTTTCTTTGTTGGTAGGCTTTTGATGACTTCTTCTATTTCAGTACTTGAAATTGGTCTATTTAAATTGTTTATGTCCTCCTCGTTCAGTTTAGGCAATTCATATGTCTCTAGAAACCTGTTGATGCCTTCAGAAGTTTCTATTTTGTTGGAGTATAGATTTTCAAAATAGCTTCTAATTATGTTTTGTATTTCAATCCTGTCTGTTGTGATATTTCCTTGTTCATTCCGAATTTTAGTGATTTGGGTTTTCTCTCGTCTTCTCTTTGTTAGTGTGGCTAAAGGTTTATCAATTTTGTTTATTTTTTCGAAGAACCAACTATTTATTTTGTCAATTTTTTGTATTGTTTCTTTTGTTTCAATTTCGTTGATTTCAGCTCTGAGTTTAACTATTTCCTGTCTTCTACTACTTTTGGTGCTGTTATGTTCTTCTTTTTCTAGGGCTTTGAGCTGTAGTGTTAAGTCGTTTATTTGTTGACTTTTACTTCTTTTATTAAATGCACTCCATGAAATAAATTTCCCTCTAAGTACTGCTTTCATAGTGTCCCAGAGATTTTGATATGATATTTCTTTGTTCTCATTTACCTCTAAGAATTTTTTAATTTCCTTCCTAATATCTTCTGTTATCCATTCATCATATAATAGCATATTGTTTAATCTCCAGATGTTGGAATAGTTTCTGTGTTTTACTCTTTCATTTATTTCTAACTTCAATCCATTATGATCTGATAGAATACATGGTAGTGTCTCTATCTTCTTGTATTTGCTAACATTAGCTTTGTGGCATAATATATGGTCTATTTTAGAGAAGGATCCATGTGCTGCTGAGAAGAAAGTGTATTCACTCTTGGTTGGATGGTATATTCTATAAATGTCCGTTAAGTCTAAATTATTGATTGTGTTATTGAGATCTATGGTTTCTTTGTTCAATTTTTGTCTGGAAGATTTGTCCAGTGGTGAGGGAGGCGTGTTAAAATCACCTAGTATTATTGTGTTATGGTCTATTTGGTTTCTGAAATTGAGATGGATTTGTTTGACATACATGGATGAGCCACTGTTTGGGGCATAGATGTTTATGATTGTTATATCTTGCTGATTTATGCTTCCCTTAAGCAGTATGAAATGACCTTCTTTATCCCTTCTGACTAACTTTGGCTTGAAGTCCACATTATCTGAAATGAGGATGGATACTCCAGCTTTTTTCTGAGTCCATGTGCATGGTATGTTTTTCCCCATCCTTTCACCTTTAGTCTATGGGTATCTTTTTCTATGAGGTGAGTCTCTTGCAGGCAACATATTGTTGGATCTTTCTTTTTAATCCAATCTGCCAGTCTATGTCTTTTGATTGATGAATTCAGGCCATTAACATTCAGGGTTGTTATAGAGATATGATTTGTTTTCCCGGTCATTTGGTTCATTTTTTAAATTTTATTTATTTATTTGTTTGACACAACTTGTTTCCTCCTTTATTTGACAATTCCTTTAGGATAATTCCTCCCTTTGGTGATTTACTTCTTTGTTTTTCATCTCTTCCTCATGGAATATTTTGCTGAGAATGTTCTGTAATGCTGGCTTTCTTTTTGTAAATTCTATTAGCTTTTGTTTATCATGGAAGGATTTTATTTCATCGTCAAATTTGAAGGTAAGTTTTGCTGGGTATAAGATTCTTGGTTGGCATCCATTTTCTTTCAGGGCTTGAAAAACGTTGTTCCAGGCCCTTCTAGCTTTTAGAGTCTGGATTGAAAAATCTGCTGATATCCGTATTGGTTTCCCCCTGAATGTAATTTGGTTCTTTTCTCTCACAGCCTTTAAAATTCTGTCTTTATTTTGTATGTTCGGTATTTTCATTATAATGTGCCTTGGTGTGGGTCTGTTGTAATTTTGTGTATTTGGAGTCCTATAAGCCTCTTGAACTTGATTTTCCATTTCATTCTTCAGATTTGGGAAATTTTCTGATATTATTTCATTCAATAAATTGTTCATTCCTTTGGCTTGTTTCTCTAGGCCTTCCTCAATCCCAATAATTCTTAAATTTGGCATTTTCATGATATCCCATAGTTCTTGTAGATTCTGTTCATGATTTCTTACCATCTTCTCTGTTTGTTCAACTTTGTTTTCAAGGTTAAATATTTTGTCTTCAATGTCTGAGGTTCTGTCTTCCAGGTGTTCTATCCCATTGGATATGCTTTCTATGGAGTTCTTAATTTGGTTTATTGTTTCCTTCATGTCAAGGATTTCTGTTTGGTTTTTTTTCAATATCTCTAACTCTTCATTTAAATGATCTTTTGCTTCCTGTATTTGCTCTTTTAACTGTCGATTGGTGCGATCAATCAATGCTTGCATTTGCTCTTTCATCTCATCATTCAGTGCGTGCATTTGCTCTTTCATCTCATCGTTTGCTTCTCTGATCATTTTAATTATGTTCATTCTGAACTCCTTTTCTGTCATTTCTTCTGCCATGCTGTCATTGGGTTTTATTGATGTAACATCTAGATTTGTTTGCAGCATTTTCTTTCCTTGTTTTCTCATATTGTTCAGGTATCAGAGGACCGCTGAGATATTGCAGATTTCCTCTATTAACTTACAATGTCCCTGAAGATTTCTATATATATCCCCCCTTAGCCTTCAGTAGGCTGAAGTCTTGGAGGAAGTTGATAATGCAGTGCTCCACAAGGAAGCTGCCTCTCTAGGAGTAGTGGCCTTCAGGTGGGGTATAATCCCTGCTAGTGGGCAGAGGTGCCTCCACTTGTTGACCAGTGGTCATCCAAAGGGGACCTAGGCTGTGGGCTGAGGCAAGGCCTGTTTGGGCCTGAGTCTCTGGTTTTACCGTCCTTGTGGGGAAACCTCACCCAGCAGGGAAGACTCACCCGGTGGGGAGGTCTCGCTGGTCAGTTCCCTCCTAGAGGTTCCCCTCAATTTACAGCTACCGCCTGGGCTGGGCTGCCTTCCTCTGCAAAGTTCCCAGGGGCCCGGCCCTACCTCCTGGTCCTGGGAGCCTCACCCTTTGCAGATGACTCTCCTTAGGCTGCCCTTCCTCAGAGAATCTGCCCGCAGGCCTGGAACCTTCGCTCCGCCCTAAGCCTGTCTCTGTGCGGCTCTTCCACCAAGAAGCCTCCTAGATCCTGGGACCCTGCTCTGCACCTAATCGCCTGGCTATGCGGCCCCTCCTCTGAGCAGCCACCTGGGGCCCTGTACAATCGCTCTGAATCCCAGAGACCCGCCACACGCCTCTTCCTCCAGACAGCCGCCCAGTATTCCGGTGGGGTCACTAGGAGTCCAAGAAACTCACTGCGTGCCTCCACCTCCACCAACCACCTTTAGCCCTGGGCAATCAATCACTCCGAGTCGAAGTGACCCTCCCCGTTCCTCCTCCTTCTCCAGATAACCCCCGGGGTGTTCAGGAGCGGTCGCTCTGAGTGGCTCTGAGTCCACGTGACCCGCAGCACAGGTCCTCTGGGCAACCGCCCAGAGCTCTGGTGCGGCCACTCAAGACCAAGCGACCCACCACGCTTCTCCTCCAGGCAGCCCCCCTGTGTTCAGGAGCTGTCACTTTAAGTCCAAACAACTCACCACTCGCCTTCTCCTCTGAGCAGCCGCCTGGAGCGCTAATGCAGTCACTGCGAGTCCAAAGGACCCGCCGCGCTCCTCCTCCTCCTCCTCCTACTCCTCTGGGCAGGCCCCGGGGTTCAGAAGTGGTCTGAGTCCAAACAGCTCGCCACGTAGCCCTTTCTCTCGCAACCGCCTGTAGCTCTGGTGTAGTCACCCCGAATCCAAGCGGCCGCACTCCTCTTCCTCCTCCTCCTCCTCAGGGCAGGCCCCGGTGTTCAGAAGTGTCGTTCTGAGTCCAAACAGCTCGCCGCGCAGCTTCTCCTCTGGCAACCACCTGCAGCTGTGGTGCAGTCACTCCGAATCCAAGTGGCCACGCTCGTCCTCCTCCTCCTCAGGGCAGGCCCCGGTGTCCTGAGTCCACACAGCTCTCCTCGCCACTCCTCCCCTGGGCAGCCGCCGGAGCCCCAGTGGTTTCTCCGAGTCCCAGCGCTGTGCCGAGCGGCCTCCTTTACGGCGCTCCCAGCTGTCCGAGTTCACTGCTCCAGCGGGGGGAGGGGCGTCTCGCCGGCAGTTCTACTTCACAAAGTTTCCTGCGTTCTGGGACCACTGTCCCATCCGGGATGCCTCCCCAGGGGGTGAGAGTCACCCAGCTGCTTTGAGTTGGTCCCAAGCGTCTCAATATCTCCTCTTTTGAATCCTGAGTCCTGGAGCAACATGAAATGCAGCCACCCTCTAGGCCGCCATCTTGAAACCTCCCAAATAACTCTCTTTTGAGACTATGTCTGGTGCCGTTTTTTTTAGATAATTCTGACAATTCTTAAAGTTCTTATAAAAATTTTGTCAGTTGAAGTTGAAATGGAATGTGTCATTCAGATCTCCAGCTCTGGTGAGTATAGTTATCTGAAACTCCAGCTACTGCTTCTCTAGATCTATCTCTGATTTGTGGTAAATCTGTGCCTCTTATGGAATATCCTAGTCAATAATAGAGCATGAATGTTTTTTGGGACTTAGCACTATACTATAGCTTGACCAAAACTTTTTCAAATATTCACTGTAGTTTGAGTCTTTTCAGAACCCATCCATCTCCCTTCTCTTTGTTTTTTCTCAAGTGTCAGATCAATATCATTGTATGAGGGTGCCCTCTGTTCCTTTCTTTTATTCTCCACGGGCATTACTTTTAATGTATCACTTGAATATCTAATCTCATCAGGACCTACTTCCCAGAGGACCCAAATAAAACCATCCAGTTTCTTAACTTTTACAACAAAATGCCAATTCTATCCCTAACTTTAGTGTAAAATAATGTAATTTTTGTAATTGAATCACAAGAGTTATAAATCAGGTAGTTATCAGTAACCACAACCTTTAAGTTAATGCTACTATCAACAAATTTCAAGTGAAAGAAGCAATATTTATGCAAGATTTTTTTGAGAAATGTTTGATCCATCAAATCCGTATTAGGGATTTCTAAACTTATGAATTGGGCCAAGTCTGGCCCATGATCTGCTTTTGTTTGGCATGTTATGTGCACCTATGAAAATGTCGCACAAAGAATCACATTATACTGTTCAATTAATATGTGCAAATGATTAGAATTTGAAAAATTCCAAAAGTGAAAAATATACATAATCCTATTATGACTAGGTAATAGTTATTGATGTTTTGAACTCGTTTTCTCTTCATTTATACAAAGTTACAAATATAATTTGTATGTACCTATGTCCTACTTTAACAAAACTTACAACTTAGGGGATAATGCAAACAACCATCCCCCAAAAAACCAAATATATGACTATGTGACTCTGAGGAGTGTTAGAGTAATTATTAATATGTATCCACTTTTGGGCCAGTGTTGCTAATAAAGTTAAGCCTTGTCTTCATACCCTAGATAAAATCATCAAAGACCTTTAAGTTAATAACTATTAAAGTATAATATGAAACAATATAAAAAGCAAAAAATGAAGGAATTCTGGACTGAGACCATATGGCTCTCAATTCAAAATATTTACTATCTATTGATGCTTTACAGAGTTTTCTTATTTCTGATTGATGTGCTCACTATAAGATATATTCCTGGTGTTACAGTCAGCCTCTTCACTGCTGTGACTAAAAGATCTGACCAGAACAATTGCAGAGGAGGAAAAAATTATTTGAGGGCTCACAATTTCAGAGGTCTCACTCCATAAACAGTAGGCTCCATTTCTCAGGGCTCAAGGTGAGGCAGAACATCATGGCAGAAGAGTGTAGTGGCGGGAAGAGACTCCATAATGATCAGAAAGCAAAGAGAGACTCCTTTCTCCAGATAAAAAATGTATACCCTAATGGGATATCCCCCAGGGACCCACATCCCCCAGCCACACCCTATCCACCTTCAGTCACCATTCAGTTAATCCCATCAGGAGATAAATTCACTGATTGGGTTAAGACTTCTCATAACCCAATCATTTCTCCTATAAACCTTCTTGCATTGTCTCACAATGAGCTTTTTGTGGATATCTCACATCCAAACCATAACACCTGTATTAAGCTGTATTAGAAAATAATGTTTTATATTTACTGCCAGAAACTTTACACTATTTTATCAATTTATTTCTAGAAAAGATATTTGGTAATTTTGCATGTTTTTGGTAAACAAACCTCACTCCTGACTTTACCTTATTTCTCTCTTATCAGCATTTCAACTATATTTTAATTTAAACTCTTATTTCCTTTTGCATGTTTATTTATGGCATGTAATTTAAAAACTTTAACATAAATCTCTTACTCAATTTCTGAGAGGGTAGTGTGAAATTTCATGACCTATGAAAAGGGATGGGTTGGCTCAAATTACCTCACTCTTTTTATGGCTAGATAATCTATACAGGATACATTATTTCCACTAAATGCAAGTCCAAAATGGGAGGGATAAACAAGGATTAAGGTATAAGCCTCCTCATAAAACACCAAATACTTGTTCTACACTAAATCTAGTGGATTTGAAAGTTTCTTCTACCCAAAGAAGTCATCATCTAGAAGAGACTTTCTTAACCTGAGTTCCATGAATCTATGAGAGTACAGTAATGAATGCTGGGTAATCTCTGACATTCTAGAGATTTTATGTAAAACTTCTTTATATATATTATGTATGTGTAATATATATGTAGGCAAATATAATATGTGTATTACACACATATATTTATACATATATGAATTTTTCTAGGAAAATATAGCTTATATTACATTTCCCAAAGGGCCTGAAAAAAAGCATAAAACATCGAAAATTGATTTTGAAATTATATTAGGATAGATTCAAAGTCAAATTCAAAAGACTCTCTTCAGGAGGAATCAAGACCACTCTCAAGGTCTTCAGTTTTAATTGAAAGTTTTTGATAAGGTCATTCTTATAAATTGACGTTTAAGTTCTTGGTTCTGGGTTTCCACATTAGTAGGTAATCTCAGCCCTCCACCAGACATTGTTGAAGTACATAGGGATAAGAAGTCATCATTTCAGAATAAGAACTACATGTTCAATCCGTTGTTTAAAACTAGGAGACAATGCTCTTTCTAATCTAAATTTAGGGTCACACATCTGACCTCCCTTTCCAGATTCTGGATTTATATAGGAACTAATTTCAGGAGCCTCATACAAATGTAGTCTGTAAGCTCAATTCCCATCTCCACATGTGTGTAAAAATGCTTTTTCCTTAAGCATTGTTTCTCAGTTGAGAATATAGCTATCTTTCCCTTTCAACCCTGATGAGTTTGGAAATGTTTGGGATCAGTGTAAGATCCAGATTTGCAGAGGTATGAAATTTTATACAATTCTGAAGTTCTTATGAAAAATAATACATAATTAAAAACAGAAATTTAAGTACTGGGCTTCAAAAAAGCCCATATACTGGAGAAACCTGAAATTTGAGCTTTTAGCTATCTGGGATTTTTTTTTCTGGTTAAGGTATTAATTGTTATGATGACTGATAGTTATTTTTGACATTTAGTAAGAAGGCATCCTAGAAACCAAACATGCTGGAAGGCATAAGATAGTTTCCCACAAAAAATAATTGTCATGGGCAACATATCAACTACCTCAGTGGCTCACAAAGCTTTACCTCCTTCTTATTGCTTTGGATTTGTGTTTCTGATTATGATATGGAACTTGAGACTATTATTTTTTGCTTTCAAAAATATACTATTGATTTTTAAAAATTAAAAAACAATTATCCTGAGTTTTTATAGGTTTGGATAAGTGCCCAATAATTCACCATATTGTATGGAAATATATTTTATCTCCACATCAAATAATAATGACCAATATCTCCAAAACAAAAACAGATGTTGAAATTCTAAACATTATACATCCTAGTTACATAGAGTTTAGTACAGATGCTTTCTGCTTATTCTTTCTTTAATGGTATCAGCTAAATTGTTATTTTTTTAGGTACCTCAGAGGGGTAAATCACCCCTCGTGAGAATACCTGAAGAGGACTACATGTAAATGTGATAGTAATAATAGAAATAAATTCATAAAGTGCTTACCATGCATCTAGTCCTTTATGTACTTAAAATGCTTTCATGTTATAACAGTTATTTGAGTGTGAGTCATCATGTAAATTTTATAAATGAAGCTACTGTGGCACAGAGAAATCAAATAATTTTTCAAAGTACATATAGGAAGCATGTAGTAGTAGAGATGGTGATAAAACCCAGGCAGTTAAATTCCAGAGTTCATATACTTTTTTTGTACTAGAAAGTGAACCCAGGGTCCCTTTACCACTGAGTTACATCCCTAGCCATTTTTATTTTTTGAGACAGGGTCTCACTGACTTGCTTAAGGCCTCACTAAGTTGCTGAGGCTGGCCTTGAACTTAATTGAAATCAGAGTATTGAGATGAAACTCATTTACTGCTTCTGCTGGCACGTGTGGTCTTGTACAAGCTGCAAGCCTCTAGGGCTGAGAAGTGCTGCATTTCTTACTGGTGGGATATGCCCTCCAGTATTACAGCAGACCCCGAAGCTCATCATCAATTCCTTATTTGTGGGTCCTTGTCTCATGAATTCAAGGAATGAAATTCAGAGAACAAGGTGAGTGAGTGTAAGAGTAGTACTTTTTTCAAGTGTGTATAGAAACAGAACTTCCACAGGAGGAGAGGGAACCCAACAGGAGTTGCAGTCTGAATGTGCTAGTGGTAGGGGTTTATGTAACACTTGGGTCAACACTATTGGTCCATACATGCTAATTAGGGTTTTGAAAAGTACTAATGCTATTGGTTCCAACTTACTAATTAGGGTTTGGGAAATTAATAACCTTATAGGTTGTCCTGAATCCCAATCAGGTTTGCCTTACTTTTTCTCCCTGCTAGGGGAAGCAGGAAGTTGAAGACATTGAAGTGCGCATGCTCAGCAGGGGATTCTGAAGCTGCAGGGCTTTGTGATATGCACTTTTTCAGCAGGCAACCACACCATGTGCAGGCCAAAATGCTGTAAGGTGACAGTTGGGCTTGTCCCAGCTCACCTCATGGGATGCGCCTCAGACAGGTTCCACTTGGCAACCTGTGCTTGCTTCCTGTGCTTCAGCCTACCTGGCCACCATTCTGCCACTTCATCAGTGGTAGGAGTACCACTTCTTGGTAGGGTCCAGTGGGCTGGCTGCACGCCTTGGAGTCCAGTGAGTCATTGTTACTCTCTCAGCTTCCAGAGTTGCTGGGATTACAGGCATGGACCACTGTGACCAGCTCAGAGTTCATATTCTGAAATGCTATGTTATACTGCTTCTTATTTCTACACATTTAACAGTGACTACCTAATGTAAAATTTGTTATCACTGGAATATGTGTAAGCAACAGAAAACTTAAGATAACTCTGTTTTGAAAGCTAATAAAAAAGTGATCATGCAGGACAGTTGACCCAATTCAAAATGATTATTATTGGATCATAACATGTCATTTCTGAAGCCCAGAGAAGTAGTAACAGAGCATCTCACTAAAGAAAAACAGATTTGAGGGACTTGTGACCTGCTCATGATGAAACTAAGAGATGAGAGAATATAAAAAGCTTCCATATATAATCTCTTGTGAGAACAAACCCGAAATTCCCTGAACTCTTTTAGAGAGATCAGAGGGAGCCATTATGAATAACCAGAGAAGATTATATTTTTACTGTTATAGTGACTTCATTATGAATCTGGAAAAAGAAAAATTATATATTACAAAACAGAGAAGTCTAAATGGTGGGTAGTGTGTCAAACCAATATGTCAGTTCAAGTTTTTATGATCATGAGGCTGAAATTTGCATTTGAACTCAAAACAAGAAGTCATTTAGGAATAATTACTATCCTACTTTAATAAGGTTAACACAATAAATCCCATTTCAGTCACTAGATCCCATTCAGCTCTAAAATGTGAAGGGTTATTTTTGTAATACATGTGTTTTTTCTCTTTGCTTCTGCAATATTTTTAAAATACTCTTCCTAAGAAACAAAAAGGGAAAAAATATGAACTCTCAAAATGTTTTCCTTACTATAAATCATAAGATATAGACATAATTATCATACAGTTCTGTGAATGATTTGCTGTAAGGTATTTTAAAGTACACCTAAGACAAAATGCATTTTATCGTGTTATTGATCTTCAACTACTCAAAGGAACTGAATATAGGCATCAAAACTGATGAACTGCAGAGCCATTCTAAACAAGGTAAATCTCACTATAATACATCCCCAAAGCAATCTGATTAGATCTTCTCCCACCTCCTGAAAAATCTTTACAATAGCTAGAACTGTACCACTTTTCAACAGCTTGAATAAAAGGAGTCTATAATAGCAGCTTCAAGTGCAAAATCCCACTGGTAGGTGGAGAAATTATTGCCTAAGATTAACTCTGCATTCACATTTGGTTAGTTAGTTACAGACTTTAACACAACACTTAAAATTGGACCAGGAAAAATGCAGAATGATTTTTTTTTTACTAGAAAGCAACCTAAAAGAAAAAGAAATTATGAGCACCCTATGAGACCATCAAAGCAAAATCATAATAACTCCTTGGCCAAACTAAGGTATTTGCTGATAGTGTTCAAAGATTTAATTACAGCTTTACTACTCATTAAGTATGACATATTTTCAGTTGACAGCTGTCATTCAGAGAATTTTCTCAATATCTCTTCTTAAAAATCACAGGCATTATTTTCTTAATGCAATAAGAACTCATAGGCTATTGTGAACTAATCAATACTGCCACTGTGGTAATATTTTAACTACAAATTTCTCATGACTGTTAAAGAAAAACATCAAATAGTTCAATAAAGATTGCCTATAAAAGAAATTGGCCTCACACAATTTATCCTGTTATTTCTAAACCTTGACCTCTATCAATTCAATGTTCTTATTTCTTCACTCCATGTCCTCTGATAACATCTCTCATTATCCCCTCTGTTGTCCCCACTCTAGACCTATCATTTATTCTGATTCCTTTAAGTTCTGTCCTCATAAGATTTATTTGATTAAAAACTAAGATGTATATTGTAATGTGTTAGATTAATTAGCATCTTCCCAGGAAATATATTTAAAAACAGATGCTCTGAAAATAGTAACTTAGTCATAGAGAACAGGAAAATTTCTGTCAAACTCTGAATTCTGATCTTAACAAAATTTTCAGGCCCCTATACTAAGATCAGTATTAGAAACTTATAATATACATAAAAAGGCAAGAGCAATAAAAAAGTGTATAAGCAATATATGACTTCTCTACAACTTAGCATTGTGAATGTGGGTAATTTCTCTAATTTTTTTGGGTTTACCATGCATAGAATATTATTAATAATAGTTTTTAAGCTTCATTACCAATTGTTGATAAATATTATACATATAAATACCTAAAAGTATTTAGTTACCTAGATATCTAGCTATTCCTGTTATTGTTTCTGGCAAGAAGCAGGTGATCAAACCTTTTAATTTTCTTTTCCACATCACTGAATATGATCAGGAAAAAGTCAAATTACTATTAAGACTTCAAGAAAAACCAAAAGCATAGGAAGAACTTGGATTTCTTTAATAAATAATCAAGACTACTACTCTGAAGAGCTACTCAGGGTCTTAGTTAAGTTAGTTAACAGAGTGGTGATAACCTGCAAGTCTTTCAGCACAAGTAACACTCCAAGTAAAATTCTAAACATATTTGGTTCTACCCTTACTTATTTTCAGATTTCATGGTAATTAATCTTAGTTTTCTGACTACTGACTGTGCACTAATTTGTCTTCCCAGTTTCCCAGTCTTTGTCCCTCCAAATTGTGGCTTGTTCTCCTCTGTCCCTTTGTATAAGCATGAACTCCTGCTTCAGCTGTTCCTCTGTTCATTTACTGCTTTGAAAGTTTGGACTTCATCTTCTACTCCAAATTTATTTATCTTGTCCTAACTTCAACTGTCTTTGGCAATTTGGCCCACTAATAGATTCATGTATTTATAAAATATTATTGTCAGGACTGCCTTGACTATCCAAGTTTCTGCTTTAAAGCAGTTAAATAACTTGTCAAGTATTTTGCAGAGGGATTCCTTATTAGGGAACAAGTTAATTTTTATTGTTGTTATTGTTTTTGGGGGGATTTACAGGGTATTCAATGTAACTCTCCCACTGAGCTACACCCAGTCCTTTTTACTTTTGATTTTGAGACAAAGTCTCACTAAATTGCTGAGGCTGGTCTCCCTGCTTCAGGCACCTGAGTAGTAGCTGGAATTAGAAGTGTGCCATGTGCCATCATTCCTGACATTGAGACATGTTTTGACACACACACACACACACACACACACACACACACACACACACATATATATATATATATATATATATATATATATATAATAGTAGGTAAGAGAGACAAAGTAGTGTTAGAGAGAACTTCTTGCACATTAAGTGACAAATTAATTGATGGACACATACAATTAGGTTATTTTGTTGAAGATGAAGGAATAGAAAAGCAGTGGAGAATACAGATCTTCAACCACTTGGTTTCCATTTTACCCTTGTCCCTGAAATCAAATGGCCACCACTTGATAGAAGAATATACTTAATTCTCGATGCACATGAAACACTTTCCAGGATGATTATATATTAAGATGCAAAACAAATTTTGATATACGTAAACTATGCAAGATATATTCTCCAACTACAGTGGAATGATATTATGAATCAATTACAGACAAAAATTGGGAAATTGCAAATCTGGGAAAATTAAGATAAATGAAATTCCTAAATAACAAATGTGTCCAAGAGTAAGTTGAAATGGAAATTGAAAATATTTTGAAATGTAGGGAAAAAAAAAATCCCAAAATTTATGGGATGCAGTTTAAGTGATATTCAGTCAAAAATTTCTCTCTCTAAAACTCAGAATTCAAAAATAAAGATCTCAAATTAGTATCTCCAGCTCCTACCTTAAAAAAATAACTGGATGTGGAAGAGAAAACTAACTAAACACAAATGCAAGGTAGGGACAAATAAATATTAGACTGGAAATAAACGAAGAACAAAATACAGGAAAATAAAATCCAAAGTTTGTGTCTTTTAAAAGAGCAACAAACTTTACAATACTTCCGCAAGTATATTTAGGAAACAGAAAAGACTCAGATAAATAAAAATCATATATAAAAGAGATGATGTTACTAACGACCTTACAGAAAAATTTCAAAGTATAAAGCAACACTGTGAAAAACAGTATGCCAAAAAATTAGACAACCTAAATGAAATGAGCAAATTCCTAGAAACTTATAAACTACCAAAGAGAATGGAGAAGAAATAGAAAATGTTATTAGGTATATGCTAAGTAAGTACAGTGAATCAGTAATCAAAATGTGTCCTTTAAATAAAAGCCAAAGGCCAAATGACTTCACTAGTAAATTTTCACAATTTAAAGAAGTGTTGACTTTACTCTTCACAAACTTTTCAAAATGTTGAAAAGGAGGGAATACTCCAAACACATTCTATGAGACGAGTAATATTCATATACTAAATTCAGAAAAATAATATAAAGAAAATATATTAATTTCCTTTATGAAGATGTATTCTAAAAAATACTAATAAATCAAGTCTAATATTCTATTAAAAGAACAATGACTGATGTCATTTACTTCCAAGAATGCAAGGTGTGTTCAAAATAAGAAAATTAATTAATATGACATGTTAATGGAGTATAGGGAAAAATTACATGTTCATTTCAATAGATGAAGAGAACATATTTGAATAAAACGAATGCCCTATTCATTATGTAAACACCTAAAAATTTTGGATTTGAAAAAATTTCTTCCATTTAATAAAATGGCATCTACAAAATACCCATAGCTAATATCATAATGGTGACAGCCTGAAATTTTTCTGTTAAGAACTAGGACAAAGGTGTTCATTCTAACAATCTCTATTCAGTTTTCTACTAAGATTCTAGTCAGGGAAACCAGGCACTAAAATAAAACAAAAGGCATCTATATTGGAAAGGAATGAATAAAACTACTTTTAATTGCAGATTACTTCATTTTCTATGTAGGAAACACTAAAGAATTCCTAAAAAAGAATGAATAATAAATTAGTTCAGTAATTTAGAAAGAATGAAGTACTCATACAAGATACAACAAGAACATTTTAAGCAAGATTGCTACACAAAAATATGCTGTATTTCTATAAATAATCAATGTACCATCAAAAAATAAAATTAAGAAAAACAATTACATTTATAATAACACCAACTACACAAATTATTTAGGAATAAATTTAAATAAATAAATATAATGCAGGCATACAGAACAATATAAAACATTGTTGAAGAAAATAAACAAAGACCTGAGCGAATGAGAAGATAATTTGTAGTTTACGAATTGAAAGTCTTAATATTTTCAAGATCATAGTAAAAATCTACAGATTCACTGCAATATCTAATTCTCAGCTGTCTTATTGTTTGTAAATCAATAAGGTTTTATTGAAAATCTTTGAGTTTATACAGTTAGGTGCTATAAGAGATCTTGAATGAAATATATGTACAGTCCTGGAAAAGTTTACAAACATCTTGTGTTTAAAATTGACATCTGTGTTGCATAGAATGGCATCAATCCTAAAATCAATCCTAGAATATGTAGGATCCTTATTTTAGGCATATTTCACCCTTTTCTACTCTTTTCCTCTTTCACTTCTTTCCTCATTCACATTATCTGGCTTCTATCGTATTTTATTTTTTTAAATTTTAATTGCATTTATTTTTAATTGATAGATAAAATCATAAAAATTATGCATATTTGGGTACAAGGTGATGATGTTCATCTGTCTTTTTAAAAATTGTTTTACCTATCCTAAATTTCATGTGGAAGATAAGGGACAAAAAATATCCAAAATAATTTTCAGAAGAGTAAAGTTGAGAGATACATTTTTATTTGTTGTTTCAACAAATAAACTGTTTCATATCAAAACACAGTTGCTAAGACAATGTGATAATGGTGTAAACATAGGTACATCTATGAAATAAAGTTGAAAATTCAGGAATAAACCCATTCATCAATTGTAATTTAATTTTGATAAAATACCAATATAATCCAAAACATGAAGACAGAATGAAATGGATGTTTTCAAGCAGAAGAATCAATATGGTGTCTACCTTGCACCTCATATATTAACTTAAAGTGCATCAAAGACCTCAATGTAGGAACTACAAGTAGAAAAACCTAAAAACAATTTAAATGTAAATATTTATGACCTGGAATTAGTCAATGGTTTTTAAAATATGATACCTAAACCATAAAATACACTCAAAAATAGATAAAGTGTTCCTTTTTGAAATTAAAAACATCTGTGCTTCAAAACACACTATCAAAAAAGAGAAATGACAATGCAGAGAATGGCATAATATTTACAAATCAAATATCTTATAAGGATCTCATATCCAAAGCATATAAAGAATTCTTTCAAATGGACAACAAAAGACAATCCAATTAATAATTGGTAAAATTATTTGAATAGACATTTATGCAGAGAAGATATGAAAATGGCCAATAAATATGATGACCATTATTATCTATTAGGAAGAATCAAATCAAAACCAAAAGATACCATCTCATACTCATTAGGATGAATATAATAAAAAGTGCTGACAAGGATGTGGAGAAAGTAAAGTACTGATGGGAAATTAAAGTATAATGCAGACATTGTGTAAACAGTTTTGTAGTTTCTTAAGTAATTAACCTTAAGTTTACTATGTGATCCAGCAATTTCACTCTCTAGAAAACTTCAAACATTTATCCAAACAAAACCTTGTACACATAAGTTAATTTGGGTATCATTTGTAATAGCAAAAAATATGGGAAAAACTCCATCGATCTTTGACTAAATAAACAATATGTGGTATATTCATAAGATGACACAATACTGTATGGATTGATCTTGAAGCATTTTGCTAACAGAAAGAAGCCAGACACAACAGGTTACAATGTTGTATGGTTCTAATTATATGAAAGTTCTAGAATAAGCAAATCTATAGAGCCAAAAAGAGAGTAGTTGTCAGGGATATAGAGATGGGAGAAGTGGGAAGTGACTATTAACAGATATGGAGTTTGTGGTGTGAAAAATGGTTCTAATATTAGGGGTAAAGTTTGCATGATTTTCTGTATATACTGAAGTCACAGAATATTTAAAATTTAAAAAAAATGATGAATTTTGTGATATGTATACTTTTTTCAAATTTGGAAAGTTGAAAACATAGATCATATGATTTGGAAATAGAGATACTTTTACTACTTTCCAAAGTAGATGCTGTTTATTTCTTTTCTTGACTAATTATCCCATTTAGAACCTAAAGTGAAATGCTGAATAGATGGAAGATAGACTTCCTTGTTTTATGCCTAGACTCAAGGGGAAAGCATTCCTTTCTTTCACCATTAACAATGATGTTAACTGAATTTTTTAAATAAATATACTTTATCCAGTTGCAGAATTTCCTTCTGTTTCTAATATGTTGAATATTTTTATATTGAGATGGTTTGGGTTATTGTTAAGTGCTGTTTGCATATACAAGAAGATCCTGACATCTCAGTACTGATTTATTCATTTAGCATATTATGCTGATTGATATCACATGTTAAATTGCTCTCGCATTACTATGATAAATTCCATTTGATCATTGTGTAAATTCTTTTCATAGGTTTTTGTATTAGTTTCAGCAGTTAATATTAATACTGGCCTCATGTAGAGAATTGGGAGCTGATATCTCATTTTCTGCTGTCTGGAAGAGTTTGTAGATTCTACTATCAGGTATAACTAAAAAGAACAACAGGAAAGAAAAAGAATGTATGTTAATTTTTTAAATGTTTAACAGCATTTACCAGTGAGGTCATTGTTCCAGGGTTTTTCTTTATGAGAATCTTTAAAATTAATAATTAAACCTCTTTACTAGATATTTCTTATTCATTCTATCATGGTAGTTTTCACTTTTCTAAGAATTATTCGATTCCATGTTGGCATATAATTGTTCAAATTAAATTATATTTCTTTATTATCCAGTATTATTTTTGTAAGGTTGCTAGTTATGTCCCCTCTCTGAATTTTCTTTCTTTTTCCTGGTAAGTGTAGCTTATGTTTGGCCCATTTTGGTCTTTTCAAAGAACCAACTTTATACTTCATCAGTTTTCTCGTTTTTTCCTGTATTGTTTCTGCTCTACTATTTTTTTCTTCTTTCTTCTTGATTTTGGTTTAGTTACTTTTTTGTCCTCTCATTCATTAAGGTGTGCCACTTTCGTTAAGGCATTTGCACTTCAAAATTTCCCTCTGAACACTTACTTCAGCTTAATTCTATAAATTTGGGTATGTTTCATTTCAATTCCCATTGTTTTGAAAAAATTTAGAAAATGTTTTCCTTGGTTTCTTGTTGAACAATTGATTACTTAGGAATATGTTGCACAATTTTCACATACCTTTGGATTCTTCAAAATTTATTTTTCAATGATTCAAATTTAATTTAATTTATTTAGTTTAATTTTAAATTTATTGTCAGAGAACTTTTTTTTATTCATATTATCAAGGTTTTCAAATTAATTAAGACTTTTTCATAGCTTACCATATTGCCTATATTGGAGAATATTTTATGTTCACATGAAAGAAATCTGCATCCTGCTGTTGTTTGGCAGAATGTTATATACATGCCTATTAGTTCTAGGTGGGTTCTAGAGTTGTTAAAATTTTCTATTTCCTTTTTAATTTTCTGTATATTTGTTTGATTTATTATTGAGATTGGGATATTTATTTCCCCAAGTACTGTCTTTGAGTTGTCTATTTCCCCCTTTAAGTATGTCAGTTTTTGTTTTTTATATTTTGGGTTTCTGTTGTTCTATACATCAATTATTATGATTGCTTTTATTTCCTGTTCCATTGATTTTTTTTATCAATTATAATGTTCTTCTTCTGTGCTAGGAATAATATCTGCCTTAAGATGACTTTGTCAGATACTAATTTAGTCACTGCCACCCGCTTTTGGTTACTTTTTGTATAATATATCCGTTTTAATCCAATTACATTCAAACTATTTTTTGTTCTTGCTTCTAAAATGTCTCTGTACACAGGATATAGTTGAATTATACTTTCATCCACTTTCTATTTACCGAAGTATAATAGGGGAGTTTAGTACAATTACATTTAATATGATTTCTGAAAACTACAGCACAAAATATATAGATGTGTAGAAAAAAATTGTAACATTGTATTTTTTCCTTAGAAACAAGGAAAGGTTTCAAATCAATAATTTAAGTTCTTATTTAAGAATAAATAACTAAACCAAGAAGGTAACTATGTTAAAACAACTATAGAACAATTAAGAATAAAGAAAAATGATAAAGAAAATGAATGAAATAAATATGTAGAACTTTGAAAGACCAATAAAATTGAAGTACATAAGAATTAACAAAGTATAAATCAGATAAGATATGAATTGCCAATATCATATATCTAATGAAGTATTTATTAGAGTTTCTGTAATCATTAAAAAGATAATAAATGGAATACTATAAAAACTTCATGGTAATAAATTCAACATCTTGAAAGAAAGAGACCATTTTCTTCAAAAATTACAGACTACTAAAACTTAACCAAATAGAAATGGATAATATGAATAGTTCTATATCTTTAAAAATAGAGAATTAGTTAAATTTTAGATTCAAAATTGTTCAAGAAAATAGCAGCAAACTAAACTCAGTCATGTATAAGTAGACATAAACATCAAGAACAAGTGAGATTTATTTCAGTTTGCAAGGCTTGCAGTGTAATTGATATCAATCAGATCAATCAATATAATCCAACATATCAACAGGGTAATTAAGATAAATCCTTGATCTACTAATATTAACTAATGTCCAAAAAGAACATTTGGCAAAATTTCATACCCATTCAAATTAGAAGCAAATTAGAAGAATGGAACAACCTGTATACCACACACATACAATATATATGCATATATACACATACATATTTGAGAGATGCTAAAGCTAACACCATACAGAAGAGTAACATACTGAATGCTATTATTTGAAGATTAGGGAAAAAAAAGATACTCCTGCCACTCTTAATCAACATAGTACTGGGTGTATGAAAATCTGCAATAATTTAATAAAAATATATAAACCATAAGATTGAAAAGATAGGAGCTGGAGTTGTGGCTCAGTGGTAGAGCACTTGTCTAGCATGTGTGAGGCCTTGGGTTCGAAACTCAGCACCACATATAAATAAACAAAAATAAAAGATGCATTGACAACTAAAAAAAAATATTAAAAAAAAGATTGAAAAGATATATAAAACCACTTCTATATGCAAATGTGACCACTGTTTATTGTGACCCTCAATCTTGAGACCTGCAAGATTGCCGGATATATATTCAATAAAAAATCAATCCTATATTTATATGAGAGTAAAATTTTGGAATATTAAATTTTAAACAAAATACTACTTATAATATTTCCACCACAATTAAAATGTTTAGGTATAAACCTAGCATAACATGCAAATTATGATAGCTTAACATTATAAAAGGCTGATGAATCAAAATAGAACAATATTTCAATAAACAGAGAGACATAACCTGTTAACAAATTAAAATACTTAACATAGTAAAGATGTTTTTTTCTTTTCAAATTGACCCAACTTATAGCCATGTCAGAGCACAGAAATCTACTTCATTTGCTATGAACATTGAATGTTTAAATAGTAGTCCACATGAGGAGTTGCTACTACTTATTAAGCATTTTTCTTCTTTTCCTGATTAAAAAAATATATTAGTGTCCACATTTCAAGTGAAATAAGCCATACTGTTTTCATCTCTCCTTGTACAGGTGAATTTTCATATATTCACAATTCATATCTTCACTAGAGATATCCAGAATTTGAGTTGTTTTCCCATAAAGTGTATACATTAAAATTTTGATAGATACTGCCAAACTATCCTCCAGAAACGTAGAACTTGGAAAAGGGATATTTACCATGCCATACCAAAATCTAATAATAACTTCTTAATTATTCTTTTAATTATATTGTTTATGAAATATGGATTTTAAATTGCATCTCATTGTTTTTATTTACATTGTTTAGCACCTATTGTGTCTATTAACCATTAATATTTTGTATTCACTCAAATACCTGTAGGCTTTTTAGTTATTTTTAAACAAAAATTTTCACACATTTGAAGTTCTAATCCCTTAATATATATCTGCTTCAAATATTTCACCCTGTCTGAGATTTGTCTGTAACTTGAGTCTAGTGTCTTTTGGCATACATATTATTTTATTTTTTATTTTCATGTAGTTAACCTTGCTCATCACCTCTTTGATATCTCAAAAATTACACAGATTTCTCCTAAATATTGCTCTAATAATTTTATAGACTTTTAAAATAAAATTTAGATATTCATTCTATATTAAAATATCTTGTGAATTCTAGAACATAGGCACTGTGGCAATGACTACTAAATTAGTACTACCCAATGTCCATTCTTTCCTTTTGAATACATAGAACATTGATTATATTCCAGAAAAGAAAAATGTGCTGAAGTAAAGGCCCATTTTATTCAATCTTCCTGAAAGCTGGAAGCAGCCAAGAATAAATAAGTGTAAGTTGATAGTGACACTTCCTTCAGCACTCTTAAAAGGCTGTTGACTTAACTTGTATAAACATCTTTTCTCATTCCTCTCCTACTTCCATTTTCCTGTATTGAATACCGAACTGATGGTCACATCTCTCAAGTTCATCTGAGACTATGAAACATTCTTCAATATGGATGCTAGAATTAGTGCTACTTAAGTAGAATGATAGCAAGAGTGTAGGCCCTGGATAATTATAAATCTACTGTACTATCCAAGGGCAACTTATCTCTGAACTTTTCATTGAGAGAGTTATTTTATTTAAGTCATCATTATTTTATATTTTCCTTTTATATGAACAAAATTCTGTCTGATATAGATTTTTTCCATTTGTAAGGGGATGCTGCAAGTAACTAAGCCTAAATATAGGATTGGCTGACTGGCAAAAAATATGGAATTGCATTCTAAGAACTTAGATATAGCAGGCTAGCAAACAGGAAAGCAGTGTAAATGGTAAGGAATTTGGATACACAGTTGCCTACTTTGCCTTAGGATGAATGTGCCAAGGGAGATCACAGTATTAGAAGAAGGGTAGGAAGAAAAATTAATGATGTTTGCATATGCTCCCCTTTTACTTGCTATTTTTAGCAAAGTCTTTGGCTGACATAGATGGACTCAGACTAGACTTAGCCATTCTAATAACTCTGTAAAAAGAAAAGCTCTGCTAAAGGAAGAACTCTTACTGAAGCGTGTGATATAAGGTGACAAATAATCTTGTGATATGAAACTTTGTTGCACTGAAATAGCCAATTGTGTCTCTACCACAAACTGGAAGTTTTAAAATAGTGTTGTGCAAGTAGTTTTAGTAGGAGAGAAGACTGAGGCAATAATTTGTTTTTTCTCCACCATTGTCCTATTTCAGGTCTTCATTTCCTCTTAAAAAATTTGATGATCTATCAAAATGCATTAATGCATTACACTGTCATGTACAACTAATCAGAACAAATAAAAAATAATTGACAATATACATCTCTCCATACAGTGTGCTATTTTAATACATGTACATAATATATAAAGATAAAATCATTTCTCTTCCTTTAAACATTTATCTCCTTTTGTGTTGGGAAGTTTCTAATTCCTCTGTTCTAGTTCCTTATCTAATATATAGCAAATCTTTGTGAAATATAGTCACCCTACTTTGTTGTAGATCACTAGAACTTATTCCTCCTGGTGAAACTATAAACATTTTAAAGTTCCTGTTAAGTGTTCTTTGGCAGAAAGTGGGAGCAAGTTCAACAGCAAGTATCAGAATAAGGTGTTATTTCTAATGTGAATGGAATCTTGGGTAGCTGAGAATCTCCTAATTGGTTATTGAAGGTAAAATAAAAGTTCTTTCCTATATGTTAACATAGTACCCAGCCATCTTATATTTTGTCTTTTTCTTTCCTTGTTGCCTTATATATCGACTTTGATTACTTCTTTAATTAACAGTGATTTAAAATCATTCAAAATGATTACTTTTCATTTCCAAGCATATATATGTGTATATACATATATAACATATATATTAAAACATATAACATCTGTATTTCGTTGTTGACTAAGGTATTACTATATTGTGTTAAACTTATTGGATATTGGGGAGAGAATGTGATTTTTATGATATTTTACTGATAGGAATTTGCTGAAACTTTCTTTGTTGTTTTATTTATTCATTAAAATATTTACTGATATATTTGTGCCAGGCATTATATGAGAGTTTAAAGAATGAGGATGAATGTTATGTGATTGTCAATGCTGTTTCTTCCGCCTCATCATGTAGCTTAAATTTTGAGCCTTCCCGTATCTATGAGCTGAGTTTCTATTTATTCAAAATCTGTAAATTTTAGACTGCTCTCATTTTTCCATGTGAAAACTCATAATAATATTATAATCTTTGTTTTTAACAGTTATTTTCATTTCTGAATTTTGAGATTTTATTATACACTTGTCAAAAGAAGACAAAGTGTGATTTCAAACTGATCAGATTCACTTAAACAAGAGCAGAAATAAATGACTAACAGAGTATGAATTTGTTAACCACTAAAATCAAGGGAGATTCAAAGTGCTATAGAAATATAGATGAAGAAGAGAATAGGATTGGTTTTGGTTTGGTGGTGGTCACAAAAACTCTTTTCCCAGAAGAAGCAGTGTACATTCTGGTATTTCCCAGCAGGAGGAGGGTTATGTCCTCCATCAAGTGAAAGAGGCTAGGCCATAAAAATTATTTAAGATCAGTTGTGAAACTAAGTAGGACAAAGAATACTTGAGATTTAAAGTTTATTACTTTAGTGTACCTTATTTTACAGTAAAGCTTTTACAGAGTGTAACATTTTATGTTTTTCCTTCAAAGTGTAGCAGGAGTCTGTTGGTTTTACTCTTGGGCGTAGCAAGTTCAGTTTCAAATCTGACCTTATCTTTCACCATAACAGAAAATTAGGAGACTCATATTCAAAAGTGCCACTTCACTAAGAACGGTTCAGTATTTTAACTGAATAAAGAACTGAACATACCTAGAGTTTATTACATATTCAGAAAAGCACTTTAAGTTTTATATTATTTTATATAATTCTTTTCTATTACTATAGAATCATAAACATATCTTAAAACTTGTCACATACAAATATATTGTGATGTCATGTGGACTGTTAAGTCAAATATGAACTTTTATCAGATTCCCATCTACTCATCACTTAGGTCCCCACATTCATTCCTTCCTCAATGTCCATATACCTCTAACTTCACAAAACTGTACAAAAACATAATGCTAAAAATTACCTGAAGAAATTGAGTCACGTAGAAATGAGGATAGTCATTCATCTTTCATGATTTTCCACCTCGAACTTTCCTCCAGTCCAGTGTTCCTTTGTCACTTTACAAGTCATGGGACTTAAAATTCATGTCAGTAATGAGGTAGAGGTGAATCCATAACATACATTCTGCTAATATGCTAAGTGAAATAACCCAATACTCCAAAACCAAAGGCCAAATGTTCTCTACGATATGTGGATGCTAGCACACAACAAGAGGAGGGGAGGGAAGAATAGAAATTAATTTTATTAGACCAAGGGGAATGAATGTAAGAGAAGGGAATGAGAACCGGAAAGACAGTAGAATAAATCGGACATTGATTTCCTTTGTGTTTGTATGAATATATAACCATTGCTATTCCACAACAGGTACAACCAGAAGAATGGGAAGTTATACTCTGTATATGTATGAGATGTTTCACACCTTCTTAACCACCTTTACCTTCTACTGACATGTATAATTAATAAGAACAAAAAAGAGGAAAAGGTTGATATCAGAAGTTTCCTTTGAGTAAGTGGATTCCAAATAATGACTTTCAAATCATGAATTTCAAACTCAAATTCTTTCTTTGTCTTACAAACTACTGGGTATGACTCACAATAGAAGTACCATTGTTAAAGGTACTTCAGCAAAAATGTCCATTTATATAGATTTATTGGAATTAGTTTATGAAAAGTAGCTTAAATGAGCTGTTCTACTAATTTAAAATATTATCAACTATATTTTTGTGTGATTATTATTCATCTGGGTATTCTTTTCAAAGTATACTCATAAATCTAGAATGAACATGTTGTAATTATTCAACTCAGTAACAGAAAATAAGATAGTACTATGAATATGGTTTCAAAAGACACAATTAAGTTATACAAACAGTTCCTCTAGGATTACACGCCCCCAAATATAATTTTAGTACATATATTTTTCTTGCTATTTTCCAAACTCATCACATAGAATGTGCTATTTTATAGATTTGAATAATTAGGTCACTAGAAGCCTTAAGGGAGGCTGGATATTAGAGACAAGTTAACATAAAAAAGAAGATTGTCATGCACATTGGTACATTTAGGGGAAAACAAAGCATATCATTTTTCTTTTAATTCAGTAAAAATTTCAGCATGTGTCATGTGACAACACTAAAGTAGATTCCAGTGCAATGTGCACTGTCCCTTAGGGAGCCATCCATAAGATACATTTTTTTGTGCTTCATTACTGGATCCAAAACATGAACTAGTGAAGTGTTCGTTTTAAATCAAAAACACAATATAGAAAGGATATTTGCTTTGAAACAAATGTATGTGAGGGAGACAATTAAAAACTTTCCTCCTCTGCCATCTGGGCTGACCTCTTGCCAAAGCAGGAAATATATGACTTATCCCTAATGTATCCCTATCTCAACTGCTGATAATTCGAAGCTTTCAAAAGAGTCTCTATTTTCTGGACTTTTTCCTAATTTCTGTTCTCTATTTCAACATTTCTCATTAACAAAAAGAAAGAAAAAATAACAACAAAAAACCCCACAAACTCCTTTCCCCATTTTATATTCTTTTATATTCTGTGACAGTGAATATTTGTCCCTACTGACACAATGATTAGAGTATAAGGATGCATTCAGTAAAGAGGACAAATAATTAAAGTTAAATTATAAAGTATCTTTCAATCTCATAAATAGAGGTTCCAAGTTAGGAAGAGTTTTTGGGTATGCTCAATGTTATCAGGGACTCAGGCTGCAGTTCCTCTGAGCTTTGTTATGTTATGGATAACAATTGTAATAGAGTTGTGTCAACTCAGTTAAGTTGGAATTGTATTTCCACAAATTTCTTTCCATTTAGAGTTCCTAGTTAGCAAGGGTCACAAAAGTCATTTTGTTTGTGATTTGGAAGGCAGAAATGAAGTAGCAGCCAAATTACTTTTATACTTGGAAGGTTGATACCCAGGCACCAGGTGCTATTGCAGTTCACACATGTTGTCACTTATCTACTGACTAATCATTTTGGCATGGGGGCAAGAACAAACTTTCAGCTGTTCCTCCACCCCATGTATCCTCAAGCTTCTCTGATTCCTGAGCCAGATGGGTATTTAGCTCCTTGATGAAGGACACCAGTTTCTACATGGCACCCGCATCATGAACTTGGAAGCAGTGAGATTCCAACAGGAAACCCTATCCATCTTTGAGGATTCCAGCTCACCCTTGTTTTCTTCTAATTTACGTTCAACCCCTTCTTAACTGCTTATCCTGTAGACTTTAACTCCAGCACCAGATGTAGAATTAACATAGTTAAAGAGACTGTTTAACAAGGTTTTGCAATTGCATATGCAAAGAGTCAAATATCTATTTAATATAAATATGCATATACATTTACATATATTTTGCATAGTGGTCATTTCTCTGAACTCTAAACATCACTGTTTTAGCTAAAGATCATTAAAATTATAGGTACAAATGAGTCAAGAGTAGATGTGCAAGATTTCATAAACTGTATATTATGAGTTTAAATACAAGAATGAAAAAATGTAATAAATATCTGATAGTACAAGTGAGCAAAGGACACAGAGAACTAAACTGCATTGAAAACGAAGAGTAGAAGGGCTCTGTGGTGAGAAATCGGGCTCAATAGAAAAGAAAGTATAGTGCAGGAGTTATGCACTAGGATGTTGCATCAGATTGCTTGGGTCCAAATGTCTCTGATCCTAATTGGCTTCCTTATCTTGGGTACATTATTTAGATTCTTTCAGCCTTACTCTAAGGCTAATATTCCATTGTGTATATATACCACGGATTCTTTATCCATTTATCTGTTCAAGGGCATCTAGGTTGGTTCCAAAGTTTAGCTATTGTGAATTGAGGTGCTATAAATATTGATGTGGCTGTGTCACTGTAGTATGCTCATTTTAAATCCTTTGGGTATTAACCTAGGCGTGGGATGACTGGTTCAAATAGTGGTTCCATTCTAATTTTCTTAGGAATCTCCAGAGTGGTTGCACCAATTTGCAGTCCCACCAGCAATATATGAGTGTACCTTTTCCTCCACATCCTCTCCAACTTTCGTTGCTTGTATCCTTGACGATCGCCATTCTGACTGGAGTGAGATGAAATCATAGAGTAGTTTCAATTCACATTTCTCTAGTTACTAGAGATGTTGAACATTTTTTCATATATTTGTTGATCAATTTTATTTCTTTCAATGTGAAGTGTCTGCTTAGCTCCTTTGCCCATTTATTGATTGGGCTATTATTTTTATTTTGGGGGTGCTAAATTTTTTTTCAGTTCTTTATATATCCTGGAGATTCAAGGTCCATCTGAGGCTTATGTGGTAAAGAATTTTTCCCATTCTGTAGGCTCTCTCTTCACATTATTGATTGTTTCCCTTGCCGTGAAGGTTTTTAGTTTGATTCCATCCTATTTATTGTTTCTGGATTTTACTTCTTGCACTTTAGGAGTCTTTTTAAGAAAGTCAGTTCCTAAGCTGACATGGCAGAGGTTTGTGCCCAGTTTTTCTTCTATTAAGCACAGGGTCTCTGTTCTAGTGCCTAAGTCTTTGATCCACTTTGAGTTGATTTTTGTGAAGGGTGAGAGATAGGGGTTTAATTTCAATTGGCTACATGTGGATTTCAAGTTTTCCCAGCACCTTTTGTTGAAGAGGCTATCTTTTCTCCAATGTATGTTTTTGGCACCTTTGTCTAGTATGAGATAACTGCATTTATGTGTGTTTGTCTCTGTGTCTTCTATTCTGTACCATTGGTTTTTGTATCTGTTTTGGTGCCAATACCATGCCATTTTTGTTAGTATCGTTCTGTAGTGTGGTTTAGGTATGGTATTGTGATGCTTCCTGCTTCATTTTTCTTGCAAAGGATTGATTTTGGTATTCTGGGCCTGATATTTTTCCAAATGAATTTTATGATTGCTTATTCTATATCTATGACAAATGCCATTGGATTTTTAACAGGAATTACAGTGAATCTGTATAATGCTTTTGATAATATGGACACTGACAATATTAATTTTGCCTATCAAAGAGCATGGGAGATTGTTCCATCTTCTAAGGTCTTCTTCAATTTCTTTCCTTAGTGTTCTGTAGGTTTCACTAGAGAAGTCTTTTACTTCTTTTGATAGATTGAGTCAGAAATATTTTATTTTTCTGAGGCTATTTGAATGGGGTAGTTTTCCTAATTTATCTTTCAGTTGATTTGTCACAGATATATAGGAACATGTTTGATTTATGGGTGTTAACTTTATATTTTGCTACTTTTCTCAATTTATTTATTAGTTCAGAAATATTTCTCGAATTTTTTGCAATTCATAAATATAGAATCATGTCATTGGCAAATAGTGATGTTTGAGTTCTTCTTTTCCTTTTTGTGTTCTTTTAATTTCTTTCTTCTGTTTAATTGCTCTGGCTAGTTTCAAGGAGGATGTTGAAAAGATGTGGTAAAAGAGGGCATTTCTTTTCTTGTTCCAGTTCTTAGAGGGAATGCTTTCACTTTTTCTCCAATTAGAATGATGTCCACCCTTGGATTGAGCATATATAACTTTTACAGTGTTGAAGTATGTTCTTATTATCCCTAATTTTTCCAGTGTTTTGAGTATGATGGGGTGCTATAATTTCCAAATGCTCTCTCTGCATCTATTGAGATAATCTTATGGTTCTTTCCTTTAAGTGTATTGGTGTGATGAATTATTTATTGATTTCCATATGAACCAACCTTACATCTCTGGGATGAACTCCACTTGATCTTGATGCACTATCTTTTTAATATATTTTTATATGCAATTCCCAGAATTTTTGCATCTATGTTCATCAGGGATATTGACCTGAAATTTTTTTTCCTTGATGTCTTTGTCTGGTTTTGGTATCAGGGACATATTAGCCTCATAGAATAAGTTTGGAAGGGTTCTCTCCTTTTCTATTTAAGTGAATAATTTGAGGAGTATTCGAGTTATTTATTGTTTGAATGTCTTGAAGAACTTGACTGAGAATCCGTGTGGTCCTGGGATTTTCTTAGTTGGTAGGATTTTACTGCCATCTTACATTTTATTGCTTGAGATTCATCTGTTCAAATTGTGCATGTTGTCCTGGTTTGGTTTGGGTAGGTCACATGTCTCTAGAAATTTTTTGATGTCTTCAAGATTTTCTATTTTATTAGAGTATAAATTTTCAAATTAGTTTCTAATTATCTTCTGTATTTCAGTAGTCTCCATCATGATATTTACTTTTTTATCATAAATTTTAGTAATTTGAATTTCTCTCTTTTCTTTGTTAGCCTGCTTAGAATTTATCAATTTTATTTATTTTTTTCAAGGAATCAACTTTGTTTTGTCAATTTTTTGAATTGTTCTTTCTGTTTCAATTTGATTGATTTCAGCCCTGATTTTAATTATTTCCAGTCTTCTCTGGCTTTTAGTGTTGATTCGTTCTTCTTCTAGGGCTTTGAGATGTAATGTTAGGTGTTTTATTTGTTGACTTTCTATCCTTTTAATTAATGATCTCACTGCAATGAACTTTCCTCTTAGCACTGCCTTTATGGTTTCCCAGAGATTTTGATATGTTGTATTACTATTCTGGTTTACCTCTAAGTATTTTTTATTTCATCCCTAATATCTTCTGTTATGCATTCATAGTTCAATAGCATATTATTTATTCTCCAGTTATTAGAGTTCTAATTTTTTATTCTGTTATTGATTTCTAATTTAATTCCATTATTACCTGATGGATGCAGGGCATTATCTCTATTTTGTTGTATTTCCTAAGAGTTCCTTTACACATAAGATATGGTCTATTTTATAAAATGATCCATGTGCTGCCAAGAAGAAAGTATACTTGCTCATTAATGGATGAAATATTCTGTTGGGGGCTGTGCCATGTTGATCACATCAGCAGCGAGGAGATTAATTGACATAAGCACACTCAGGTGATTTTATCGTCCACACACACGATGTATGCGCATGTGTTCTCAAGCACTCCTAATTGTGCCTGATCTTTGCGTAAGAGGCGTGGCCCTGCTCTCTGCCTCTTGGAGGTGATATAAGCATAGGCCGAGCGAGACAGAGACACAGCAGCCATTAGCAGGAAAGCAGTAGAAGAAGACACACACACAGCAGCCATTAGCAGGGAAGCAGAAGACACGCCCGGCAGCAGCCAGAGGGAAAGACACGCAGCAGCAGCTAGTAGGAGATGCACGACGGCAGCTAGTAGGGAAAAGCGGCACAGCAGCTAGCAGAAAGCGGTGTAAGGCAGATCGCAGAGCGGAGAACTGAGACGCATCACTAAAGCACCTTAGGTAGACACACCCTTAGTTCACAGGATGCAGGACGCACCAGTAAGAAGCAGTAGACTTCAAGGCGTAGCAAGTCTCTCTTCCTCTAAGCTCTAAGCAAAGCCTGTCCTTCTCTCAATGTCTCTCTTAAGCAAAGTCTCTCTTTCTCTCTGATAAGCAAAGTCTCTCTCTCTCTCTCCCCTCTCAAAGCAAGTAAACCTTATTTCCTCTATCCTCTATAAACAAACAAGCAAGAAAGCAGTGCACTAAAGAGAAAGATAGAAGTGCCTCAGTTTCCACTCCACCACCCATAAGACCCATGCAAGTTGTTGCTGCAGGCGGTGACAAATATCCACGGATTTTGTACCGCAAAGAGCCAGCGACAATATTCTATGCTGGATAAGTCTAAATTATTGATTATATCATTTAGTTCTAGAGTTTCCTTTTTTTTGCTTTTGTTTGGAAGATTTATTCAGTAGCAAGAGAGATGTGTTTATGTCACCAGTATTATTGTGTTGTGGTCTATTTGATTCTTGAAGTTAAGAGGGATTTGTTTGATGTACGTAGATGCTCCATTGCTTGGAGTATAAATATGTATGACTTTATGTCTTGTTGATGTATAATTCCCTTAAGGAATATGAAATGTCCCTCTTTGTCCCTTCTGATTAAATGTAGCTTGAAGTCCACTTCATTTGATATGAGGATAGAAACCCCTTCTTGTTTACATGTTCCAAGTGAGTGATATGTTTTTTCCTGTCCTTTCACCTTCATTCCGTGGATGTTTTTGAGTATGAGGTGAGACTATTGGAGACAGCATATTGTTGGGTCTTATTTTTTAATCCAATCTGCCAGTCTATGTCTTTTGATTGATGAGTTTATGCCATAAGGTTCAAGATTATTATTGAGATATGATTTGTGTTCCCAGTCACTTTGGTTTATTTCTAGTTTTTAATTTGAATTAGTTTCTCCTTTGATTGACTATTCCTTTAGTGAAGTTCTTTCCTTTGCTGGTTGTCACTTTTTTAAAATTTAATCTTCATGGAACATTTTCTTGAGAATATTCTGAAGTGCAGGCTTTCTGGTTGCAAATTCTTT
This sequence comes from Sciurus vulgaris, assembly GCF_902686455.1. Classification (NCBI taxonomy): domain Eukaryota; kingdom Metazoa; phylum Chordata; class Mammalia; order Rodentia; family Sciuridae; genus Sciurus; species Sciurus vulgaris. The sequence continues at coordinate 57,125,880 of NC_136471.1, forward strand.
TAATTTTTATTAATCAGGGAATTTTTTTATTTCATACTCAAATCTGACACTTCTTTTTGCTGGATTCTTGTTTGGCATGCATATATTTTCACAGCTTGGTATATGTTATTCCAGGAACTCCTAAATTTGAGTGTCGGGTTGAGAAATCAGCTGAGACCTGTATTGATATTCCCCTATAAGCAATTTGATATTTGTATCTTGTGGCCTTTAAAGTTCTATACTTATTCTGTATGCTAGAAATTTCCATTATAATGTGCCTTGATGTGTGTCTGTTATAATCTTGCACATTTGGGATCCTGTATGACCCTTGTATTTGATTTTCCATTTCACTCTTTAGACTTAGTAAATTTTCTGATATTATTTCATTGAAAACATTGTGCATTCTTTTGGTTTGTATTGCTGCATTTTTATCTATCCCAATAAATCTTAAATTTGGTCTTCTCATATTATCCCATAATTCTTTCAAGTTCTCTTCATGGTTTCTTACCATCTTCTCTGTGTGGTCAACTTTATTTTCAGGACTACAGACTTTGTCTTCATTGTCTGAGGTTATGTCTTCCAAGTGTTTCAGTCCTTTGGTGATACTTTCTATTGAATTCTTAATTTGGTTTGTTTCCTTTATTTCAAGGATTTCTGTTTGTTGTTTTCAGAATCTCTACCTCTTTATTGAAGTGATCTTTTGTGTTTTTTTTCAGAATCTCTGTCTATTTATTGAAGTGATCTTTTGCTACCTATTTTTGCTCTCTTATATCATCCTTTACTTCACAGGTCATCAAAGAGCCTGCATAAGCCTAAACCCTGCCTCCAGGAATATTTCTTTGACAGTTATTTCACTGTGGTCTTGATGGATTCTGTTATTGGAATATCTTGGTGTTTGGGGTGATTTGTTATCTTGCTTTTTCACGTTGTTTGTGTGTCTACCCATCTAACTGTATGGATATGAGGAAGTAGACTTTCTACTCTGTGGATTTATAGTGTCCCTGAAGGTTTCCAGTACCTCATTGTTTAGAGGGAAACAAATAATAATAACCAGTGCAAATGATTTACAGCATTAAACCAAATATTTCCTACTGTGACATCTACAATGTTAATTACCACAATAAAAAGAAATGTTATGATCTGTTATTACCTATAATAAAAATAGCAAGTTTGCAAAAGGTTTTACATTTTCAAATGGTGGACAGGAAGAGAGCAGAAATCATATAGGATGCAATGATTATGAAGGAGGAGGAGAGAAGACAGAATTAAAAGTCTAAAGGAATAGTCAAAGAGAGAACAATAAAGTTTGGCTGTTAGCAGAAGAAAAGAGAGAATCAAGGAAAACAGGTAGGTGAAAAAATATATATAAAGCAAAAATTTTAAAAATTAAAAATAAAAGAATACAAAACAAAACTAAAATATACTAATTGAATGTCCTAGTTCACAAAAAACTAATCCATGTAAAATAACTAGCTTCACAAATTCTAGAGATGAGAAGTAAAAGAAAGGAAATGTATAAATGTCCATGTACCATTAAGGTCCCAATTAAATAGTGAAAAAGAACTAAAAAGAAAACAAATTTTGATGAAAAGTTAAATAATACTTTCTTTTGGATTTCAAAATATTCTAGTTTCTCTTCTCAGCAGTTTCAGGTGGGTCTTCTGGAGTGTGATGCTCCACACTTTGGATTGATGAAAAGAGAGAAAGGTAATCTTGTGGAAGGAATTCCCGAAAGAAGGGTTTAGGTTTATGCAGGCTCTAGGCTCTTTGCTGAATGCTAACTTGTCTGGAGATTTTAAATCAGTGCAACTCCAGAACCCAGTATTTGCTCATCCACACTTGAAGACTGTACCCTAGGAATCTCCCCTGGGTTCCACTCATGTGGTTGGGGAGTCAAGCCTTAGTCCCTTACATCACCTGCAGACCCCACATTTCCTGCTCTCAGGTTCAGTCTCCAAACAATTTCTACCTTTCTCACCTTTCCAAGTTCCCAGCCAAAAGTGTCCCTCCCAGTTGGTCCTGCAAACCATCAATCAGATTGGAGGGGAAGTGGTAGAGCAAGGTGGGTTTTCACAACCAGTTGTCCCCTGTGAAAAAACTCTCTCCATGTTTGATTTTCTTCTGGTCATTGAAGCACACTCTATTTTATGCAGCATGTATTTACTGAGCGTATATTTCTGACCAAAGTTGGGTTTGCCAGGAATTGGCTTCCTCAGTCCACAGCCCCCATGCAGCAGCTGCAACATTGTTTCTTCCTTTGTCCTTATCATGCTACATGGAGAGACAGCATCTTCTTTCCCCATGCATGGATAGCACATAGTGAGTCCTTCAGGTTTGTTGAGCAATATCCTTGATCTTCAAATGATCTGTTCCCACACACATCTGGGACCTCCCCAAAATGCAGGTTACTTTAATTCCCTTATCCCCCTACTAGGGACCTCTCTGGCTGGAGCTCCCAGCCTGGCTATGGCAGTGGCTGTGCCACTGCAAATTTTTCCTTATTTTATTATATCCCAACTCCTGTGTCCCTGGTCTGCTGTGAATATCCAGCAAAGTCCCTTCCCCCTGATTTTTTTGTTCATCCACGTTGCAGAGAAGCTGCCTGTCTGCTTTCTTGGCTCCATGCTATGAAGCAGCCAGGAATGCAACCTCCTCTATTCTACCATCTTGGATTCCATCCAGTTTTCTCATTTTAAATATGGAGATAATAAAAGAAGTTCATTAGATCATAATGAAGATTATATGGCATAGTATGCATGATAATAAAGTATTCAATAAGTGATAACTAACAATTGATTAAGTGACAAATGATGATGATGATGAAGAGGAGGATGATGATAGTGATAATAACAAGTCTCTGTAATTATGTTAGTTTGAACAACCCTGAATAGTAAGGATGTGAAGGGTGGTCCCATTGTTAAAAAAATCTAATTTAAGAAAAAAAAAAACACATCATTTCAGTAGAAATTAAATAATTAGAATATAAATTAGCTATTTTGTTTTTAAATTATGTTTTAGAACATTCATTATTTTAGGTTGTGTTATTAACCAGGAAGAAAATAGAGTAATGACTATATTAGCCTGCTTTCTGGTACTGTGACAAATGCCAGATATAATCAACTTAAAAGGTGTTCAAAAGGTTTATTTTGGCTTACTGTTTCAGGATTCATCCATGGTAACTGAGCCCTGTTGCTTTGGGCTTGTGGCAATATGTATATCATGGATGGAGTGTATGGTGGAGAAAGTCTGTTAACCTCATGTTGGACAAGAAGCAAAGAGACTGGAAGCGAATGATGTCCCAATATACTCAATATACTCTTCAAGGGCACACCTCCCATGACCTGATTTCCTACAAATACGCCCTACTTCCTAAAGCTTATACCATCTCTCAATAGCACCACAGTGTTGGAACCAACCCTTCAGTGCATGGACATTTGGGGGACATTTCAGATCCAAACTACAGCATCAATTTAGCCTAAAACAATGTAATATTTTTTAAAAACCAACAATCCAATTTGAATATGTATAGTTACAGAGGTTAGATAAAAGGACATTTTGGAACTTAAAGGTAAGTATCCGATAATGGGAAAATAAACATTGTTTAATGTTGAACATTGACCAGATAAGTTACATTTTAATGTTTGACATTTTCGTGGAATATAACACATTTCACAACAGGTACTTTCTTCTTGCATTTTAGAAATAGATAGGAAATAAAATATATAAAATTCAGAAGCAAAGGGTAACAAACTTTATATTAGTGGTTTTTGGCTCAAGACCCGTCCCTGGTACTTGCTACTACCAATACTGAATGAGTCACTTAGCATTTCCAGGCCACCATTTACTCAGCTGAAGAGAAAAGGGGATAACAATAGCTTATTCACAAGGTTGTTGAGAGGATTATATGAGCAAATGTATGTAAATAGCTAGCACTATAATTATGTAAACATCAAAGTTAAATTAATATTGTCTACCTATGTTTCTCCCACAGGTTGTTGCTGCTGAGATGAACCTCTATAGCTAGACTTTCCTTAGCAGGAGGCATAACAAATGAATCCAAGATGTAATTTTAAAACATTGGAAGCAAAAATACAAGAAAGTTGTTTTATCCAAATGTCGAGCAACCAAAAGGGGCCTTGAACATATTTTTAAAGAGACAATGGATCTGTGATAAGTGTTCCTTACATGCAGTCCCAAGTCACCCTGGAATACATGACACTTGACTTGGCTTAGGAATATGGAATATTTTCAGAAAAAAAAGGTCTCTCTTTGAAATGAAACTGATCCTAAGGGATTCAGAATTTCAACTATAGTATTAATAGCATTGTGTAGCAACAAGTGAAGGAAAATGGGGGTTGCAGAAAGAATATAGAACTATCATGCTTGGATAACGGTGGATAGAAAAGATAGCAGTATAGATTAAAACTCACTCTAGGAACTTGGAAGGTGATGTCTTCTGTCTGAATTATAACAGTAGGGTATAAGTAGCCGAGGCCATTTCCTAGGCTTTTAAAGATAATAGTCTGTTCTTTAACTATACTTAAATTTCAGTGAAGATAAATGCTCTATCACTATTGTAAGTAGGAATCCATTTGGTGCATAGAGTAAGCTCCTTTGAGGCTTTACTTACACAATGAATGTGCATATACATAACCAGTGTAACTCCACATCATATACAACCACAAGAATTGGAAGAAGTTATACTCCATGTATGTATAATATGCGTAATGTCAATATTCTACTGTCATATGTATCTAAAAAGGGCAAAAAAGTGTAATTAGGAGTATACTAGATATAAGCAAAGGAATTTAGTTACAGGTATAATAAAGAAATCATCAGATTTTAGGGAGAAGTTATTGGTGGGTTTTCTCTTCATTTCCTGCATTTGTTCTCAATTTCTCTTTTAATTTCTTTTAAATCAAGCATTACTTAGGAGTCCATAGTTTAATATCCAAGTATTTAGGGGTTTCCTAGAGAAATTTTGTTATACATTAGTGTAGATTATTTCTACACTGTATTGATGTTTTCTTCATTACATCTAATTTGTTATTAAATCTTTTCAGTTATTTTTACCATGAGATATTGTTTTAGTCAGCTTTTCATTGCTGTGACTGAAATACCTGACAGGAACAATGTAGAGCCTGACTTGGCAGTGCATGCCTGTAATCCAAGTGGCTTGGGAGGTTGAGGCAGGAGGATTCCAAGTTCAAAGCCAGCCTTAGCTATTTAGTGAGACCCTAAGCAATTTAGTGAGATCCTGTTTGAAAAAAAAAAAAAAGAAAGAAAGAAAAGGACCCAGGATGTGAATTAGTGGTTAAGAGAAAGAGAGAAAGAGAGAGAGAGAGAGAGAAAGAGAGAGAGAGAGAAAGAATGAACTTAGAGGAAGGAAATTACATCTTGGGCTTATTTTTCAGAGGTTTCAATTTTTCAATTCATGGCTGAATCCACTACCCTGCACCATGGTGACACAGGCACATCATGGGGAAAGGGCCCAGCAGAGGAAAGCTGAACAACTCGTGGTTGGGTCAGAAAACACACAAACACAGTTACCACCCAGTCAGTCCATTCAAACTAGGATAGACTGGTTAGTGTGTATCTATTGTAATCCAAGTATTTCACCTCCAAACTTTCCTGTCTTAACATGGGAACTTTGGGGGGACACCTCAGACACAACAGATACAGAATATTTTAGTCATACAAGTTCCATATTGTACTTCTTATAGTTTTAGTTTCTTTACCAAGATTTCCTATTTATGTCCTTATCATGTTTAAATTTTCCTTTAAGCTTTGAACAAATTCATAATACCTAATTTAAAGTCCTTATCTATAAATCAATCATCTTTATCATTTCTGGGTCAATTTCTTTAAATTAATTCTTTGTTATGTGCCACATTTTTTCTGCAATTTTATAAATTTTATTATTATAAGTAGAAAATGATGGTCATCATAATATTGAGTGTACAGATTTTATCACTTTTATAAATGGAATGCTAAACTTTGTTTTGGCAGGAATATAACTTGCAGATCACCTTTACACTATTGAGACCTATTTTTAGGATTTGTTAAAGTGACTGTAGGATAGCCTTTACTATAAGATTAGATTAGCTCTGCTCATAGATTGTGACCTTTTGAGGCCTCTGTTGAACTCCTGTGGTGTTTAAAATATATCCCCGTTTATAGTGATCACAAATGAACTATTTCCAAGCTCTTTAGCAATTCTAATGGTAATTGCTTACCTGAGAGATCCCTAATACTTATATTTTCTCAAATATCTGTTCTTTCCTAAGTTGATATTCTTCTTCAGTCTTGAGGACTCCCACTGAGTGCATGCAGTAGCATAACTTAAGTATTTAGCCAAAGTAAAAACTAAAAGGAAAAAATGACCAAAAGCTCAAGGGGTCTCCTGTTGAAATTTCTACAGCTGTTTCTGTGCATAGCTCTCTTCTCTCTGATGATCTGCTTTGAAATTCCAGATACTTCAATATCTCTTGTCAGGTCTGTAAGATCACTTTGCACTTTTGAGGTGCCCTATTCCTTTGCTGTCATCTAGAAAGGGCTTAAAAACAGAAATCTGGGCATATCATGAAGTTCACTTTATTGTCTTTCTTTCAGGGATCACTTTCCTTTTCCTCTCTCATGAAACATCTGTATAAAAGTTATTTCATAAATTCCTTTCAGTTTTACAATTGTTTATTGTGGTGGGCAAGACCCGGGGCCCAGGGTTACGCCACATGCATCCAAGATGGTGACTGGCAGAGAGCCAAAGGGCATGTTGAATGTGCCTTGAGAAAAACAGGAAGCGTTTACCATTGGCTGTATGATAATTAGTTCAGCCGCCTAGCGCGTGGACAGATATATCTTACATGTATGCTTGAGCTCGTGATCGCTTGACCTTTAATAGGATTGGATGGACATATCTGATTACAATTGCTTATGCATGAGACTGCTTATATATTGACGGGGTTATCCAATAAAGCAGAAGCTGCTTCATGAACTTCTGAAGAGTACATGTCGTTTGTCCAGCTGGTCAGTGGCAAGCAGCAAGTGGTGGCCGTACGGGGAGCAGTGAGTGCTCAGGTAAGTAAAAGACAGTTTCGCTAGTGTAATTAACGAGAAGGTTTCCCTATTTGAGGAAACGGTTGCGTTAAGGTTTTAATGGAAAATTCCCCTAGTGAGGGAATGTAATGAAAGGCTGTCCCAAGAGACAGCGAAGGATGTCCTGTAGTAAACGAATATGTGTAAGGTGTTATTTGTGTTACCTTTTCTTGTTTCGTTTCTGTTTGTTTTTGTTGTGGTGATATGGACATTAGTTCGTTTCTGTCTGACTTCCAAAAAACCAAAATTTCAGAACAGTTAAGAGAAGAGGAAAAGATATTAGAAACTGTAAAAGAAGAATAATCAAGTCGAGTTTCTGAAAGAGAAAGTAGATGTTCAGACATCTATGCCTCCACCAGAGCAGTATTAACTCCAGAGATGGGAGTACAACCAATACCAACTTCGGTTGTCGGCCCATTACCTAAAGGAAGAGTGGGACTAGTTCTGGGGAGTTCTTCTGCTTTAAAAGGATTAAATATTGTCCCTGGAGTTATAGACCCTGATTTTACAGGAGAAATTAAAATCCTTGCTTCTTCACCAAGAGGTGTAGCAATAAAAGCTCAGGGTGATCGCATAGCACAATTGTTGGTCTTACCCAGCTGCCATGATCAATATCCATCAAAGAATATTATTAGGGGAAATAAAGGATTAGGTTCTACTGGCCAAAATATGGTCATGTTAACATTGGATTTAAAAGATAGACCTGTGACAAAGTTAGTGATAGAAGGCAAAAGTTTTGAGGGCTTATTGGATACTGGGGCTGACAAAAGTATTATCAAAACTATAGAATGGCCCAAAGCCTGGCCACTTCAACAGGCAGATAAGACTTTAAGGGGATTGGGTGTGGCTTCCAATCCTAACAAAAGCACAGCCATATTAAAATGGAAAGTGGCTAACCAGGAGTTATGTTCTGATACTGCCCGACATAAGGCAGTTGCGGGCAATCCTCAATGGAATCTAAACATGCTGACAGGCCAAGGACCATATGAAGGGCAAGGTAATCAGATTAATTTCCACCCCAGTGTGTATCAACAAATTAACCCTCAACTTTTAATCTATCATTATATGGATGATATTTTACTAGCTCATAAGGAGAAACCTGTCTTAGAGCAATGTTATAATTCCTTACTAAAGTCACTGGAAAGATGGGGCTTACATATTGCCATTGATAAAGTACAAATGACAGACACCAAAAACTTCCTGGGATCTATCATAAATGCAACTATCGTTAAACCCATAAAAATTACCTTTCGGGTGGGCAAACTTAGAACTTTAAATGATTTTCAAAAACTTTTGGGTGATATTAATTGGATTAGACCTTACCTTCATTTACCCACCTCAAATTTGGGCTCCATGTTTGATATTCTAAAAGGTGATTTTGACCCCCTTTCTAAGTGAGTGCTTTCCCCTAAGGCTCAAACAGCTCTCAAGCTTGTTGAAACAGCTATGGAAAAGGTTCATCTTGATCATATTGACCTAGCTAAGCCTTTATCATTCATTGTCTTGGCTGCAAATAAGTTACACACAGAAGTGTTTTGGCAAAAGTGTCCTATTCTCTGGGTTCACATGAATTATGCCCCTAACAAAGTCTTATCCTCATTTACTGAATCTGTGGCATAATTAATCCTTAAGGCGTTAAAAGTATCCCTTTCCACCTTTGGTATTCCACATGTCACATGAATTCCCTATAATCCTACTGGACAAAGCATTGTTGAGCGTGCCCATTTAATGCTTAAAAACATCTTTATAAACAAAAAGGGGGAATAGGGGCATCATACAGATCCCAAAAAGACAAATTATCTGTTGCCTTGTTCATCTTAAATTTTTTAAATCTCGATTCTGAGTGCCGATTGGCTGCTGACCGTCATTCAGAGCCTAATAAAAAACATCTACCTCAAGTGCTCTGGAAGGACATTCTATCGGGACAATGGAAAGGCCCAGATCCCGTGTTAATCTGGACCCGAGGATCTGTTTGTGTTTTCCCACAGGATGCACAATCGCCAATTTGGGTGCTGGAGCGATTGGTCAAGGCCTCAACAGAGACCCAAAAACAGGAAGATGAGGAGGCTTCTCCCACTGATGGTGTTGGTGATTTCTCACCAAGTTAATGGAGGAGAGTCATGTGAACTATGGGAGATAGTAAAGATGTGGCCCTATCCTGTACCCCTTATGAACTCTTCTATTCTATATCCTCCTATTTTTACAATTGGCCACATTTCTCCAGTCTGCTGTTCAATGGGGAAAAGAATGGTTTGGATTTTTGTCCGTGGGAGGTCTATTGTGTGTTGTATCTGTCCTGTGCATATAGTGTTTATACAAAATGCGTATACATCGGCGCAGAGAAACAGCCATTATTTGCCAAGCTCTCATCACAATTGATGCTGGCTCATCCCCCCAAGTCTGGTTAAATATGCTGGAACGGTAGTCAAAGATGGGTAAGATTCATGGGGAGCTCATACCGACCTAAAACAGGAAATGAGGGCTAGAGCCTCATTGTCCAATGACGGGTAAGGATGTTGCTCTGCCGTGGACAACCTAAGACAGGCAAGGTCTCTTTTATAAACAGAAAGGGGAAAATATGGCGGGCGAGACCTGGGGCCCAGGGTTACGCCACATGCATCCAAGACGGCGACTGGCAGAGAGCCAAAAGGCATGCTGAATGTGACTTGAGAAAAACAGGAAGCGTTTAGCATTGGCTGCATGATAATTAGTTCAGCCACCTAGCGCATGGACAGATATATCTTACATGTATGCTTGAGCGAGTGACTGCTTGACCTTTAATAGGATTGGATTGACATATCTGGTTATAATTGCTTATGCATGAGACTGCTTATATATTGAGGGTGCTATCCAATAAAGGGGAAGCTGCTTCATGAATTTCTGAAGAGTACGTGTCGTTTGTCCTGCTGGTCAGTGGCAAGCGGCAGTTTATGGTGGAAAGGGTATTTCAGAACTAGTTACCCCATCACAACCAGAAACAGAAGTGAGACTCATTCCTCAGAATAAATATTTAAAGTCCAGTGCTAATGTGATAATTTTTAATAAGTGAGGAAAATGTGGATTCTACAAAAAGAAATTTTGTGACAACTATGTTGCCATCTGGTAAAAAGTTGTGTTGTATCCCTATCACAGATCTTATACAGAAGTAAATTCCAGATGGTTAAAATTTAAAAGATTTAAAAGTAGAAAAATGAAAGAATAAATATATCTCATATTGGGAAATTATTTTCTCTTTAAAAATTAGTTTACTATGGAAAATTTAAACATGCACAAAAATAGAGAAGTTAGTATAATGAACCACTGTGTGTCTATATCTCAACTTCAATAATTTGTAACTCATAGCCAATCTTTTTTCAGTTATATGCACCAACATTCAACTTCTATTATGCCCCTCCCCACTCCTGGAGGGAGTCATTTTGAATCAAATTCAAATACCATATGATTTCATTCACAAATATAGGTGTCTATATGTAACTGATAAGGACTAATTAAATATCTACTCTTTGAAACAAGCTCTTACCTAAAAATGTAAATTCATCTCCTCATTATCATAATTTTTCTTTCATTTTCTCATCTTTTACAATATATTTTTTTATATCGGGATCTAAATTTCTCTCACATGCTTATAGGTTTTTCCTCCCTATTTTTTACTTTTGGAATTTATCTGTTTAAGCAACTAAGTAATTTGTCTTACAAAGTATTTTCCCTCATTCAGGAATTTGTTGATTGTATTTCCATTATGTCACATAACAATTATTTTGTCTTGTATTTCCTAAACATGTTGATATTCTTATTCTATCATTCCTTCAATTTTTACTTGGAAAACTTACATGAAGAAATGTTTTCCTTATCAAGTATTTGTTAAAGCTGAGGTACTGCTTGTATTACAGATGTGGGATAAATGGTTGCCCTCTCCATCTTGATCAGGCCTCAGAACAGATTGGTTCCTTACTATGCTCCAAAGGTGATCAATAATATGGTTTTACTATCATTACAAACTTATACATTTTAATATATTCAACATACTATAATCATTACAGTCATTTTACCCTTGATGTTTCGATTATACCATATTTATATAGTTAGAGCCCCTTCATATTGGCCTGAGCCATTCTGTCATGACCTAATAATGTTTAAGTTTCCCTTTTTCACTATTATGAGAATATGTTTTAATATAATTTTCTACAGTTCTTATAGTAGACTTTAGATTAGTCATTTTTGTAAGGACCATGCTTCTGTGAGTAGAAAATGATATTTAGATACTACAATCTGTGAGATGTGGGTTAATGTTTCTAGGATTTTTTGCAATGGATAGAGCAAAGACATAAGCATCACTTCAAATGAAATAAATAATGGCATTCTTATGAACATACTGATGAATTTAATTCAAACTTAGAATCACAGTATTTTTGTTTGTTTCCTTTAATTATATTTTTGTGTCTCTTCTTCCCTTTAGCCAAAAATCCTAATGACATTACTTATTCACTTTAACCTTTGATATCTAACATTTTCAGAATAACAGTGTCAACATTGTTACCAGCAATAGGATTACTAAAATATAAAATTTATTTTCAATTACACTTTTTGTTAAGATAAAACATATAAAGTCAAAGTAATGTATTTTAAATTTACTATTATTGGTTCCTCTCTGTGTCTTTAAACTCCAATCTCAATAAAAAGTTTGGCTCATTTTTATTTTGATATTTAGTATTTAATTTTTACTTGTGATTACATTGTGTTTTATAACTATGCAAAATAGATTCCATGATCCCTGAATCAAATTTACAACAATAAGCATAGTCAAAGAATGCTAGTATCCATCTTTGTACTCTCTGAACAACCATTTCCCCCTTCCAGTTTTCAATAAGAAAAAAATATGCATAATAGTTACATTTATAACATTTTACTTCCTTTTAATAATGTAATATGCATATTCATAAAAGTTCACATTCCCTTTTATTTGATATACAAGAGCATAACATCTTTTCTACTTTCTTTTGTTTACTTAATAGTATTTCTTAGAGCTCACTGTATAGCTGCATAGATAATTCTTATTCATTTTTGAGTAACATAATAATCCATTTTGTAGATGAATAGTTTACTCAATCAAACCACTGTAGATCAACGTTTGATTTGTTTATGGTATTTTTCCATTAAAAATAGTGCAGTATTGAACAGTCTTGTTACAAATTGTATTGTATTGTATTGTAATTGTATTGTGTTCTTGCCCCAATGCCTTTGGAATCTCAGTATTGAGATTAACATTTTACACGATAATGTTTTCCCATCCCTTTGGTATGATAAAACAAAGGTCATGAAAACAAAGGTTGATTATGGCTTTATTCAGGATTCTCTAGAGTAAGTGGAGCAATAGGACACACAAACACACACACACACACACACACATACACACAGATATTTAAATGAGAATTGACTCACACAATTATGGAGGCAAAGAAGTTTCTGAATCTGCTGTCAGCAAGCTGGAGAACTAGGGAAGTCTGTGGTAAAATTCAGTCTGTGTCCAAAGAACTGAAAACCAGAAAAACAGGGAAGAAGTTCATGTCTTTCCTAGTTCAAGTTCAAACTGAAAACTAAAGGAAGGAAATGAGCAACAATGGTAAATTTCCCAGCTCAAGTTCAAAGACCAGAGAAAAGGGTCTCAGAAGTATTAGGGCGGGAAAAGATGGATGTTCCACCCTAAGAAAGAAAAGTCAATTCACCTTTCTCCACATTTTTGTTCTACCTAGGCCCTCAAAGGATTAGGTGATTCTTACCCAAGTTGTTAAGGGTAGATCTTCTTAGTGTACTTAACCAAATGTTAATCTCTTCTGGAAATACCCTCAGTTACATCCAGAAACAATGTTTTACCAACTATCCAGGCATCCTTTAGCATAGTGAGGTTGGTAAATAATATTAACAATCATAATTAATGTGAATAAATAAAAATTATGACAAAAATTTAGGAGACAAAAAACACCATATAGAAGACCATACCTAAATTATAAACTCAAAAATATGTAAAATTAAATCACAGAGGTCAAATATTTGATACACATAGATTATATATACATGTGTATGTATATATATGTATGTATGTGTACATGTACATACATATATACATACACACACATACACACACATATGCCTGAAAAATTCAGTAAGCTAATAGGCCAGTACAGATATAAAGGGATCATTACAGTGTAAGCTACAGATGAGTGCGTAATATGACAGATTGGAGAAATGCAACTTAAAACTACAGCAGTATTTCACTTTTTGTTGATCAGTTGTGAAAATATAATTTAAATATCATGTACTCTGTAAGATATTTAGAAGTAAACAATCTCATACATTGCCAGTGGGAATTGAAGTTGTCCAACCTCAGTGAATGTTAAAATTATACATATTCTTTGGCATATACACTTGGTTTAGTTTATTCCCTAGAAAATGGAGAAAACGAAGGAAAGGATAGGTCACTAGTAGTTCATTTGGAAGGTCAAATACAAGGACACTGAAAGTAAGGAGAGAGAGAAAAGTGAGACAGAGAAGGATGGAAAGTAATTCCAAGTGATGAATTCCTATTCTGCAACTGTTTTATAACAAACTATGAAGCATGTTCTCAACAGTTATACCTGTTTGGCACCATGGGCTATCTTCAGACAAGCTACACAGAGAAACGATACTTCTGTAAGTCCATCAGTGTGGAAAGAAGAAGAAATTTATGTGCCAAAATTTTCCTCAACTTCTGTCTTCAACTCATAAAAGTTAAGTACTTATCAACTTTTCTAAATTCCCAGGGTACGTGATCAAACTTTTTCCAAAAGCATATATGAAAAGGGATCTCATGCCCCATGTGTGAGATTTCATCTTAAACTATAAGAGCAGTAGAATTAGAAATTCTAGGCCAATGACCATTTATCCTCAGTCAATGTATTTGCAGAGAACCTGAACCGTTTTCGTCTAGTGTTAGCTGATCTAAAACAAGACACTGAGAATAGAGGAGAATTATTATGTCAATAGACTGAGTGAATGAGAAATGTCCAGTACAGCCCATCCTGTGCCACTCAGCTCTATCCATACACTGCCATTATATGTGGTTTCTATAATACTTTTTCAGTCTCTCATTGTGTGGTCTGTATTTTGTATATGTGTATGGGCATATATGTGTATGGGTCTGTATTTTGTATATGTGAATGTGTATATGTGTATGTGTATTTTGTATATGTTTGTATGTGTGTGTGTGAGAGAGAGAGAGAGAGAGAGAGAGAGAGAAAGACAGAGAGAAAGAGCAAGCTGCTCTCACTTATGTTCATACAGAGTAGCAAAACTCTGATAAATTATAGAGTCTATAGGTAAGTGGAGAATATATATGATCTCATTAAAAACAAAACAAAACAAAAAGACAAAGCTTTAGGCAACCATAAGATTGCAAATAGGTCACCATCTCCATTGCTCTAACAAGTCTCAAGACTATAATTGGCATTTTTCATTTCCTTTCTTTACTATGCTTTCAGAGATTCTGCTCCCTCTGACAGTTCCTGTACTTACAAAGTATTGAAGCTACTTTATCTCATGATGCTTTATCTTTCCAGAAAATCATGCACGGTTCTATCAAAAGATATGTAAATTATGCTAATAAGAACATCATTTATTTCAATCCAAAAGTGGAATTTTCAACAATAGAAAATAAATTATTCTATATTTGAACAGAGAAACAGTAGACAGAAATAAAAAGCACTAGTATGCATACAATAATATATATGAATCTTCCTAATATACAGAGAAAAATAAACCATACACACAAGCACATGTATCATAATTCATTTTATCCAGAGTTTAAACACAGGAAAAATCTAATATACTTTTTCAGAAATAAAGATAATGATTATATTTAATAAGTAAAAATCTTGACCCTTTGAATTTCTTTATGAACTTTAGAATTATAAATTTTTACCAGAAACATTCACTGAATTTTTATGTGATTCCTTTCACATGTGACCCGTTTGAATTGCTGGAAAGTGTTAAACATTTTCATAAGAGCACATAATTTTAAATATTATTTGTTATATGAAAACACCTAAATAGTTGCATTTTCCTTTTTCTTCAATTTAAAATATTTTGAGGTTGAGTATATTTGCCTAAGTTGAGAAGGACACAGGATCCATGGCTATAGAGTTTTCTCAGAGCTCACTTGACTTTCTAATATGAATATGTGCAAAAAGGTGTGTGCATGTGTGTGTGTATAGAAGGAGAGAGGTGGGGGTTGAGAGAGAGATTTTTCAATCAGGACATGATCAGGTATATTATACCTCTGTATATTATGTATATTGTTACCACTCACAAAGTCACTTGTGAGACTCATTCTTGTCATCCACTGTGTGTCAAATATATATGGAAAGTGTGGAAATATGCAGATATTCTATATAAATATATATATTTTTGTATATATATATACTTGTATTGATTCTATATGTAAAATTTGAAATTTTATTGCATTGTATTTCATTGTATTTGGTGGATTCCACATCTTGTCCATTGTGAATAATGCTGCAATAAACATAGGAGTGCACATACGCCTTCCATATATTGATTTAATTTGTTGGAGTAAATACCCAGAAGTGACTTTGCTGAATGATAATTCCATTTCTTAAGTTTGAGGAAGCTTTATGTCATTTTACATAATAACTGTAGTAATTCAAATTTCCACCAACAGTGCAAGAAATACCCTGTATTCTCACCCACATTTGTTATCTGTCATATTTTTAATATAGCCTTTATGATGGGTGTGAGGGGATACCATATCATAAGTTTAATTTACATTTCTCTAATATTTGTGATGCTGAGTATTTTTTCATGTACCTGTTGTACATCTTCTTTAAGATTTGTCTTTTGGGATTTTATCCATTTTTTTTTAAATTTGGGGTATTTGTACTCTTGCCCCTGAGTTGAAGTTTTATTTTTTAAATATGTTTTGGATATTAACCCCTTATCAAATATATGATTTGAAAACACATTTTTCCTATTGCATGTTGTCTCATCATGTTAATTGTTGCTTTTACTGTGAAGAAGTTTACAGTTTGTTGTAATCCCACTTATCTATTTTTGCTTTTTGTTAACCGCATTCTTTCAGGGTCATATTCTAGAATATCATTGCCTAGATCAACATCATTGGGCTTTCCCCCCTTTTTGCTAATAGGTTTGCAATTTTAGGGCTTACATTTAAGTCCTTAATACATTTTAAGTTGATTTCACTATATGGTATAAGAGAAGAGTCTGATGTCATTCCTGTGCATGTGAACAACAATCAACCTAACTTATTGAAAATACTGTCTTTTCCTCATTGTGTGTTCTTGACACCATTGTCCCAAAGTCATTGGACCATAAATGCACTGGCTCATCTCTAGATGCTAACCTGTTCTGTTAGTCAATGTATCTATTTTATAACATTATCATGCTATTTTGCTTGTAATAACATTATGATATATTTTAAAATCTGAGTGTATGATACATCTAGCTTTCTTTTAGATTAATGTTATTTTGGCTATTTAGTGCCTTTTGTGGTTCCATATAAATTTTACAATTTTTTTCTAATTCTTTGAAAACTGATATTAGAATTTGGTAAGGATTGAATTAGAAGTGTAGATTGTTGGTTTAGTATGAAATACTTTAACAATACTAATTCTTCCAAAAATATGGGATATCCTTCCATTATTTTATGTTTTCTTCAATGTCTTTCTTTGGCTTTATATAGTTCTCAATCCACAGGTCTTTGAATTTCTTAGTTAAATTTACACATAAATACTCTTTTGTTACTATCATAACTGAGTTTGTTTTCTTAATTTCTATTCTGACAGTTTTGTTATAAGTATATAGAAAAACTATAGAATTTATAAGTTGGATTTATATGCTGAAATTTTACTGATTTCATTTATTCTAACAGTTTTGGTGGAATTTTGGGGGTTTTGTGTGTGTGTGTGTGTGTGTGTGTGTGTGTATGTGTGTGTGTATGTGTTAATACAAGTATGTTACATATGCTATATTAACAAAATATATATATATATATAAATCATATTAAATAGATAAACAACCATATCATCAGCAAATAGAGAAGATTTTACTTTTACATTTCCTATTAGGGTCCCTTTAATTTCAGTCTCATATCCAATTGCTCTTGGTAGGATTTCAGAAGCCATATTGAAAATAAGTGGTGAGAGTGGGCATCCTTTACCTATATCTTTGAGATAAAACTGTCAACTTTTCACTGTTAAGTATGAAGTTAGGTACACATAAGCATTAGCCATATATGGCCCTAAATCTTGAGTTATATTTCATCTATACCTAATATGTTGAGAGTTCTTATGAAACTATGTCCATCATGTTTTGAAATGACCCTGTTTTTATTCTTCATTTTGTGAGTATAGTGTACTAAATCTATTGATTTATTTATATTGAAGCATTCTTGAATTCCAAAGAGAAATATCAATTGATCATAGCCAATGATTCTTTTAATGTGTTGGTGAATTCAGTTTCCTAGTGTTATGTTGAGAATATTTTCATCTTTTTTTTATTGTAAACAAATGGGATACATGTTGTTTCTCTGTACATGGCGTAAAGGCATACCATTTGTGTAATCATAAATTTACATAGGATAATGTTGTTTGATTCATTCTGTTATTTTATCCCTTCCACCCCACCCCTTCCACCCTCTTTTCCCTCTACACAGTCCTTCCTTCCTCCATTCCTGCTCCCTCCCTAATCCTAACCCTAAACCTAGCCCTAATACTAACTCCTCCCACCCCCCATTATGTGTCATCATCCGCTTATCAGCGAGATCATTTGTCCTTTGTTTTTTTGGGATTGGCTTATCCCACTTAGCATGATATTCTCCAGTTTCATCCATTTGCCTGCCATAATTTTATCATTCTTTATGGCTGAGTAATATTCCATTGTGTGTGTGTGTGTATATATATATATATATATATATATATATATATATATATATATATCTCACAGTTTCTTTATCCGTTCATCAATTGAAGGACATCTAGGTTGGTTCCACAATCTGGCAATTGTGAATTGAACAGCTATGAACATTTATGTGGCTATATCTCTGTAGTATGCTGATTTTAAGTCCTTTGGGTATAGGTCTAGGAGTGGGATAGCTGGGTCAAAGGGTGGTTCCATTCCAAGCTTTCTGAGGAATCTCCATACTGCTTTCCAGAGTGGCTGCACTAACTTGCAACCCCACCAGCAATGTATGAGTGTACCTTTTTCCCCACATTCTCGCCAACAACTATTGTTGCTTGTGTTCTTGATATTCGCCATTCTAATTGGGGTGAGATGGAATCTTAGGGTAGTTTTGATTTGCATTTCTCTTATTACTAGAGATGTTGAACATGCTTTCATATATCTGCTGATTGCTTGTAGATCTTCTTCTGTGAAGTGTCTGTTCATTTCCTTGAACCCATTTGCTGATTGGATTATTTGTATTCTTGGTGTAGATTTTTTTGAGTTCTTTATATATTCTGGAAATTAGTGCTTTATGTGAAGTATGAGTGGCAAAGATATTCTCTCACTCTGTAGGCTCTCTCTTCACATTACTGATAGTTTCCTTTGCTGAGAGAAAGCTATTTAGTTTGAATCTATCCCAGTTATTGATTCTTGCTTTTATTTCTTGTGCTATGGGAGTCCTATTAAGGAAGTCTGATCCTAAGCCGACATGTTGAAACTTTGGACCTACTTTTTCTTCTATAAGTTGAAGGTCTATTTTAGAGGAGGATCCATGTGCTGCTGAGAAGAAAGTGTATCATTCTTTGTTGGACGGTATATACTATATATGCCCATTAAGTCTAAATTGATATTGTGGTATTGAAATCAATGGTTTCTTTATTCAAATTTTGTTTGGAAGATCTATCCAGTGGGGAGAGAGGTGTGGTAAAATCGCCTAGTATTATTGTGTTGTGATCTATTTGATTTCTGGAATTGAGAAGGATTTGTTTGACGTACATTGTTGAGCCACTGTTTGGATTATAGATATTTATGATTGTTATGTCTTGCTGATTTATGCTTCCCTTAAGCAGTATGTAATGTCCTTCTTTATCCCTTCTGACTAGTTTTGGCTTGAAGTCCACATTATCTGAAATGAGGATGGATACTCCAGCTTTTTTGCTGCGTCCGTGTGCATGGTATGTTTTTTCCCATCCTTTCACCTTTAGTCTGCGACTATCTCTTTCTATGAGATGAGTCTCTTACAAGCAGGATATTGTTGGATTTTTCTTTTTAATCCAGTCTGCCAGTCTATGTCTTTTGATTGATGAATTCAGGCCATTAACATTCAGGGTTATTATTGTGATATGATTTGTATTCCCAGTCATTTGACTCATTTTTTTTTTTTTTGACCCAACTTGATTTCTCCTTTATTTGGCTGTTCCTTTAGGCTAGTTCCTCCCGTTGCCGATTTGCATCTTTGTGTTTCATCTCTTCCTCATGGAATATTTTGCTGAGAATATTCTGTAATGCCGGCTTTCTTTTTGTAAATTCCTTTAGCTTTTGTTTATCATGGAAGGATCTTATTTCATCGTCAAATCTGAAAGTAAGTTTTGCTGGGTATAAGATTCTTGGTTGGCATCTGTTTTCTTTCAGGGCTTGGTAAATGTCGTTCCAGGCCCTTCTAGCTTTTAAGGTCTGAATTGAAAAATCTGCTGATATTCTTTTTGTTTTCCCCCTGAATGTAATCTGAGTCTTTTCTCTGACAGCCTTTAGAATTCTGTCTTTTTTTTGTATGTTATCTATTTTCCTAAATATGTGCCTTTGTGTGGGTCTGTTGTAAATTTGTGTATTTGGAGTCCTATAAGCCTCTTGAACCTGGTTTTCCATTTCATTCTTCAGACTTGGTAAATTTTCTGATATTATTTCATTGAATTGATTGTTCATTCCTTTGGTGTGTTTCTGTAAGCCTTCCTCAATCCCAATAATTCTTAAATTTGGCCTTTTCGTGATATCCCATAATTCTTGTAGATTCTGCTCATGATTTCTTACCATCTTTTCTGTTTTGTCAACTTTGTTTTCAAGATTAAACATTTTTTCTTCAATGTCTGAGGTTCTGTCTTCCAGGTGTTCTATCCTCTTGGTTATGCTTTCTATGGAGTTTTTAACTTGGTTTATTATTTCCTTCAGTTTAAGGATTTCTTTTTTTTTTTTCAGTATCTCTAACTCTTTATTGAAATTATCTTTTGCTTCCCGTATTTGCTCTTTTAACTCTTGATTGGTGTGATCATTTAATGCCTGCATTTGCTCTTCCATCTCCTCCTTCAATGCCTGCATTTGCTTTTTCATCTCCTCGTTTGCTTCCCTGATTGTTCTAATTCTGTACATTCTGAACTCCCTTTCTGACATTTCTTCTGCTGTGCTGTCATTGGGTTTTTTTGATATAGTATCTAGGTTTGTTTGGGCCATTTTCTTCCCTCGTTTTCTCATATTGGTCAGATGTCAGTGGACTCTGAAATATTTCAGATTTCCTCTATTGGCTTATAGTGTCCCTGTAGATTTCCAGTGTATCACCTCCCAGCCTTCAGTAGCCTGAAGTCTTAGAGGAACTTGATAATACAGTGCTTACAAAGAAAGGTGCCCCTAGCCTGCGACTTGGTCCAGGGCTTGGGACTGATTCTGTGTGGAAATCCTCTCACTGGGTGGTCGTGCTCCTAGAAGCTGGCTATAGACAGGGAATGCCCCAACCTGAGGGAGCCAGGCTGCTAGGGGAAAGCTTCTCCCTGTCCTGCCTTGGTCCCAGAAGCCGCCTGCGGGCCCGAGCCTGCCACTGGGTTCAGGGCTTGGGGTTGGCTATGTGCAGAAAAGCTCTTACTGGGCAGGCCTGCTCCTAGAAGCTGGCTATGGATCGCGCCTGCTGTGGGAGGAAGCAGGGCTGTTTTGGGGAAGTCTCTGGCTGCCCTGCCCTGGTCCCAGAAGACACCTGCGGGGCAGGGCCCACTGCTGGTTCTGGGGCTTTGGGTTGGCTCTGTGCAGAAAAGCTCTCACTGAGCAGGCCTGCTCCTAGAAGTTGGCTGTAGATCACGCCTGCCGCCGGAGGGAGCAGGGCTGCTTGCAGAAGACTCTAGCTGCCCTGCCCTGCTCCGAGAATCTGCCCCCTGTCCGGGCCTGCCACCTCCGCCGAGCTTCATGTGGTGGGAGAGACTCACCCCACAGCTCTATGTTGGTCCGAGTCTCTCAATACCTCCCCTTCTTGAATCCTGAGTTCTGGAGTGACGGGAGATGCAGTCACTCTCTAGTCCGCCATCTTGGATATCTCCGGTATTAATTCATGTTAAAATATTTGGTAAAATTCCACCATAAAGACAATCTGGTCCTGGGCTCTTGTCTGATAAGTAATTATGTTGTTTTTGTTATTTTTTAGTTTATCTCATTACATCAATTCAGATATTTCATTTATTTATTTATTTTCTTGATTTATCATTGACTGATCATGTGTTACCAAGAATTTATCAATTTCTTACAGGTTATCCAGTTTTGGACAAATACAAATGTATTTCATCTAGGTTTTCCAATCATTTGGTGTCTTTTTGTTCATAGTATTTTGTGATCATTTGTATTTCTGTAGTATTAGTTGCAATATCTCCCTTTTATTTCTGATTTTATATATTATTTTTATTTTTGAAAGTTTTGTCCCCTGCCTCAGTTTGTGTAACTAAGGATTTAAATTTTTGTATCTTTTTTCAAAAACAATCATGGATGTTAAGTCTGATTTTTTTTCTATTCTCATTTCATTTATTTCTTATTTGAACTCATTTACTTTCTCTCTTTTGCTTACTTTAAGCTTAGTTTGTTCTTCTTTTAATATTTCTTGAGATACCACATTGTTTGAGACCTTTGTTCTTTTATAATGTGGGCATTTATTGCTTACGTGTCCTTATTAGGACTGTTTATATCACATAAATTTTGTTATGCTGCATTTCCATTCACTTGTCTCAAGTTTGTTTGCTTGTTTTTAGAATTTCCTTGTTGATTTAACCCATAACTCAATGCTTGTTCAGGAATATGTTGTTTAAGACCCACATATTTGTGAGTTCCCATGATTTATCCAATTATTAATTTCCAGGTTCATGCTGTTGTGATCAGAAATGATATTCAATATGTGCTATGGTTTGGGTATAGTTTGAATGTGCCCCAAATGATTTTACCTGCTGTATGCTTGGTCCTTAGTATGGAAATGTTAAGATATGTTGGAATCTTCAGGAGGTGGGGCCTAGTTCAAGGAATTGGGTCATGGTTACTTCAGAAGGAATCAATGTAATTCTTATAAGACCTCAGTTCTCATGGAAAAGGGTGATAATGCAAAGACATCTCATGTACTTGGTCCCTTCTGCATGTTGTTGTTTCCTTGTCTTCTTCTCTACCATATTAGGACACAAGTAGAAGGAACTTACCAGCAAACAAATAGATGAAGACACCTGATCTTGGAATTTCAGTCTCCAAACAGTAAGCTAATAAATCATCTTTAATGGACACTCAGAATCTGGTATTGTCTTATAGAAAAAAAAAAAAAAACATGCAATCTGAGTTCGATCTTAAATTTGGTAAGATTCATTTATGTCTTAATGTATGAACCAACCTGGACAGAGTCCATTATGCATCTGAGATGAATGCATATTCTGTACCTTTTGAATGAAAAGTTATTTATATGTCTGTTAATTCCATTTGCTTTGTTATGGTCTAATGTATAATTCAAGTTCAGAATTTCCTAACTGATTTTCTGTCTAGATGACCTGTCCCTTGCTGATAGTGGGATATTGAGGTTTCCTACTATTATTTTATTGTATATTCACATCATATAATTTAATGATTACTTTAGGTAATTAGGTGCTCTGAAATTTATTTCATATATATTTATAATTGTTATGTTCTCTTGATGAATCAGCCCCTTTATCATTACATTAAAAATTTTACTTTATCCTTTTATAATTTTTCCTCACATAAGGACTATTTTTTTCTGATGTAAGCATACCTATTCTTGCTCTCTTTTTTGTCCATTGTGCATAACATTTCTTTCCATCTAATCACTTTCAGTGTTTATGTATCTATTGGCAAGGTGGATCTCTTATAGGCAACATATTGTTGAATCTTGTATTTTCTTTTTAAAAATTTATTCAACCATTATATATCTTTTGGTTGGAGAATATAGTCTATTTATATTCAATGTAGTTCATGATAGATAAGGGCATGCTACTGTCATTTTCCAACTTGATTTTGGATTGTTTTGCATCTCCTTAATTTATTTCTTCCTCTTTTGCTGTCTTCCATTCTAATTAGGTGATCTTTATTATTTTGTACAACTGATACAGGTTTTTGCTTTGTGGTTATAGTGAGGTGTAAGGCAATATATCTTATATTTAAAACAAACTATTTGAAGCTCATAAGAGCTTACTTTAACCAAAAACAAAGACTCTAAACGTTCATTCCCGACACCCAACTTTTATGATTTTGGTGTCAAAATATACCTTTTTAAATTTTTTTTTCATCATTTGATGATGAATTATAGCTACAGTTGTTATTAATGTTTTCTTCTGATAACCCTCATGGTAAAGATAGAATTGTTTTACATAGCACCCTTACAGTATTAGAGTATTCTGAATATGACTCTGTATTAAATATGTACAATTAAGATTACAATTTTCATGTTTTATGTTATAAAGTAGCAGTCCTTCATTTCTGCTTAACTAATTCCTTTTGCAATTCCTATGAAGCAGGTGCTAACTTGCCTATGTCCCCTTCAACAGAAAAGTGGATAAAGAAAATGTGATATATATCCACAGTGAAATATTACTCAGCCATGAAGAAGAATGAAATTATGGCATTTGCTGGTAAATGGACGGACCTGGAGGCTATCATTCTAAGTGAAATAAGCCAATCCCATAAAACCAAAGGTGGAATGTTCTCTCTGACATGTGGATATTAAACTCACAAGGAGGTGGCAATGTGCTAGGGAAGAAGAGAAGTACTTTCAGTTCGGCAAAGGGTGATGAAGGAAAGGGAGGGGAAATGGGAATGTGAAAGATAGTAAAGATACTTTCCTATATACATGTCAATACACAACCAACATAATTCCATATCCTGTATAACCAGAAGAATGGAAAGTTGTACTTCATATGTGTATAATATGTTGAAGTATATTCTAATCTCATGTATAACTAGTAAGAACAAGTAAAAAAAATTTCAAATGCAGGTGCTATGATTTGAATGCATTCTCCAAAGTTCATGTTTTGTAAACTTAATCCCCAATATAACAGTATTCAGAGGTTGGAAATTTAAGAGATGTTTAGACCATGTAAGTGGATTTTTACCCTGAAAATGAATTGTTATTTTTTTTTTGCAAGAGTAGATTAGTTAAAGTGTAGAATGGATTTCTGATGAAAATATGAATTTAGACCCCTTTTTTTCTTTTTATTTCCCTTATTATGGTGTATCTTGCTATCTTGCTCATATGGTAAATGTATGTATATCATTTGTTGTTGGACAGAGTTGTTGTTAAATGTCAATTACATCAAATTAGATTATTATTTTGAAGTCCACTATCTACTTGTTGATTTTCTTTATAGTTTATCAGTTATCAAAAAAGTTATTTAAATACTCAGAAATAACTTATTTACTTCATTAATTCATTTCTATCAGGTTTTGCTTGGTGTACATTATGGCACTGTTGCTAGTGTCATAAATATACAACTTTTTATGTCCTCTTACATAATTTTTTGTCATTATGCTATTACCTACTTATTATTGGCAATATATTTTACCCTTAAATTTACTTTTTATGATATTAATGTCATTACTCCTGCATTCTTTTTTACTACCACTGGCATAGTATATCTTTTCCTACTATTTTCAATCTATTTCCATTTAAATTCTTATAGGGAGCATAAAGTTGAGTTTTCCTTCTCAATGCAAATATAATAATTATTGCCTTTCATGGGTTGTTTACACCATATCTGTTTAATGTAATTATTAATTTAATTAAGTTTATATCTCTAATCTTGATATTTTGCCTCATCTATTTTTGTTAACTTTCTCCCATTTTTGTTCCTTCTTCTGAATTTATTTTTAATTTATCACATTCACTAGCTAATTAGTTGTAATTCTTTGTTTTTATTGTTTTAGTGATTATTTTATGGTTTATAAAGTACATCTTAAACTTACCACATTTCAGCTTCAAATAATATAACACTTCATGTATAAGAATCTTGCAATAATATACTTCCATTTTCCCTTCCCTCTCTTGATGCTATAGTTGCTATTTGTTTGACTTAAACTTATTTTGCATAACCCACTTTACATTGCTAGTACTTTTATATTATCAGTGTCATGGTTTGGATCCTAAACATCTCTCAAAATCTCATGTGGTTAAAGATTGATCCCCACTATAGCAATGTTCAGATATTTGGTCATTGAGAGGTAATTGAATCATGAGTACTCTGACTTCACCAATAGATTTATCTATTGATGGATTCACAACATAATAGGCTATTGGGAGGTGGTGGAAACTTTGGGAGGTAGGACTTAGGTGGAGAAAATGGATCATTGGGATCTATCCTTGAGCAGTGTATTTTGTTCTTGGCACCCTTATCTCTCATTCTCTGATCCTCTTTGTTTAACCACTGGTATAAGTTGAGCAGAGTTGCTCCATAACATGCTCTCTGCCTTATCACAGGCCCAAAACCAATGGTGTGAGTTGACTACAGACTGCAATCTGTGAAACCATGAACCAATAGAAACCTTTTCTTCATGAAGTTTATTGTTCTCAGGTATTTTGTCACAGAAATGGAAAGCTGGCTAAAAATCAGATAATTATTTTTTAAAGGAATTTAAAAATAAGAGAAAAACTTCAATGGCCTCTACTACTTTTTAAATATCCTTTTATTTCTCTATGCTTCATATTACAACATTTGTTTCTTTTTCCAATTTCACTAATTTTTTTTTTTTTTTTTTTTTTTGCTACAGTATCTATTCTTCCACCAATCCTCTCCACTGACTTTATCATTTGAAATACAGAATTTTGCATTTCTGGAAGATCAATTTTGGTTCGTTTACATCTTCTATGCCTCTCTAAACTTTTTGAATATGCAGAAACTAGTTATAAAATTTATTTATTGTTTTCTTTGATAATTCTAGTATTTGTATCAGTTCCAGATGTTTTCACAGTGACCTCCCCATAAAAAGTGGTTAATACATGGATTGTATTTAAAGTTGTTATCCTTTTTTACTTGACTGAATTTCCCAATAAATCGTAAGTTCATAGAGAAAAGGGAAGTTTTCATGTGCACTGTCGAATCCCAGGGACCTAGAAAAGTCACTTGAGCTAGTAAATGTTCACTAAAGTTTTGGTAGATTGAAATGAATTGAATTTCATGGATGCCCTTAGATTTTTCTTTTCTGAATAATAAAATATTCATTTTTAATAATCCTCATATTAAACATATATTCTTTTCTAAAATCAAGAGTAATGTAGATATTCTGGAGGTCTTATTTTAATTTTCTAGTTATATTTATCTAAAAATTTGAGATAAATTTACATATTCTTTATTTAAACTCACTATTACAGATATTCAGAAACAAAGTTTGAATTAAAATTTTTATTGAGGTTAAACTTTACTAATATAATAAACTACCATTAAACTTAGATTGTCCATGAGTTACAGAAAATGGTATGATATTGCATTCATGTAAAATTATTGTCTCAGTTCAAGATACAAATGCTAAATAATCCTCTATTTTTCAATTTGTAATATCCCAGAATAGCAGCAATTTTAAGTCTATAATTTCCAATGATAGGTTCAAATCACTATTTGTATTATCCTGCTAATTTGACTATAATCAAATTTATGTTGACTGCTTTTTATTTTCTTATTCCACAAGAATCTTTTATTCATATTTTAAAAGAAAAATTTTCATTATTCATTAGTTTTAGTACTCAAAATGTCAATAATATGTTTTATTTTAGACAATATGGAAACTTATTCTCTTTTTCAAATGGAATTCCAGTATGTTTATTTTATTTTTAAATGTGCTAAAGTTACTGTGTCATATTGCTGAAGCAAGTTATATCAAAATATCTGTATATTTGGAAATTTCAAGTAATTATACCAGATATTATAACCTTTTGATATATTTTCAGGGTTTAAGGATTTTATTTATTTATTTTAACTTTCTTTTTTTAATTTGTTCTTTTTAGTTACACATGACAGTATAATGTATTTTGACATATTATACATACATAGAATGCAGCTTCTCATTTTTCTGTTTGTAAATGATGTGGAATTACACTGGTTGCATATTCAGATATGAACATAGGAAAGGAATGACTAATTCATTCTATCCTATTTCAATTTCCACTCCTTTCCCTTCATTCCCCTTTCTAATCCAATGTACTTCATTCTTCCCCTCCATTATTATGAGTTAGCATTCACATATCAAAGAAAACATTTGTTCTTTGATGTTTTGGGATTGGTTTTTTCACTTAGCATGATATTCGCCAGTTCTGTCCATTTAACAGCAAATGCATAATTTCATTTTTCTTTATGGCTGAGCAATATTCCATTGTGTATATATACCACATTTATTTCATCTGTTCATCTGTTGAAGGAAACCTATGCAGTTTCATTGTTTAGCTATTGTGAATTGAACTGCTATAAACATTGATATGGCTGTATCACTGTAGTATACTTATTTAAGGTCCCTTTGGGTATATGCTGAGGAGTGGAATAACTGGGTTAAATGGTGGTTCCATTCCAAGTTCTCTGAGAAATCTCCACACTGCATTCCAGAGTGGTTGCACCAATTTGCAGTCCGACCAGCAATGTATGAGTGTACCTTTTTTCCCACATCTTCACCAACATTTATGGTTACTTCAGTTCTTGATAATTGCCATTCTGACTGGAGTGAGATGAAATCTCAGTGTGATTTTAATATGCATTTCTTGAACTACTAGAGACATTGAATATTTTTTCATATATTTCTTGACCAGTCATATTTCTTCTTCCATCAAGTGCCTACTCAGTTCCTTTGCCCATTAATTGATTGGGTTATTTGGATTTGTTTTTTAGTTATTTATACATCATAGAGATTAATGCTGTATACAGGTGGCCAATTTTTTTTCCCATTTTCTAGGTTCTCTCTTCACATCCTTGAATGTTTCCTTTGCTGTGAAGAAGCTTTTCAGTTTGATTCCATCCAATTTGTTGATTTTTAATTTTACTTCTTGCACTTTACATGTCATCAGTGATGAATTAAGTGTAGAAGAAATTAGGAAAAGTGCCTCATTCACAGCAGTCTCAAAAAAAGTAAAAATAAAATATTTGGGAATCAATTTAACAAAGCAGTAAATAACCTGTACAATGAAAACTACACAACACTAAAGAAAAAAAAAAATTGAAGACCTTAGAAGATGGAAAGAACTCTCATGTCCTTGGATACTCAGAATTAATATTGTAAAAATGATCATATTAACAAAAGTGCTATCCAGATTTATTGCAATTTCTATTAAAATTTCAATGACATTTTTCATACAAATAGAAAAAAAGTCATGAAATTCATTTGGAAAAATAAGAGGCCCAGAATAGTCAAAGCAATCTTTAGCAAGATATGTGAAGAAGGATGCATCACAATACCAGACTTTAAATTATACTATAGAGCTATAGTAACAAAAACTTCATGATATTGGCACGAAAATAGACAGGTAGACCAATGGTGCAGAATAGAAGACACAGAGACAAACCTACATAAATACAGATGTCTCATTCTAGACAAAGGTGCCATAAACATACAATGGAAAAAAGATAGCCTCTTCAACAAATGGTGCTGGGAAAACTGAAAATTCATATGTGGTAGATTGAAGCTGAACCTGCATTTCTCACCCTGCAAATCTCGACTCAAAATGGATCAAGGACCTAGGAATTAGACCAGAGACTCTGCAGCTAATAGAAGAAGAAGTAGGCCCAAATCTACATTATTTCATCTTAGGAACCGACTTCCTCATTCTATCTCATTACACCTGTTATTTCAAACGTTTAAAAAGTTAAGCATTGATGACAAATGACTATAATCTCTTTTGAGCATAGTATTTACTTCTGAAACATATGTGCCAAAAATATGTCTCAACATTTAAAAGATTCGAAATTATACATATATTTAAAATGGGCTCTACAAAACTCACTTTTATAAAATGTTTGGTACATGCAGCTTACAACTTTGATCATACTGCTTGTCTTTGAATTCTTCACATACGTTTTAGATAAATAATATGCGTTTATATCTCCTGTATGTATCCACAAACAAACCCAAAATAAGAAGGAAAAAAAAAAAAACCAGAAATACTGAACTCAAGTACTTAAAATAAAAGAAAAAT
This sequence comes from Sciurus vulgaris, assembly GCF_902686455.1. Lineage (NCBI taxonomy): Eukaryota > Metazoa > Chordata > Mammalia > Rodentia > Sciuridae > Sciurus > Sciurus vulgaris. Next base: position 57,155,362 of record NC_136471.1, read on the forward strand.
GTTATATTGTCATCACTGAAAACCTAGAAGAACATTGCTAATGTTTATTACATAATTTTTAAATCTAAAAACAAAAATGAGTCAAAATAACCAATTTCAAAGACAGAACAGTAAGTTTGAACTCTAGTCCTGAGCCCAATCTCTTAGAATCTAATAGATAATTGTTATATTGTTATGAATATTTTATCTTTTGTGTTTTTACATCTTTCTCCTAAATTATTAATTAAAATATTATTGTATTTATTCTATGTAACACTAACAATTAATTACTGGTAATAGTGTTTCCCTGTGAGAAGTGTACATAGAGAATAATTTAATCTTATGTTATATGGTTCAGTTTTACTCAAGTTAAATTCATAAATCTGTTTTAAAGTCCCTAGTCTTTAGCAAAAGTATCTTAAGAAAGTTATTTATCTCCTCTTACCCTCAATTTCCTCATCTGTATTTGAAAACGTGCAAAAGAATATAAGTGAAGTTTCTCCAGATTTCATCAGTTACTAATTTACTACCTAAATGAATAAATCTAAGATAGATTTTATTTTGTCTTTTACCCAATATTGGTTAAAGTGCACCATGTATATTTTCATTATGAAACTAAGGGAACATCTATTGATAAGTTTCTCCTTCTTCAGATGATTGCTTAGGCTCAAAAATCCCCTTGTATCCTTTTATGACCTTATCCCACACCTTTTACAACACTACATTTGAGCACTTATGGAAGAATATGGTGGATAAAGAAACAAGTAGGATTGTTACAACTTCATAGTTAACCAAGATACACAGTGAAAACTGAAAATAGGAACACAATTGAAAGAACACAAATGGGAAACAACTGAAGGAAAGACAAAAAGTGATTAGATTATTTTATATACTTTTCCTTAAGTTTATTAAATCGTCTAAGAAATGATCAATCCTAAATGTATTCTCTGTCATTTCAAATTATATATTGCCATTTAAAAATTCACTCACTCAGCAAAAATTATCAATTATTTGTGACATTAGCAAAATGACAGAGTAAGAAGTTCTAGGTTCTCATTCTCAAAACAAGCCGCAGGTAAAACACCCAGACTTTGGCTAAAGTGATTTTATAGGAACTAAGGAAAATAGTTAATGATTTACAAGAAATACTTCAACACCCAATCCAGAAAATGCACATTTAAAATGGTAGAAAAATTTATAGTAATTTTTTTCACATTGCTCCAGCCCTTCCTATACATGTCACAATCTTGGTATGTAAAACATAGGACTAAATTCCTAATTACATTCCTTAAACTATAGGGAGCAGAGAGGAGCCCATTATAGCCTTCAAACCTGTCCAAAGTCTGTCTAAAATCCTGGCCTCATTTTGTCTATCTGGGATTTGAGGTAGTGAAAAATCACTAAAACCTAATCTCAGAAGTGGAAAAGCAATAGATTCAAGAGGAATACAAGTTACAGTTGTCTAGAGCAAAAGATTATGTGTCAAAATATAAAATAGAATATCTAAGCATCATCCCAACTTCCAGCTCCATTCTTTTAGCAATAGGTATTTACATAGCGCAGCATTATGGAGAATAAACGAAGTGGATACTGGGACAAGATTCTAAGTAGATGTCTGCAATAGATCATCTGAAACATCCAGGATAAATTGGAGTGAGACATTTTGAGAAATTAAGTAATTAAAAAACATATGTAGAGAAGAATTGAGAAAGCAACACTCAGACACAACAAAGACAGACCTTCAGAAAAGACTTGAGGAAACCTTAATTTTTCACTTTGCGCTGATTTTTAGGCTCAAAGAATGTGTAGATTATTAATGAAGAGTTATCCTGGCATAAAGCAGGAGACAAAGACTTGGAAAAAGTGGTTCTTCTGTAAATGACCATGTAACAAAAACAACAACAAAATCACAAAGTATGCACTGAAACAGGAAACTATGGCTCATTTAAAGGAATAAAATTAAGTGGTAGAAACCATTCTTTCAGAATCACAGATATCAGATTACTAGACAAATCTTTAAAACAACTCTCTTAATGTGTACAAAGAGCTAAAGAAGAGCTAACACAAATAGATAATGCAAATGAGGAAAATAATATATGAACACAACAAGAATATCAAAACAGAAAGAAATTTTTGTCAAAAGAAAATGAGGATGTTATAGAACTTTGGATTAGATAAGATTTCTTGGAAAGATGCTTAAAGATAGGCTATACAAAATAAATAGATGAAATATGATCTATAAACATCAAAAGACATTACCAAGATTGTAAAAACAAAATCCACAAAATGGGAGAATATTAGCAAATTATATATCTAATAAGGAATTATTATCTAGATTACATAAATGTCCTCTACAATTCAAGAATGTCAACAACAGAAAATTTTACAATAAACAGACATAGATAATTATTCAAAGAAGATACGCAAAAGGCCAAGAAGAAATTAAATATTACCCATCATTATTAATCATTAATGAAATTCAAGTCAAAACCACTCTGAGCCGGGCATGGTGGCCCACACCTGTAATCCCAGTACTTCGGGAGGATGAGACAGGAGGATCAGGAGTTCAAAACCAGCCTCAACAAAAGGAATGTGCTAAGCTTTTCGGTGAAACCCTGTCTCTAAATAAAATACAAAATAGGGCCAGGAATGTGACTCAGTGATCAAGTGCCCCACAGTTCAATCCCCTGTACTCCAAACAAACACCAACAAAACAAAACAAAACACTATGAAATACTCTTCACAAGTATTAGGAGGGTTCATAAAGGAAACAACTAATCCAAAGCAACCAAACAATAAAACATAGAAAATAGCAAATATACACAACTGAATGCATATAAATTGAAAATCTTGTGCACTGTTAGTGGGAATTCAAAATGGTATAGCAGATTTGCAATACAATTTGTTTTTTCCATAAAAATATAAACATTGCTATATGTGTACGATCAAAAGTATTAGAAAGCATAGATTTGATGTGACATTTATATGACAATGGTCAAAATAGCCAAATGTCTATTGCCAAAAATGTATATAAAAATTTGGTAGATACAGAGAATTATTATTCAGTCTTAAAAGGGTCTGAAATTTTGAAACATTCCCCAACATGAACAAATTTGATAATATTATGCTAAGTGAAGTAAGTCATACACTAAAGGACATGTTGTGATTTTGCTTATATGAGGTACCTATAAAAATCACATTCATAGAAATAGGAAGTACAGTGATGGTAACCAGGGGCTGAGAAAATGGGAATGGGGAGCTCTTTTTTTTTTTTTTTTTTTTTAGGATTCTAACATTTGCATTTGGGATGATGAAAATGTCTCAAAATGGATAATTGTGGGAAGCTGTTCTTATGTATCAGAATCAGACTAGGTTGAGCCATGGGATGCAGAGGCCTGGCTTGTAGGAACTGCTGGGAAGCATGTGACACTGTGTGGGTGTGGTTCCCTGTCTCCTTCTGGAATTTTCTGCCTAAGATAATGGCTTTCATAACTCCACCCTATCCTGTCTATTACAGAAGAATCTCCTCTCAGTCCTGGCCCCCTTTACCTATGTGTCTACAAATAAAAGAGAGTTGGGCAATTTGTTGTGAGAGGCCAGAGTTGGTATGGCCAGAACCTTCATGCCCCTTCTCATTTAAAAAGTATTGGCTCTTGTGTTATTGAGTAGATAAGTTTTTTGGGTAATAGATAGAAAAACTGCCAACATTCTCCTCTGGTAGCTAACCCTTTTCTCCTCTATGTGGAATGTGGCAGAGAGAACCCCCACAGATAAAGATGATGATTCCACAGCAATTTGAATGTATTCAACACAATCTACAATTAAAATAGATAAAAAGTATATTTTTTATTATGTGCATTTTATCACAATTAACCCTATTAAGTTTTTGATCTACCATGTACCTTATAGTTAGCACTGGAACCAAAGAGATTATGGCATTTTGGGCAGAATGGAAATATATGCCTCTAAGATACCTCCATGTATCCTTTTTATTGACACCAGATTGATAAAAAATAATATATACAAATGGAGTAAAATAGTATGTATCAATTTTATTGCTTCCTATTTTTTCTGTGTATTTGTATTTTGTGTCTGAATGAGTAGTTTTATGATTGACTTGTCTTTCATTTACTATCAAATTCACAGTTGCAAAATGCTCAATTGCTTTCTCATAGGAATCATTCTGACTTTGTGTTATGTCTAAATATTTATTTAGGGAAACAATACTGGTGGAAAAACAAAATAAATTTATGGTCAAGCAATAAAAATCATAGATGTTTTTATGGCACATAGTCCCAATATACTTATGTATGTATGTAATATTACATTAAAGCTATACTTTCTCCAGTGAATCTGGCAATAAATCCAATCTATGCAAATCTATGGTAAAATGGTAACATTTTACACTCATAATAGAACACTTATAAGCTGGCATATTAATACTATCTCAGCAATTAAATACTTTAATAAATTTTTGCATTTTAACCACTTAAATAGTACATTAATTAGGACTAAGAATGGTGCCAAATTCAAAAAGTATGGATTCAGGGATAGGGAATTATTTGCATAAAACATGATTAATTTTATAAGTTCAGGCAGACCTCCAAAGTCTGAACAAATCAACACCTTGAAGTATGAATTATCTGGTTTGGCTATCTACATTGATCAAATTAATCACTGTAGTCATCGTAGACAAAGTCAATAATTCTTACTCTAGGAGGAAAGAACTTAATCTCCAGATGCCACCAAATGTTAATAAATCCACTGAATCCAGCAGATGTAAAGCAAAATGACAAAAGAGAATATATTACCAAGCCGTTATACCAACCAAAAAATGAGAAAGATTTCAGGTCTTGCCTTAGAGAATTTCTGAAACACAGGTTCTATCCTCTGATTTGTAGCTACAAGTATTTTCACAATACTGTGGTGACAAGGTTTTCCCCATATTTTTTATTTCATGAATTAAATATGATGCTTTTTTTGGCAATTACAAATAAATGGTGAATTTGATGAGTGTGGATATGCAGTGGCACACTTTTTTCTCTTACAGTTCTTAGTGATGTATATTTGTAACTTTTACTTGTGATTTCATAAATATGTATAGCTCCACAGGGATTGAGCTAACAGATGACACTGGGTCCTAGTATATTCATAAACATATGACATCACCTCTCCATTGAACATTCAACTTGTTTTTTATGAGTCACTGCTTGAAAAATACTTTGTGATTTATACTCCAAGATTTAAATTATCCTTCAAGTAATACTATATAAATATTATGATATACAAATGTGTTACAAAAGTTTTTATTTGATAAAGTATTTTCTTCAACTTGGTAGTTTTGAATTAAAAAAAAACTCTCTGGACTCAGATTTCATTAGTAGGTTAAGAAATTCTTACCTTTAGGAGAGAATCACTTGTCATGCCATATGTTTCTTTTTCTCTAATATATAAAGGTGAAATTTCTACTCATACTGAAGATATAGGGTGGAAATAAAATTTTCCCCACTACCTGACCCTCTATCGCTTTGTCTTTGTATATTTTTCAGAGATAGTCCACGCCTATAAAACCATAGTAGAATGTAACACTTTCATTTATTTTATACAATTTCCAAAATACACATTGTCCTACACATGACTTTTAAATTGATTACAAATATCTCAGAAGTAATTCAATATCAGTAAATACAGAATTTCCTCATTCTTTTCAAAAGCCAATTAGAATCCTATTGTATGCATTTAGTATAATTTGTTCAACAATCTTTTAAGCCTAATTACCAGTGGTTAGGTGAGTTTGCTTTGTCATATCAGCAAAGAAGAACATGAAACAAAGACAGAGACATAGGGCTATAATAAACCCTTTGTTCAAGTCTTTACTAGGTCACTCGCTAACTGCAACTTTGAGAAGGTTTTGGAACATTAGATCATGGAAATGAGGACATGTTCAACATAATCCTTGCCCTAAAGTTCCTCTTAAAAGCTATTTAAGAGAAAAGATAGAGGTATGTGGAATGGAAAATAATATAATACTGATTGCTGTGTAATAAATTAAATCTGTGAAATTATGCCTATCATGTAGATAAAATAACACAGGTGCTATATGTGGCTAAGAAATATTATCACTCTTGCTGGTTTTATTTTTTCTAAGGCAAATAAAATTTGGGATGGTATTTAAAAAGGACTTGAAGGATGCATGGCTATAAACTATAAATGAGAAAACACTGGAGAGGGTTAGTCATTTACCACATTTAAAGAATTTATGTTATTAAATACAAATTCTTTGTCCTTCCCCTGCCATTTTTAATAGATCTTCACTTTAAATTTTACTTCCAAATAGAATATGTTTCCATACAGTATTTGACTCAGGAAATGGCAGACATTACCAAAATCTTCACAATCTTCTCCTTCTCTCTCAATTAAAGTCCACATATTTTCATACTTAGGACAGTAATCAAGAAATGGTTCTAGCCAGGTTCAGTAGTGCACAACTGTAATCCCAGTGACTTGGGAGGCTGAGGCAGGAGAATCTTGAGTTCAAAGCCAGTCTCAGCAACTTATTGAGTCCCTGAGGAACCTAGTGAGACCCTGTCTCAAATTGAAATATTGGGCTAGGAATGCAGCTCAGTGGTTAAGCTTCAATCCCTGACATCAAAAAACAAATCAAACAGCAACAACAATAAAAACAGTTTTGTTTGTTTGGATTTGGTACTGCGGTTAGAACCCGGGGCTGTGTAACCACTGAGCAACATCCTCAGTTCTTTGTTATTTTTTTTTTTATTTTGAGGCAAAGTCTCACTACATTTCTGAGACTGTCCTCTATTATACTATCTTCCTACCTCAGCCTGCTGAATTGCTGGGACTGCAGGCATGCACCACTGCTCATGGCTCAAGCAACAATTCTGACTTTCAACTGGAAACTATTTATGAACTTTATTTATTATTATATAAATCACACTGTTTTAGGCACAAGTGTCATTATAATAAAACTTCCTGTATAACAAAAGTATTCAAATAATTTAAGTAATAGGACACATATACATAGGGATAATGTTTGTGATAGATTAATTCTAATGTAACTAGTTATTTATGTTCAACTGGAGGGTAATAGCATTTTCAGGACTAAATGCTTTTTCCAAAAATTGCAACCTTTGTCTTCCTAACATCTACAAAATTACAGTTGTTTTTACAGTGACTCAAAAATTAAGCAAAGCATATGCAGGATTTTATGTGTGTAGTTACTTTTCTAATAGTCTTTGTTTCATGGCATGAATTGAATTTTTATTATTTGCCTTGAATGGAGTGAATTTAAAGTGTAGCTTCATACTATTTCAATAGTACAAACTATAGAAAATTGGTTATATGGAATAGCTGTATGTCTTTACCAGGAAAAAAGAATTTTTCAAGTAAATTTGGGAAATTACAAGATAAAAAATAAAGATACAGCACTGATAGATTCTGTGAACTATTAACCCAGATTCCTTTAGTGTCCTTGAAAACCAACAGTAAAGTGTCAACCACAATATTAATATTGACAGAGTCAAGACAACAGTTCATTCACTACAAGGATCCCTCTTTTTTACCTTTTATAACCACACCTTTCCTCCTACATACCTCCTAATTTAGCATTCCTGATCCCGAGAAATCTTTAATCTCTTCTCCGTTTCTACATCTTTATTATTTCAAGAAGGCAGTGTAAATGAAAACATACAGTGTGTGATCTTTTGGGATTGTCTTTTTTATTCATTTCAGTATAGATTCCTGGAAATTCACTGTGTTATTATATATGTCAATATTTTGTTCATTTTTGTTGCTAAGTAGTATTCCATGGTATGTAAGTACAATTGTTTAACCCATATTCATTGAAGGGCATCTGGATTTTTTCTAATATGGTGCTATTATGAATAAAGCAGCAATAAAGACATGTATAGGTTTTGTGTTAACATAATAAGTCTTCATATCTCTGGGATAAATACTCTGGCATATAATTGTTAATTCATATGATACTTATATATGTAGGTTTTTAAAAAGAAACTACTGGATTCTTTACCAGGTTGCCTGTATCATATTATATTCTTTCTAGTAATATGCAAATGATATAATTTCTCCACATCCTTGATAGTATTTGGTGGTATCAATTTTTATATTAACCTTTATGATAGGTTTGTAATTATGTCTTATTTTGGTTTTAGGTTGTAATTCCCTAATAGGTAATGATGGAAAACACCTCTTTGCACTTACTCATTTGCCGTCTGTATATTCTCTTTGGTAAAATGCCTCTTTATGTATTTTTTTCTGTTTTCTGTTTTGATTATTTCACTGTTGAGTTTTGGGAATTTTTAAAAACTAGATTCTATATACCTGTCTTTCTTAGGTATACGAATTGCAGATATTGTCTCCCTATTTGGAAAGTAATTCTTTTCAAGTGTCTTTTGCAAAACAAATTTTAGGCATGTTCATTGTTAGCATATAGCAATTTTATTAGTTTTTTAGTGTTAATCTTGTATCCTTGTAATCTTGTTAATCTTGTTAATCTTGTAATTTCATAAAGGCTAGGAGAGTTGTTTTCCTTTTTATTTCTTGTATTCTATGTAGATAATCATATCATCTTCAAATATGGATGGTTTATTAGCACTAATAAATTATTTTGGATTTCTTAGTATTGTTTGTATAGAAGATTGCCTCATCGTCCTGTATAGTGAAATAAAGAGGCATGTAGCATAAAACCGAAAATAAAACAAAATAAAAAAATACATGTATTTGGAGATAAAATAATAATTGTATTGTTATCTTAAAGGTAATTGTAACCTTCTTCAGAAGGTTACTCATGATGTATAAAGAAAAGTTAAATTTCCGTGTAGAGATTTTTTCTAATTTTCCAGTATGTATGTCTCTTTTTTCTTTATCTTGTTTTATTGCTATGGGGAGAAATTCTAGAACTAGGTTGAATAACCGTGGGGAGAGTGCACATCTTTGCAATCTTTCTCCTCTTAAGGGGAAAACATTAAGTTTCTCACCATTAAGTATCTTGTTAATTCTGTTTTCTAGATGATATTAATCAAGTTGAGGTACCTACCTGGTATATAAATTTGATATATAACTTGAGGTATCAAGTTGAGTACCCTTTATATTCCTTATTTTGGAAAATTTGTATTATAAATAGATAAGTTTTGGTCAAGTGGTGTTTGTACATTACCTGATATGATCATATTCATTTCTTTTCTAGTCAACTGATAAGAAGGATAATGTGGATGGATTTTCATATGTCAAACACCCTTGAGAGTTAGAATACATTCCATTTGGTCATAGATTATAATTATTTTATACATTACAAGATTCAACTGGAAAAATTTTCTTGAAGATTTTTCATTTACTTATAACAAATATCGGCCTGCAGTTTTCTTTTCTTTTACATCATGAATTATCTTTTGAAGATTACAATTACCTTTCAGATAACAATGCAATTATTACTTTATCTCCAAATACATATGCTTTTTGCTGTTTTCTGTACTTTCCTAAATACCTCTTTATTTGATTTCTTGCACTTATTCTAAAATTGTGACTATGTGACTATGAAGCCTTTTCCCATAATATTTTTACATAGATCCTGTTCTTATTTTTTCAGTCAATCCATACCAGATTCTTTTCCAAGATCAAGTTAAATTTTCAGCACTTTTAGAAAGTATTTTATCTTTAAGCATATCCTCATTTTATGCATTAATTCAAATATTATTTGTCCAATATTTAGGATGAAAGCAATATTCACTGGCCACTCAGTTTTCTTCATTTTAGTGTATTTCATCTTTTGCTATATTAATCTCCATTATCTTTGCATGGTCTCCCTAACAATTTTATACAATTATTCAGAAGAATAACAAATGACGTTTGTGTTTAAATGACACTCACTGCACTTCTCACTTTTCAATTCAGTTTAATGACAACACCACCTAATTTCTTCCAAAAAAAAAAAAAGGTACTTCCCCTTTTACTCTCACTCTACACATCCAATTAACATAGTTACATTTTATTCAATGACTTTGCAGATGAAACATGTTTGACTACCATTTTCCTGAAAATGTCTGTCTTCTTTTGCCTTCTGCAACACTACTGTAATTTTCCTACTACTTTACTGGCTACCTTTTCCAAATCTTGTTTCCTGGCACATTATTATCTTTGGGATCCCTGTTCACTGTACTAGTACAGAGGTCAGTTCCCCTACCCTTCTCTCTCTAGAATTTCTGCGTAGATTAATGACTTTAAAAATATTTTACTGATGTTCATATTATATATAATCGTACATATATTATAAATGTTTATATATATGCATATTGATTGAGCATACACTTAAATATACTCCTAAAATATAACTTTCACAAAAAATTACTTGTGAATATAAGGGTGATGCACTACTATATTTCTTATTCTATTTTTATTCTGTGTAATTTTCTTTTAAAATGCTTGTCACAAACTAGTAAATTTATTTCACACAATGTTACTTTACTATTCGCAGTATAGTGGGAGTTAGTTAACATCTACTTTCATGACTTTAAATATACCATTGATATCCTGGTGAGTCCTAAATTTATAAGTCCTGGGACAATCTATCCAGAAATCAAGATACATTACATAGTTTTATACTTCACTTTCAAACGGAAATTCTAATAGGCTCCTCAAAATTAAAATTCTGAGAAAGAGTTCTTGATTTTTCACTTAACTCACTCTTCCTCTCACCCATGCATCCTTCGTATGCCTCAAGTCACAAAATATCATGGATTTTTTTTCACCAACAGCTCCAATTCCAAACTTAGGAACTATCCTTGATTCTAAATTTCCTTATTTTTATTTAAAACTATATTCCCACCATTAATTCCTTCATAAGTCCCATCAACTATTTCTTCAAAATATGCCACAAAATAATTAACTTTTTTCTGTTTTCATTGTTAAAGCCAGCTATTAAAACATTATCATTGAATTAGGGTTGTAACTCAGTGGTGGAGCACTTCCCTAGCATGTACAAGGCAGTGGGTTTGATTCTCAGCACCATATATAAATACATTAAACAAAGGTCCATCAACAACTAAAAAAGTGTTTTTAAAACATTAATATCTCTGTTACAGTAAATAGCCTCTTCAAGGTCATATACTCTCTCTAGAATAGAAGAGCCTGTATCCTGATATCATGGGCCAGTGCAGGATTAATAAACCTGGCCACACTGCTTCCTTGCAACATATTTCTGAAGTACTACACTAAGCTCAGAGTTCTTGAGAGATTTTTATAGGACTCTGTTACAACAATATTACAGTTATAGTCCTTCTTCTACCCAGTGCCTGTTCCTTCACTATCTTACAAAATTGTTTCCAACAACATTCCATTGAGAGATAACATATTTATGTATGATCTATCAAATTGTATAAATGCACTCTACTGTACAACTAATCAGAACAAATAAAATAAAAAATAAAAGGTAAACCTTATGAATACAAATCTCTTGCCTCAGTGTTTATTTCCTAGGGTACTTGGTACAAGGCAACTAATTTGGAAATGTTTCTCAAATATGGCCTCTTCATCCTGACTACATTTATTATCACTTTCATTTATTATCACTGCCATTTAGATTATTTCAATACTCTCTAAATTGTTCTTTCACAATCACATCTCATCTCCATTAGTTTAGGAATTTGCAGTCCTGATCTACTAACACAGTGATTCTTAAACTATATGGAGTCATAGACCTTTCATAAATCTCACATTTTGTCTTCTTCCCCTACTTTATGTAAAAAACGTGTTTTGTACCAATAGATAAAACATTTGGTATAATTTTCATGGACTATGACCTCCTAAAACTAATCTGTGGAACCTAGCTTAAAAATTCCTGTTTGAAAGATTTAACTAGAGCAATTGAGTAGGCAAAATATGAAATTTAAGAACTTATGTCTAAGAACAAATAGAACAATAAATCATTCTTAAACTTTTTAATTTGCTCTTATAAAACTTCTGATGTATTTTATTCATCTGAGGGAGATTGGTAGTACAGTAATAATCCTAATCTTTTTGCATCAGAACATAATACTTCCTCCATCAATTATGTATAATATAAAATCAAGAGAAGTCTGTGATTTCAGATGGACTAATAAGGCACTATTATAAATGGCTGATCAAATTAGTTAAATTCAAGAGAGCTACAATGTATACAGCAGGGCATATTTGCTTATGGGGAATTCAAAGGCAGAAAAATTTTCTTGTTAAATTGAACTTAATGCAATTTATTTAAAACATTGAAGTATATGTATGATTGATTCATGGGTTATTAAAGCATTATCAGTGAAAATCTTCTAATTATTTTATAATGATATTGATGTTCAACTTGTTTTTTTTTTTTCGTTAAAGATACTACAGTCTCTAAAAATATTATTCAAGGAAATTATTTTCTCAACATTTCTAACATTCAAAGAGATATGAAAACTAAATAGATCTTAGTAGTAACTTTATGTATTTATTCAGCATTTATAAGCAACAAGTACCTTGCATATTGTAAATCAATTCGTTAATTTAACATTCATATCTACCCTAAAAAATAGGCTTAAGACCTATATCACAGATGACTGAAGACATAGAGGATATGAAATTAACCAAAGATCACACAGGTGGTAAGTGAAGAGCCATGAATCAAACTCAAGGCTACTATAGTTCTACCAGTTATAAGATTCTTTAAAATGATCCATGTCTAAATTCATGTTCAGTTGTACAACAATTCTGCTGTTACACAACAGGAAGGTTGGGGTGCCAAACCCCTGAAGTGGAAAATCCACATACAACTTTTTATAAAATTTTCAAAGACTTTTCTTCATAGCACTTGCATAATTTTGGGCTTTTAAAAATATAACTGTAAAATTTTATTAAAAATTAAATATGATGTTATTAATTATCTCATATTTACCATACATGAATGATTTTTTTTAATTTCTTTTTTTTTAATTTTTAATTTTAATTAAAAATCATAAATTTACATAGGGCAATGTTGTTTGATTCATTTTGTTATTTTTTCCCCTTCCCCCCTCCCCTCCCACCCCTCTTTTCCCTCTATACATTCCTTTCTTCCTCATTCTTACCACCCTCCTTATCCCTAACCCTAAAACTAACCCTAACCCTAACACTAACCCCTCCTACCCCCCACCCCCGTATGTCCTCATCCGCTTATCAGCGAGATCATTCGTCCTTTAGTTTTTTGAGATTGGCTTATCTCACTTAGCATGATACCCTCCAATTTCATCCATTTGCCTGCGAATGCCATAAATTTGTCATTCCTCATGGCGGAGAAATATTCCATTGTATATATATGCCACAGTTTCTTTATCCATTCATCAACTGAAGGGCATCTGGGTTGGTTCCACAATCTGGCTATAGTGAATTGAGCAGCTATGAACATTGATGTGGCTGTATCTCTGTAGTATGCTGATTTTAAGTCCTTTGGGTATAGGCCAAGGAGTGGGATAGCTGGGTCAAATGGTGGGTTCATTCCAAGCTTTCTGAGGAATCTCCATACTGCTTTCCAGAGTGGCTGCACTAGTTTGCAACCCCACCAGCAATGTATGAGTGTACCTTTTTCCCCACATCCTCGCCAACACCTATTGTTGCTTATGTTCTTGATAATCGCCATTCTAATTGGGGTGAGATGAAATCTTAGGGAAGTTTTGATTTGCATTTCTCTTATTACTAGAGATGTTGAACATTTTTTCATATATCTGTTGATTGCTTGTACATCTTCTTCTGTGAAGTGTCTGTTCATTTCCTTAGCCCATTTGTTGATTGGATTATTTGTATTCTTGGTGTAGAGTTTTTGGAGTTCTTTATAGATTCGGGATATTAGCGCTCTATCTGAAGTATGATTGGCAAAGATATTCTCCCACTCTGTAGGCTCTCTCTTCACATTACTGATTGTTTCCTTTGCTGAGAGAAAGCTTTTTAGTTTGAATCTATTCCAGTTGTTGATTCTTGCTTTTATTTCTTGGGCTATGGGAGTCCTGTTAAGGAAGTCAGCTCCTAAGCCAACAAGTTGAAGGTTTGGGCCTACTTTTTCTTCTATAAGATGCAGGGTCTCTGGTCTGATTCCGAGTTCCTTGATCCATTGTGAGTTGATTTTTGTGCAGGGTGAGAGATAAGGGTTTAATTTCATTCTGTTGCATATGGCTTTCCAGTTTTCCCAGCACCATTTGTTGAAGAGGCTATCTTTTCTCCATTGCATATTTATAGCCCCTTTGTCTAGTATGAGAAAATTGTATTTATTTGGGTTTGTGTCTGTGTCCTCTATTCTGTACCATTGATCTACCTGTCTATTTTGGTACTAATACCATGCCGTTTTTGTTACTATTGCATTGTAATAGAGTTGAAGATCTGGTATTGCGATACCACCTGCTTCACTCTTTCTACTGAGGATTGCTTTAGCTATTCTGGGTTTCTTTTTCTTCCAGATGAATTTCATAATTGCTTACTCTATTTCTGTAAGGTACATCATTGGGATTTTAATTGGAATTGCATTGAATTTATATAGCACTTTTGGTAGTATAGCCATTTTGACAATATTAATTCTTCCTATCCATGAACATGGGAGATCTTTCCATCTTCTACGGTTTTCTTTAATTTCTTTCTTTAGTGTTCTGTAGTTCTCATTGTAGAGGTCTTTCACCTCTTTTGTGAGATTGATTCCCAAGTATTTTATTTTTTTTGATGCTATTGTGAATGGGGTAGTTTTCCTAATTTCTCTTTCTGAAGATTCATCACTATTGTACAAAAATGCATTGGATTTATGAACATTGATCTTGTAACCTGCTACTTTACTGAATTCACTTATGAGTTCTAAGAGTTTTCTGGTGGAATTTCCAGGTTCTTCTAAATATATAATCATGTCATCAGCAAACAGGGATAGTTTGAGTTCCTCTTTTCCAATTCGTATCCCTTTAATTTCTTTGGTTTGTCTGATTGCTCTGGCTAGAGTCTCAAGAACAATGTTGAATAGAAGTGGTGAAAGAGGGCATCCCTGCCTTGTTCCAGTTTTTAGGGGGAATGCTTTCAGTTTTTCACCATTTAGAATGATATTGGCCATGGGCTTACCATAGATGGCCTTCACAATGTTAAGGAATGATCCCACTACCCCAATTTTTTCTAGTGTTTTGAGCATGAAGGGATGCTGTATTCTATCAAATGCTTTTTCTGCATCTATTGAAATAATCATGTGATTCTTAACTTTTAGTCTGTTGATATGGTGAATGACATTTATTGATTTCCGGATGTTGAACCAACCTTGCATCCCTGGGATAAAACCCACTTGATCGTGATGCACTATCTTTTTAATATATTTTTGTATGCGATTTGCTAAAATTTTGTTGAGAATTTTTGCGTCGATGTTCATTAAGGATATTGGTCTGAAATTTTCTTTCCTAGATGTATCTCTGTCTGGTTTAGGTATCAGGGTGATATTGGCTTCATAGAATGAGTTTGGGAGGGTTCCCTCCTCTTCTATTTTATGGAATACTTTGAGAAGTATTGGAATGAGCTCGTCTTTAAAGGTTTTGTAGAACTCGGCTGAGAACCTATCTGGTCCCGGACTTTTCTTTGTTGGTAGGCTTTTGATGACCTCTTCTATTTCATTGCTTGAAATTGATTTATTTAAGTTGTGTATATCTTTCTCGTTCAGTTTAGGCAATTCATATGTCTCTAGAAACTTGTTGATGTCTTCGAGGTTTTCTGTTTTTTTGGAGTATAGATTTTCAAAATAGCTTCTAATTATGTTTTGTATTTCACTAGTGTCTGTTGTGATATTTCCTTGTTCATTTCAAATTTTAGTAATCTGAGTTTTCTCCCTTTTTCTCTTTGTTAGCATGGCTAAGGGTTTATCAATTTTGTTTATTTTTTCAAAGAACCAACTATTTATTTTGTTAATTTTTCCGATTGTTTCTTTTGTTTCAATTTCGTTGATTTCAGCTCTGGTTTTAACTATTTCCTGTCTTCTACTACTTTTGGAGTTGGTCTGGTCTTCTTTTTCTATGGCTTTGAGCTGTAGTGTTAAGTCGTTTATTTGTTGATTTCTACTTCTTTTGTTAAATGCACCCCATGAAATTAATCTTCCTCTCAGTACTGCTTTCATAGTGTCCCAGAGATTTTGATATGATGTGTCTTTGTTCTCATTTACTTCTAAGAATTTTTTTTCCCTTCTGATGTCTTCTGTTATCCATTCATCGTATAATAGTGTATTATTTAATCTCCAAGTATTGGAGAAGTTTCTGTTTTTTATTCTGTCATTTATTTCTAATTTCAGTCCATTATGATCTGATAGAGTACAAGGTAGTATCTCTATCTTCTTGTATTTGCTAACAGTAGCTTTGTGGCATAAAACATGGTCTATTTTAGAGAAGGATCCATGTGCTGCTGAGAAGAAAGTGTATTCGTTCTTTGTTGGATGGTATATTCTATATAAGTCGGTTAAGTCTAAATTGTTGATTGTGTTATTGAGATCTATGGTTTCTTTATTCAATTTTTGTTTGGACGATCTATCCAGCGGTGAGAGAGGTGTGTTAAAATCGCCTACTATTATTGTGTTGTGGTCTATTTGATTTCTGGCATTGAGAAGGATTTGTTTGACGTACATGGATGAACCAATGTTCGGGGCATAGATATTTATGATTGTTATGTCTTGCTGATTTATGCTTCCCTTAAGCAGTATGTAATGTCCTTCTTTATCCCTTCTGACTAGTTTTGGCTTAAAGTCCACATTATCTGAAATGAGGATGGATACTCCAGCTTTTTTGCTGTGTCCGTGTGCATGGTATGTTTTTTCCCATCCTTTCACCTTCAGTCTATGGGTATCTCTTTCTATGAGATGGGTCTCTTGCAGGCAGCATATTGTTGGATTTTTCTTTTTAATCCAATCTGCCAGTCTATGTCTTTTGATTGATGAGTTCAGGCCATTAACATTCACAGTTATTATTGTGATATGATTTGTGTTCCTATTCATTGGACTCATTTTTGTTTTTTGACATGATTTGGTTTCTCCTTTATTTGGCTATTCCTTTAGGCTAGTTCCTCCCGTTGCTGATTTACATCGTTGTTTTTCATCTCTTCCTCATGGAATATTTTACTGAGAATATTCTGTAATGCCGGCTTTCTTTTAGTAAATTCCTTTAGCTTTTCTTTATTGTGGAAGGATTTTATCTCATGGTCAAATCTGAAAGTAAGTTTTGCTGGGTATAAAATTCTTGGTTGGCATCCATTTTCTTTCAGGGCTTGGTAAATGTTGTTCCAGGCCCTTCTAGCTTTTAGGGTCTGGACTGAAAAATCTGCTGATATTCTTATTGGTTTTCCCCTGAATATAATCTGATTCTTTTCTCTCGCGGCCTTTAAAATTCTGTCTTTATTTTGAATGTGAGGTATTTTCATAATAATGTGCCTTGGTGTAGGTCTGTTGTAATTTTGCATATTTGGAGTCCTATAAGCCTCTTGCACTTGGTTTTCCATTTCATTCTTGAAATTTGGGAAATTTTCTGATATTATTTCATTGAATAGATTGTTCATTCCTTTGGTTTGTTTCTCTAAGCCTTCCTCCATCCCAATTATTCTTAAATTTGGCCTCTTCATGATATCCCATAATTCTTGTAGATTCTGTTCATGATTTCTTACCATCTTCTCTGTTTGGTCAACCTTGTTTTCAAGATTAAATATTTTGTCTTCAATATCTGAAGTTCTGTCTTCCAGGTGATCTATCCTATTGTTTATGCTTTCTATGGCGTTTTTAACTTGGTTTATTGTTTCCCTCATTTCAAGGATTTCTGTTTGTTTTTTTTTCAGTATCTCTAACCCTTTATTGAAATGCTCTTTTGCTTCTGTTATTTGCTCTTTTAACTGTTGATTAGTGCGTTCATTTAATGCCTGCATTTGTTCTTTCATCTCCTCGTTTGCTTACCTGATTGTTTTAATTATGTACATTCTGAACTCCCTTTCAGACATTTCTTCTGCTGTGCTGTCACTGGGTTTTATTGATATAGTATCTAGGTTTGTTTCGGACATTTTCTTCCCTTGTTTTCTCATGTTGGTCAGATGTCAATGGGACTCTGTGATATTGTAGATTTCCTCTATTGGCTTATAGTGACCCTGTAGATTTTCAGTGTATCACCTACCAGCCTTCAGTAGCCAGAAGTCTTGGATTAATTTGATAATGCAGTGCTTCCGAAGAATGCTGCCCCTAGCCCGCTACCGGTTCCAGGGAGAGAGACCTGGAGAGGTCTCTTGTTGCACAGCCCTGGTTCCAGAGGCTGGTTGTAGGTTGGAGGTCTCCACTTGCTTGGGGACTTGTGGCTGGCTCTGTGTAGACAGGCTCTCACTGGGTGATTTGCCCCGAGAAGCTAGCCTAGAGAGGCGCTTCCTGCTGGAGGGGGGCTGGGCTGCTTGGGGAAGTCCCTGGCGCCCTGTGCTGGTCACTGAAGCAACCTATGGGCGGGCTGTAGCTGGCAGTGGGGCGGGCTGGAGCTGGCTGGGGCGGGCCGGAGCTGGCCGCGCTGCTTCTGTGCAGAAGGGCTCTCACTGGGGGGCCTGTTCCGAGAGGCTGGAGGATCTGTCCCTGTTGGCGGAGCCCACCACCAGATTGCACCGAGCTGCCTGGGGGAGATGCTATCTGCCCTGTCCCACTCCACTAAACCACTCGAATCTGGGCCTGCCACCCAGCTGAGCTTCGCTGGGTGGGGGAGACTCACCCCGTGGTTCTATCTTAGTCCGAGTCTCTCAATGCCTCCCCTTCTTGAATCCTCAGTTCTGGGGCAACTGGAGATGCAGTCACCCTCTAGTCCGCCATCTTGGATCGCCCCGTGGAAAAAGCCTGCAGTTGGAGGGGGACAATGCTGCCTGGAGAGGTCTCTGGCTGCCCAGCCCTGGTCCCAGGAGCTGCTTGCGTGTCGAATATCTCCACTGGCTTGGGGACTTGTGACTGGCTCTGCGTTGAGAGGCTCTCACTGGGCGGTCTGCCCCGGGAAGCTAGCCTAGATAGGCGCTTCCCGCTGGAGGGGGCTGGGTTGCTTGGGGGAGTCCCTGGCGCCCTGTGCTGGTCACTGAAGCAACCTGCGGGCGGGCTGGAGCTGGCCGGGCTGCTTCTGTGCAGAAGGGCTCTCACTGGGGGGCCTGTTCCGAGAGGCTGGAGGATCTGTCCCTGTGGGCGGAGCCCACCGCCAGGCTGCACCGAGCTGCCTGGGGGAGATGCTATCTGCCCTGTCCCACTCTACTAAGCCACTCGAATCCGGGCCTGCCGCCCAGCTGAGCTTCGCTGGGTGGGGGAGACTCACCCCGTGGTTCTATCTTAGTCCGAGTCTCTCAATGCCTCCCCTTCTTGAATCCTGAGTTCTGGGGCGACTGGAGATGCAGTCACCCTCTAGTCCGCCATCTTGGATCGCCCTGTGGAAAAAGCCTGCAGCTGGAGGGGGACAATGCTGCCTGGAGAGGTCTCTGGCTGCCCAGCCCTGGTCCCAGAAGCCGCTTGCGTGTCCTATGAATGATTTAATATATTACAAAGATATTTTGAGAAGAATCAGCCTTTTAAAAGTCAAAAAAATTTGTAGTTACCAAAAAATATATCTATAGGTAATTTAAAATACCATGCAACATAGAAAATGCTGATAGTTCTTATTATCTATTCAAAAGGCAAAATACAAGTTCTTAAATGTCTTACTCTCCAATCTTTTCATTTCTCAGTGCTGGAATATAATATTTATTTCTTCTTTTTTGGATTATCAGATTATACTAGAGATTGTAAATTGACATTACTTCAGCCCTACCCCACAGCTCTGGCAGCAGATGGATGCTGAGAGCGGAAGAACCACTTTTGTCTATTTGCCATATATTCTTAATTGCTATAGTAGGGTATAAAACTTTGCCCATGGGTAGGGTCGACATTTTTGGGTCCAGATTTCATGAGTACTCTCTAATGCATGCTTCATTGTTTCCCCTTCTCTCACTATTCTAGTAATTCTGCTAGTAATTGCATGGAAGACCCCTAAGACATGGATAGCATCCATAATGGTTAGAGTCTGCTGTTCATGTACTTCCTTGAACTAGACCTCTACCAGGGCCTGTAATATTTGGTGCCTATTTACTTTTTTCTCCTTCACTAATGCTAAACTCCATATCTTTCCAACTTCTATACTAAGAAGATTCTGATATTGTTCTCATTTATAGCATTCTATAATATCTTTTGTGTGTTATTCCTGTTGAAGGAACCATAAAATTTTCTTACATTAAACTATTTTATTATTCTTGAAAACTTTGTATAATGATCACGTCCCTGCTGGCAAGCACTCCTGATATGAGGCCTCCCAGGCCACCAACCCCTACCCTGTATTTATGATACCAAGGCTAGTATAGGCAGCACAGTAGATAGTGGGTGGGGAGTGAAGGACAGGGTGAATGAGAATGATCTCCCAGATCAACTCTGCACTCACTCCTCATGGTTACATGTGGCTAACTGGGCCTAGCTGCAGCATTATTGGCTACTTTTGGGCTGAAGTGGTAAGTAGGCAAGCCTTGGCAGTAGGGCTGTTCAGGGATTTCTAGGGTTTCCTTTCCATTCCCATTACCAATCCAATACCCCATATAAATTGTGACTCTCTCAAAACATAACTACATATTAACCACTGTTGAACAGAAGCCTCACTAATGCTATATGCAGTCAATTAAGACATATTTTACATTATGTATTGTGTATGTTGAGAACTAATCAAGAATGTGGGAGATCACTGTTTACTGTGATGATTACTGCAGAGCAGAAATATTCATGTATCTCATGTGATTCATGTCACATGAGGTAGCCTTTTAAGGGCTAGAATACTTGGCACAAGCTTACTGAAAGAACAATGGGAATTGGTCATGCAAATATTGCAATAGTACAGTGTGTACTGCAGTTGATTTTGTACAATTATGATTTAATGTATCTTTACACTTGTTTACTTTTCTTTCAATTGCAAATGGTGCTGTGTGATGCCTGTGTACATGAGTTTTGATAAGTTTTAACTTTATAATAGAATTGTGCTTATTTTATTATAACAAATGATAGAGTACTTTATACAAATATTTTTACATTTATTACATAGTCATTTTTCCTGAATTTTAAAAATATTTTCTAGTTGTCAATGGATAGTCTATTTTTTTATTTATATGTGGTGCTGAGTACTGAACCCAGGACCTACCACACGCCAGGCAAGCACTTTACCACTGAACCACAACTCCAGCCCCCTGAATTCTTTTGATATTTTGGTATTTTTAAGATATGTGGCTCATCTGATTGTTTAAAACTTTCACAACTCCCCCTTCCACCAAAGAAACCACATAGAAGTATACTGGTGAAGTTCAAACCCATGTTGTAGTCAACCATGTATATTTTTATTATCCCTGTATCAATTAACTATTGCTATATAACAAAATACATTGATCCTAGTGTTGCAGATGGTATAGTTGGGATGATTGGAATTATCAGCCCCTTCTTCCCCCTTGGTCTCTCATCATTCAGCAGATTGTTCTGGAATTTGATCTAATATTGACAGAACCTTTAGAAAGAAAAAAAAAGAAACTATAAGACCTACCAAGTTTTAAGTTTAGAATGTGAGTCTCATCAATTCTGTTAATTCAGTTGTTCAAAGCAAGTCACCAGTCCAGCCCATATTATCAAACTTTGGAACTAGATTCTTCTGAAAGGATATGAAATTAATTTGTGATTATTTAAAATATTTTTATTCCCATTAGTAGTAATAGAAAATGCCTATTACTTAATTGTTACTAATTTGCTACTTTTAAATGTGTACTTGATATTTAATGTGTTAGTCAAAATAAAGATTCTTGAAATGATCAATATGAAAGCAAAAATACCCAAGAAATGCTATTATCAATAAATAAATGTGGTATACTCAAAGGCAGTTATTATGTTTAACAGAAGCAAAGTAGAGTTATTTAGAAAAAAACTCTGGAGTAAAATTATTTTGTAAAGTTTATTGTCTTAGTTTGGAAACATCTTGAAAAAAATGCATCATTTGACATCTTTTATATGACCAGTTTCAAATATTCCAGGAGAAAGATCATAGGATTTCAAATTTATCACTGTTTTGTGATAGAATCATAAATTATTTAAAAATTCTTCATCTTTGGAATGTCCAAGTAGAATACATTGAAATATTTAGAGCACAGAAACAAAAAGATTCAACAGTTAATGCAATCATCTTGCCAAAAAGTTACTGAAAATCATGACATGACTTTCCCTAAACATTTTAAAACTAGGAAATTCATTTTTCTTATAAATTTTCCAGTAGGTCAACAAAATCACAATTGACAGAATCATGTTAAAGGAAGCAAAACTTTATTTTCACAAGAATGTATAAACTGGTTAAAATGTCAATGTAAAAATGTTATCAGCCTTTATTTTGCTTTTAGAATAATTTTCTCCTGAAATAAATGAAAACATTTGGTACTAAGTACTTTAGCAGTTGGCAAGCCAATATTGCTTTGTGTGTTTTCTGATAATTAAGACTAGGCATTCGGATGATTTCTATTAGAATTTCTCTTCTTGGGGTTAAAAAAGAACTTTGTAAAGTCAAATACTGAGCTTACTTTTTGAACCTGAATATAGACTTTCCCCTTTGTCTAACAGAGATCAGTAACTTGTATATCAGAGGAAAATTACTAAGACCAGTGTAATCAAAGTAATAAATTGCTATTCTTTAAAAAATGTATTGATTATCAGAGTCCAGTCATGATTCAATTAAAGTCCAAAATACAAGAGGAAAAATGAGAATAGATAAGCAAAAACACCAAACTTCTTATAGCATCTAAGTAGAGAGATTTGGTTCTAGAAAGGGTGTATTTGACTATTTGTGAAAAATATAGGCTAACTTCTTACCTCAGCTAATAAACAGGTTTTATTTTGTAGAATGATTTTATCTTAAGCTAAGTTAATTTTGGTAGTTTCTGGCCAAAGTCATCCATGCCTGTGATATATACCTTCTCAGGTGGCAAACACTCTAATAATTCCACTAGTTTTTCACCAGCTAGCATAATTGATACTTAAGGAAATGAAATGGCTCAATTAGGCTTTGGATGTGAATTTTTTTTAAGAACATTGTTTACAAAAATCATCAGAATTTTTTCAAACTTAGTTTGGATAATAATCATATAGTAAGGGCAATGGAATTTAAAGTTCATAGAATAACAAAACTGTACCCTATACAAGGAATACATATCTCTACATCTCTCTTTCTATATCCATATAAAATCACTGTCATATATTATATTAAAATTTTATTACCTATGAAAGAAAATTGAAGTTTTAAGAATTTGGTAATGTGTAGAAGTGAGATTTAATCAATTCTTTTTCAAGATAGGGATTTAATGAGAAGCAAATGAAATCAAAGGTAGAGGATCAAGATTCACATGGAAAAATATTATATGATACACTATGAGTATTGAACCATACCTAAGTTCTATACCTCACCTAGTTCTCAAAAGTGAACAGCACACCTCCTCATCTTCGAATGTATATCAACAGAAATCTATCTTTGTGTGCATGTCTTGATTTCTCTTGTTGCAGCAAAATATTCATTAGCCATTCGTAAAGCATGCACAAAGTAATGAAGTGACTGGGACAAAAATCAAACCATTTTTCTTAATTTTAATTCATTTAACTTAAAGGTATCATATCTTTATATGAACTGGATTTACTTTACATACTGAATTCAAATGGTTCTTTAAGGAACAAAAATATTTCTCAAAGTGTAAAAATAATAGTGGGAAAAAGTTATAATTATTTACCTTTCTGTATTCATTTCATACAGTAAATTAGATTAAATTTAGGTAAACAAATGTGCTTATGAATTGTCATCTACTTTATAGATATTCTCAGAGCACATGTAATTCTAAATGCTGACTTTATATTCAGAAATTTCTTCAATATGAGTTACCCTTTGATATTTTAAATGTCAGCAGGCCATCTTTGAGAGCAGCTTAACAATTCCAAAACAGTATGAACATTAAAAGAAGGAAAAATCAGTATGCAAACTCATGTCAATATTTTATTCTATTCATACAAAGTGGCTATTGTTAAAAATGGTGAGTTGAAAAATAGCTAACCAGTGTCCTTTTCAAACTCATAGTGTCCTAGTAAATTTGACTATAATATTTTTAAGCTACTGAATACTCACTTATGCTAAAACATGAAAAGAATATTAACATAGCAGTAGAAGGTTGAATATGAGCATTAGAATGATGTTCTTTTCTTGTAGACATTATATCGTATGAACAGATGGCATGCTTTTTTGCAGAAGAGATTTTCTATTACATGCAAAAAATTCATAGTATAACTAAAAAGGCATTGGAAAAGGAGTGAAAAGATAGGTTTTAGTTTAAGCTTTTTCATTATTCTACTTCTGTGAGCAAGGTAGGTCAGCTTCAGAAATTGGAGAAAATTAGAAACTGTGGATCACAAATCATTAGAGGATCATTAAACCAATTAAGTGGGCCATAATAAACATTTTAAAGAAAATAAATAAGAATACAATAAAACAAGTGTACATACTCTGTGAATGTTCTATTTTGGTTACACAGATGTCTTGTGTTTTTTTTTAATGGATTGGTAAGATCAACTCTTCCCCCAAAGAACTGTTCAAATGTTGAGACACCAAGAGGATTTTCATAAAAGATTATCTCTCATATAATTAAATTTTTGAGAAGAGCAAGGTAAGTGTAATAGTTTATTCAAAATGACTCCATAGAAGATAGGGACAAAGTGGAGTGCTTTCCATTTTGATTTGGAAGTGGGGCCGGGGTGAGGTTTCCTAAGGTTTGAGTGGTTTATACTTCCCTCTGGCCCCAAAGGAGTGAACCAGAATATGTAAGTTTTCCCACATATCTGTTCAGGTTTTGGGGAAAAAGGTGTGATTGTGTTTTAAAGATTTCCTGGTTAGATATCAAAAATGGAGTCAGTGCTAAGGATATAGCTCAGTTGGTAGAGTGCTTGCCTTGGAAGCACAAGGCCGTGGGTTCAATCCCCAGCACTGCAAAAACAAACAAAATAAATGGATTCAAACATAAACTATAGACTCGCTTCTTATCTCATTAATGTTATATCATACACCCTTCCCCTTCCTCTTTGTCTACAAATAGAAATTGTGATCCTTATTGCAAACCTAATAGTTATGCTGCAGATAATATTAGAACTCATCATGTCTGTTTAATAAGACAATACAGTTAATACCTTAAGAGGGTCTATTTGGGTTAAGGATATAAATTGTTTGTATGGTGTGCTGCAAATATTGATCTCTCACCTCATGATGAGGTATTCTAAACCTGCAAGGACATTATAAGTCTATGGGGGGAGACTGCAATACCTCGGATTTGCACTTCTATAGGGAATGATACACAAACAACTTAAGAAAACAAGGGAAGAGTGTCCCAAACAAACCTAGATACTATATCAAGAGAATCCAATGACAGCATGGCAGAAGAAATGTCAGAAAGGGAGTCTAGAACATACATAATTAAAATGTTCTGTGAAGCAAACAATGAGATAAGAGAGCAAATACAGGCATGGAATGATCTCACCAATAAACAGTTAAAAGAGCAAACGCAGGAATCAAAAGATCATTTCAGTAAAGAGATAGAGATTCTGATAAAAAAACACAGAGAAATCCTTTAAATGAAGGAGACAATAAACCAAATTAAAAACTCCATAGAAAACATAACCAACAGGTTAGATCATTTGGAAGACAGAACCTCAGACAATGAAGACTAAGTATTTAATCTTGAAAAAAAGTTGACCAAACAGAAAAGATGGTAAGAAATCATGAATAGAACCTCCGAGAATTATGGGATAACATGAAAAGACCAAATTTAAGAATTATTGGAATTGAGGAAGGCACAGAGATATGAACCAAAGTAATGAATAATATATTCAAAGAAATAATATCAGAAAATTTCCCAAATCTGAGGAATAAGATGGAAAATCAAATACAAAAGGCTTACAGGACACCAAATATACAAAATTATAACAGATCCACACCAAGGCACATTATAATGAAAATACCTAACATACAAAATAAAGACAGAATTTTAAAGGCTATGAGAGAAAAGTATCAGATTACATATAGGGGGAAACCAATACAGATATCAGCAGATTTCTCAGTCTAGACCCTAAAAGTGAGAAGGGCCTTGAAAAACATATTTCAAGCTGTGAAAAATAAATGGAAACCAACCAAGAATCTTATACTGAGCAAAAGTTACCTTCAGATTTCATGATGAAATAAAATCCTTCTGTGGTTTAAAAAAAAAAAAAAGAGCTAAAAGAATTTATAAATAGAAAGCCTGTACTACAGAACATTCTCCACAGTCAGCAAAGGGAGGAACTACACTAAAGAAATAGCCAATTAAAGGAAAAATCAAGTCAAGTTAAAAGACAAAAATAAGCCAAAATGACTGGGAATACAAGTCATATCTCAATAATAACACTTAATGTTAATGGCCTAAACTCATCAATCAAAAGACAGACTGGCAGATTGGATTAAAAATAAAGACCCAAAAATATGCTGCCTACAGAGACTCATCTCATAGAAAAAGACATCCACAGAGTAAAGGTCAAAGGATGAGGAAAAATATACCACTGACACAGACTAAGTAAAAAATGTGATCTTTCCATCCTCATAGCAGATAAAGTGGACTTCAAGTCAAAGTTAGTCAGAAGGGATAAAGAAGGACATTTCATACTGCCTAAGGGAAGCATAAGTCAGCAAGACATAACAACCATAAATATCTATGCCCCAAACAATAGCATGTCCATGTATATTAAACAAATCCTTCTCAATTTCAGGAACCAAATAGACCACGAAACAATAATATTAGATGAATGTAACACACCTCTCTCACCATTGGACCAATCTTCCAAACATAAGTTGAACAAAGAAATCATAGAACTCGATATTACAATCAATAATTTAGACAACTGACATACATAGAATATTCCATCAATCAAGGAGGGAATACACTTTCTTCTCAGCAGCACATGGATCCTTCTCTAAAATAGACCATGTGTTATGCCACCAAGCTACTCTTAGCAAATACAAAATAGTAGAGATACTAACTTACATTCTATCAGATCATAATGTAATGAAATTAGAAATCAATGATAAAATAAAAACAGAAATTACTTTAACACTTGGAGACTAAATAATACTCTATTGAATGATACATGGATAACAGAAGACAGTACAGGGAGATAAAAAAAAATTTCTTACAGATAAATGAGAACAACAATACAACATATGAAAATACCTGGGATGCTACAAAAGCAGTACTAAGAGGAAAATTCATTGCACAGAGCACATTCAATGAAAGAATAAAATTCAACAAATAAATGACCTAACATTACATCTCAAAGCCCTAGAAAAAGAACAGATCTACACCAAAAGTAGTAGAAGATAGGAAATAATTCAAATCAATGAAATTAAAACAAAAGAAAGAATTCAAAAAATTGACAAAACAGAAAGTTGGTTCTTTGTAAAAATAAACAATAATGATAAACCTTTAGCCACATAAATGAAGATAAGTAGAGAGAAAACTCAAATTTAACAAAATTCATGATGAAAAAGGAAATAACACGACAGAACAGTATTGAAATACAAAACGTAATTAGAAACTATTTCGAAAATCTATATTCCAACAATATAGAAAATCTTAAAGTCTTTGATGGGCTTCTAGAGAATATTATCCACCCAAACTGAATCTGGAGACATACACAATTGAAAAGCAATGAAATAGAAGAAGTCATCAATAGCCTACAAACCAAGAAAAAGTATGGAACCAGATGGATTCTCAGTCAAGTTCTACAAGACCTTCAACGAAGAGCTCATTCTAATACTCCTCAAAGTATTCCATGAAATAGAAGAGGAGGGAACCCTTCAAAACTCATTCTATGAAGTTAATATCACCCTGACACCAAAACCAGACAAAGACACATCAAGGAAAGAAAACTTCAGATCAATACAACTAATGAATATAGATGCAAAATTTCTTAAAAAAAATTTTAGCAAATCACATACAAAAAATCATATTAAAAAGATAGTGCACCATGATCAAATGGGTTTCCTCCCTCCCAGGGATGCAAGATTGTTTTCAACATTCAGAAATCAAAAAAATTAATTCACCACAACAAAAGCTTAAAGTTTAGAATCACATGATTATATCAATAGATGCACAGAATGCACTTGATAAAAATACAGCATCACTTCATGCTCAAAACACTAGAAAAAATAGGGATAGTAGAAACATACCTCAATATTGTAAAGGCTCCCTATGCTAAACCCACAGCCAACATCATTCTAAATAGAGAAAAACTGAAAGCATTGCCCCTAAAAATTGGAACAAAACAGAGATGTTCTCTTCAGCACTTCTATTCAACATTGTCCTTGAAATTCTAGCCAGAAAAAATTAGACAGATACGAATAGGAAAAGAAGAACTCAAACTACCACAATTTGCTGATGACATAATTCTATATTTAGAGAAGCTGAAAAATTCCACCAGAAAACATCTAGAACTCAAATGAATTTGGTGATGTAGCAGGATATAAAATCAACACTCATAAATGTAATGTAATTTTATTCATAAGCAATGAACCCTTTGAAAGAGAAATTAGGAAAGCTACCCTATTCACATTAGCCTCAGAAAAAAATGAAATACTTAGAAATCAATCTACAAAGTGAACTACAGAAAACTAAAGAAAGAAATTAAAGAAACCCTTAGAAGATGGAAAGATCTCCCATGCTTTTGGATAGGTAGAATTAATATTGTCAAAATGGCCATACTACCAAAATTGCTATACAAATTCAATGCATTTGCAATTTAAATCCCAATGATGTTCCTGATATAAATAGAGAAAGCAATCATGGACTTCATTTGGAAGAATAAGAGACCCAGAATAGCTAAATAAATCCTTAGCAGGAAGAGTGAAGCAGATTGTATCACAATACCAGACCTTCAATATACTACAGAGCAATAGTACCAAAACAGCATGATATTGGCACCAAAATAGGTAAACCAATGGTACAGAATAGAGGACAGAGAGACAAATTCACATAAATACAGTTACATCATACTAGATAAAGGTGCCAAAAAACATACAATGAGAGAAAAGATAGCCCTCTACAAATAAATGATGCTCAGAAAATTGGAAATTCATAGGCAGCAAAATGAAACTAAACCCCTAAACCCTTACCCTGCACAAAACTCAACTCAAAATGAATCAAGAACCTAGGAATTAGGCCAGACACCTTGCACCTAACAGAAGAAAACTTAGGTCCAAATCTTCTTCATGTGTGCTTAGGGTCAGACTTTTCTTAACATGACTCCCAAAGCACAGAAATAAAAGCAGGAATCAATAATTGGATATGAATTTCAACTCAATAGCTTTCTTTCAGCGAGAAACAATCAACAATGTGAAGAGAGAGCCTACAGAGTGGGAGCACATGTTTGCCACACATACTTCAGATAGAAGCACTAATCTCCAGAATTTATAAATAACTCAAAAACTTTACACCAAGAAACAAATAACCCAATCAACAAATGGGCTAAGGAAATGAACAGGACACTTCACAGAAGATCTACAAGCAATCAACAGAATATATGAAAAAATATTCAACATCTCTAGTAATAAGAGAAATGCAAATCAAAATTACTCTAAGATTCCATCTCATCCCAATTAGAATGACTTTTATCAAGAACACAAGCAACAATAGGTGTTGGCGAGGATGTGGGGAAAAACGTACACTCATACATTGCTGGTGGGGCTGCAAATTAGTTCCAGCCACTCTAGAAAGCAGTATGGAAATTCCTTAGAAAACTGGAATGGAACCCACCATTTGACCCAGTTATTCCACTCGTTGGCCTATACCCAATGGTCTTAAAATCAGCATACACAGAGATACAGCCACATCAATGTTTATAGCCGCTCAATTCATAATAGCTAGATTGTGAAACAACCTTTCAATAGATGAATGGATAAAATAACTCTGGTATATATGCACAAGCATATATTATTCAGCCATAAAGAAAATAAAATTATGGCATTTGCAGGTAAATGGACTGAGCTGGAGAATATTATGCTAAGGAAATAAGGCAATCCCAAAACACCAAAGGCCAAATGATTTCACTGATAAGTGGATGATGATACAAAACATGGGAGAAGAAGGTAAAGGAAGAAAGAAGTAAGGATGGATTATGTAGAGGGAAATGAGGGGTGGGGAGGAAGTAGGGGAAAGGAAAGATAATAGAGTGAAACAAACATCATTACCCTATGTACATGTATGATTATGCAAATGGTATGACTCTACTTTGTGTACAACCACAGAAATGATAGTTGTACCCCATTGTGTACAATGAATCAAAAGGAAAAATGAAGTAAGAATACATTATGGTAGATAAATATGTGTATACATAGTCACTTTTTATTAAGAAATGCAGTTAGTAACAGTTCTGTCCTCATGCAGTATGCACCATTAAAAGTGGAAAAAATAATTCTAGTACAACTTCAAATTGAACTCTAAAAGTAATGTGGTGAGGGGAGACTTGCAATGTTTTATCCACATCTTCAACTGTGGCATAAGGATACTTCTGCAAGAGAGTGTGATGGTCCTTACTAATTGGTATATTGGTCCTACTTATACAAGACTCATGTAGTGTCTTCTGTTATTTTTCCCATTACACCTAATAATTTAAAAACCCTGAACATTGGTAGACTTGTGATTTCCTCTTGACCTTTCTCAACAGAAATACATATATGAATATATATAATTATGTATTTACCAGTATATTTTACTAATATAATAGGATAATCAACCTATTAGTAGACTATTAGGTTACTGTTCATCTATGTCAGCAGAGAAGGTAGTTCCTTTAGAAAAGGTCACATTCCTGACCCTCATAGATACCATTTTCCTGAAAAATCTTCCTGATATGGAGCAACTCCAGCCTTTTGGTGTTTCACTTAGATGTCTCTGGATATATACCTTGGAGAAAGTGATATTACATGGCCCTTTCATTCTTAATCTATCTCAAAGTAAATGACCATTGATTTTTAATATTTACAACATTTCAGAGTGCCTCCTTAAAATCAGCATCAATAAGAAAAACAAGAATCTCTCAGACTTTCAGGGTCTTTGCATAATATGTTTTATGACATTAATTTTAATTTTATTCATTAAAACCACAATGTTTTGTTTTTAATTTCTCTATTTGTAAAATGTTTAAAAGAGTTTTTCTCCTAATATATCCCTAAACCCTGATAAAAATTCAAATAACAATTTAGGTTTCATTGCCCAGTAAGATCTATTTAGAATGAACTCAATCCCTAATCATGACTTAATTGAAGTCCCAAACTATCTTCAAGAGCTCTGTAAATTCCTAGGGGATCTAGGTTCTTATAGTCACCATTAGCTCCAGGCTTCTATTTCTGCTGAAATACTTAAGTTTATCAATGATCTTTTAAAACCCTGTTCCTTCTACGCAAGTTTTTGTAGTACTTTGTGTGGATACAGAGTAGTTTTTGATTGTTAGAAGGTTTCACAAAGTGTTCTTTGTGGAGGCACTTCAGCATTGAAAATTTGTTTATTAATTTATTTATGTGACACAAAATTCTACATGTTATGGGATGTCATGTGATGTTTTGACACATGTATATATTGAGTAATGTTCAAATCAGAGTATATGTATCTATTTCCTCAAATATTTATCATTTTTTTAATAGTGAAAACATTCACTTACCTTCCTACTTGGTTTTGAAATAGATAGTACATTATTGTTTTCTATAGTTACCCTACTGTGCAGTAGAACATAAAAAGTTATTTATCCTACCTATAACTTAGTACCCATTTACAAAACTTTTCCTATCCTCCTTTCCCCTTTTTCTCATCAGATTGGTAGCTACCATTCTACTTTCAAGTTGTATTTTTATGTTCTGTGTATAAATGAGATCACACCGTACTTGCCCTTTTGTACCTGACTTATTTTACTTAAAATAATGATCTCAGTTCCATCCATGTTCTCACAAATGAAGAATTTAATAATTTATGACTGAAACTGTACTTCATTGTGTATATATGCCACATTGCCTTTTTCCATTGATCGACACTTAGATTTGATTTCATTTCTTGGATACTGTGAACCATGCTGCAATAAACATAGGAGAGCAGATGTAATCGTGATATTGATTTAATTTCCTTTGGATGTATACCCAGTAGTGGGATTGCTGGACCATGCCACAGTTCTATTTCTAGTTGTTTGAGGAACAGGCATACTGTTTTTCATAACAGTTTACTAATTTATATTCTCAACAGTGTATGTGAGTTTCCCTTTCTCAAATTTTGTCATGTCTTTCCTTTTTAATAAGAGCCATTCTAACTGAGTAAGATACATCTCATTATTGTTTTAACTTGCATTTCTATGATGATTAGTGATATCAAGCATTCCTTTTCATATATTTGTTGTCTATTTGCATGCCTTCTTCTAAAATATGTTTAGGTCTATTGCCACTTCAAGTTGGGTTATTTTTATTCATTGTGTGTGTGAATGTATATATATGTGTGTGTATGTGAGTGAGTGTGTGTGTGTGTGTGTGTATGTTTGTAGATGGGACTAGTAACTTTAATTAATTAATTTATTTTTTTTGTGATGCTGAGTATCTAACCCAGTGCCTCACACATGCTAGGCATTTACTCCACCACTGAGCTACAACTCCAGACCTTGTTTTTCTATTAAGTCATTTGGATTTCTTTACATATTCTGGATTTTGCCTTATTGTTTGAAGTATATTTTATAAATATTTTCTCTGATTCTATAGCTTTTGTTTTCATTTTGTTGATTACTTATTATGACATAAAGTTTTTTTAGCTTGAAGTAATCCCTTTCATCTTTATATAAATGTATATGTGTGTGTGTATATATATATATATATTTTTTTTTTTTTTTTTTTGTGTACTGAGGATTGAACCCAGGGCCTTGTGCTTGAGAGGCAGGCACTCTACCAACTGAGCTATATTGCCAGCCCCATTTGTCTACATTTACTTTGTTTACTATGCTTTGGAAGTTTTGTCCAAAATATCATTGCTTATATGAATATCTTGAAATGTTTCTCTATGTTTTCTTCTACTAATTTATAATTTCAGGTCTTACATTTTGGTCATTATTCCATTTTGAGTTGACATAGTTTTATATGGTGAGAGACAGTGGTCTGTTTTAATATTTATGAATGTGGATATCCAATTTTCCAAATACTATTTATTTGAAAAGACTGCCCTTACTTCAGTGTGTGTCCTTACTGCTTTTGTTTAAGATAAGTTGGCTTTAGATATGTAGGGTGATTTCTAGGCTTTCTGTTATGTTTCAGTGGTCTATATGTAAGCTTTGTTACTATTATAATGCTTTTTTAAAATTTATTTCTAGTTTAGATGGGACACAATACCTTTATTTATTTATTTATTTTTATGTAATGCTTGAACCCAGTGCTTCAAGCACTCTACTACTGAGCTACAACCCCAGCCTTATCATGCTGATTTAATTACTATATCATTGTAATATATTCTGAAGTCAGTTCGTGTGATGCCTTTAGGTTTTTTTTTCTTTTTAATTTGCTCATTGATGCTTTGTTGATTCCCAATTTTTTTGTAGTTCTATAATAAATTTATTTTTATTTTTTTATGGATTCTTTTAGCTATACATGACAATAGAATCCATTTTGTTGTACTTCACAAACCTTGAATATATTTAGTCTAATTAATACCCAATTTCTGTGGATGTGCATGATGGTGGGATTCACTGTGGTGTATACATATATCTACAAAGGAAAATTATGTCAGATTCATTCCACTGTTTTTCCTTTGCCTATCCCCCTCCTTTCTTTTCATTCCCCTTTGACTAATCTACTGAATTTCATTCTTTTTTCTAGTTCTGTGAACATTGTCATTGGTATACTAATAGGGATTGCATTGAGTCTGTAGATCATTTTGTGTCCACACAAACTTTTAAACAATATTGATTCTCTTCATGAATATGGGATAGCTTTCTATTTTTTTTTTAAATTAAGGGATGAAACTCAGCATCCTTATCTTGTTCCAGAAACTTAAAGAAAAAATTTCACTTTTTCCCCATTCTACATGATGTTCAGTATGAGTTTGCTGTATATGGCCCTTTAATATATTGAGATACATTCCTTCTATAACTAATTCTTTCAGAGATTTCTACCATGAAATGATGTTGAATTTTAATCAAATGACTTTTCTGTTTCCATTAAGATGGTATTATGAATTTTGTTCTTCATTCTCTTGATTTGTCATGTCACATTTATGCTTTGGCATAAGTCAAGCATCTTTGAATCCCTGGGTTAAATCCCACTTGGTCCTGGGGAATAATCTATCTTGATGTGCTTTTGGGTTCAGTTTGCTATTTTTGAGCTTTTCTGCATCTAAATTCTTCAGGATATTGGTCTAAAGTTTTCTTTCTTTCTTACTTTCCTTCTTTTGTTATGTCCTTGTATGTGTTTATATCAGGATAATGCTGGGTTTATTGAGTAGTTTGGAAAAATTTCTGAATTATTTGTAATAATTTGAGAAGAATTGCCATTAATTCTTTATCTTTCACAGGCCAGAATACAAATATATCTCACTTGGGCTGTGGGATTACATGGTACAAGAGTGTGTCCAGAGTCTCCATTAATAGGAACTGCCTATGGACAAAAGCTGTTGGATTCTGCTTGGTCTTGTTTTACACCATGAAAGCCTGGAACTGAATTTCAAGGCAACTTGCACTTTTTGTCATACTCCTCGGCAGATAGTCTTTATCTTCTCTGTTCTGCTAAATGTTGCTGTAGTAATGTTTGAAGCCATGTCTTGGCCACCAAGGCTGACACTAAGCTCGGTTGCACTTGGAGCTCATGGCCTCATGTACCATCACAATATAAAGGGTGTGCCACAGGGCCATGTTTAGATGATAGTGGCATATGGTAGAATATGAATCTGTCCTCATTGAGTTCACAGGCTTCTGTCTGGCTCCAGAGGTGGTTCAGATGCTCTGTTCATAGACGCTTGCTTAGGGGAAGGGAACTTAGGACTCTGCTGGTACTGGGTTCCAACTGTATGTTTGCACTTAAATTTTCTCTTCCTTCCTTGAAATGGAAGGTGTCTTTCTCTTCATGTTGTGCTGCCTAAGTTGAGGAAGGAGATACAAAAGAACTCTTTCATTGCTGCCTTTTCTAATGCATCTATTTTTGTTATTGTGCTAAAACCAGTGTTGTGGTTTCTCAATTGATTTCCATGTCTCATGGAAAATGTACATATACATATGTATATTTTACATAAATAACAAGTGTATATATTATTATATATTTTTAATATATGTATACCATTATGTATATTTATATATACATATATTTATATATTATTTATATTGTTATATAAATAATATATATTATTTATATTATTATATTTATATATTTAGCTTTGGTGCTTGATTTCCTTTTTAATTGTGCATTAATTATTCATAATGATGGTATTACTGCGCATATTTTTACTGCATATGACTAATTTGATCAGTCTTTGATCACTCTATTACATATAATATCAAGAAAAATGATAGGAGGAACAATTCAGAAGAAAGTCTCCAATCTTAATCTTACATGCATCTCATCAAAAAGTAAATGCAAAAATTCATCAAACAACTTGATAATATTTTAAACAGATAATAAAAAAACTATAGGTGATTTTCATGTTATTCTTTCAAAAACTAATCGATCCAGCAGGTGAAAAATAGTCTGAATTTAGGAGATTGAAGCACAATTAACATGCATTATGTAATGACCTATAGGAATCCTTGAACCTACTTATTATTGCATAAATGCAAAAGATCTTTAATAAATATAGTGATGCCTTTTCCTTGCCCCCTTCCTCACTCTTTTTTAAATTATTTTTAATTTGTTATAATTAGTTGCACATGATAGTATAATGCACTTAGGTATTTTGATGGATCATACATAAATGGAGTGTAATTTCTCATTTTTCTGATTGTACATATTGTAGGATCACATTAGTCATATGGTCATATATGTACATGAGGTAATAATGTCTGTTTCACTTACTATCCTTCCTATACTCATCTCCCTTCCCCTCCCTTCACTCTTCTCAGATTAGAGCAATTGGCAACTGAGTATTGACTTTAAGTAAAGACCTACTTAAGCATAGTTTTGTTCTTTATTTCACTTTTGAAGGTTCAGCCTGTCCCAGAGGAGCACACATCCAACAAGGTAGATTATAGTTTCCAATTATTGTTTGTCATTAATGGGTAATCTAATTTGAGGTTTACCATTAGGAAGTTCAAATTACCCTGTCATATGTCTTAATCTCCATTATCGCCTTTACCAATACCAAAAGTTATATAAATCATGGACTGTTTTCTCTTCATTCTTTAAGGAAAAAGTCAATGCTATATATAATTGCATCCTAAGATGCCAATAACATTAATTAGAAACTATACATTTCTTCCAAACAAATATGTAATACTCAATATTTGACCTCAATGAGAAAACAAAATATAGAGGTGTTGTTATACAAACTGTGTTCTCTAACTACAGTGAAGCTTAGAAACCTATTAAATGTTTTTAAAATTTTCATTACATGTAAGGACATAAGAAAACATAGATTTTATGTGTCTCATAAGTCATCAAAGAAATCACTATAAGTTAGAAAAAATATGTAGAAATAATACAAAACTATATCACTCCTTGTAGAATGCAGCTAATTGGAACATAGAAGGAAATTTTGTGGGTTTAAATTCTTTTTATTATGAAGAAGAAAATTAGAGAATTAATGATATCAATGTCCAACTCAGAAGTTAAAAATAGGACAATTGAGTAAATTCAAGGAAACTGAAATAAAGAAAATGATATAAGGAAATAAATTAACAAAACACAAAGACATCAGATTACATTAATAAAGCTAAATGCTGGTGCTTTAGAAAGAAAAAGTAGAAAAGTCTTGGAAATATTATAATGAAAAAACAGAGAAGGTATAAAAAATATTAGATCGAAACCCAAAAGGGACTTAAATACATATGAGTAGATATTCAAAACATGGAAAAACTTAATAGTGACATTATCCAAGTGTTTTAAGACATAGTTAATGTGTTAGTCCATTTTTGTTACTTAAATAAAATACTGGGAATGGGCTATTTTATAAAGCAAAAATAAAGATGTTTATTAAGTTTATAGTCCTAGAAGGTTCAACAGGTATAGTGATAGTAACACTTTGACTATCCTGAGGACTTTATGGATGATGGCAGGAGCTCATGAAGGAGTAGGAAATCATCTGGCTACACAGGAAGCCCAGAGGATAAGAAGAGGCCAAGCTTGCTTCTTTTGTAACAACATACTCTTGAGAACTAATAAAGGTTCTCACATGTCCTACATTTAGTCTTTCTGAAAGCAGCACACCCCTAGCCATTTAAAGGCCTTCAACTAAGCTCCAACTGGTAAAGGTCCATATCACTTCCCAACATTACCACTCTAAAGCCAATTTCCAACATATGAACTCATAGGGCACCCACTCAAATCATATCCAAACCAAAGCAGTTAAACAAATATATAATTTGATTCAAACATTCTAGAGGAATTGTTAGGTAGGAGTAATGACAAGTGAACAAAACAACAAGGCCATGGGGTTTCTTTGTTTTGCCTTTAATGACAGTCAAATAACTTATAGAACAGACACAGCTGCACTAACCCTGAGAATGACAGGTGGAAACAAAGGGAGCCAATTAAGAATATGTCAAGAAAGATAAATGATGTCAACTCCTGACAAGGTCTATTGAGGTCAATGTAAATTTGGGATTTATGGCCATAAGCTTCTCAATTAAGAAGGGCAGTTTCATTAATACCACAGCCACACTAAGATTAGTCACTGACCCTGGCACCTTTAAATACATAGAATTGTCTTGTAGATGAAGCCCCCCTACCAATGGGATGGTCACCATGACAATTATGAAAAAGACCAAGTAAGGGAAAAAAGAAAAGTAAAACCACAGAGACACAGAAAGGCAGAACATTTTAATATACCCAAGAAAAAATATGTTAGAGACTCACCAGCTGGGCAGCTAGCAGAGCCATGACTGCTGAGTGGAGGGTGAGCACAGGGAGAGGACACAGGAAACCAGGAGAGAAAAATTTAAAAAAAAATTTTTTAAATGCCTCAGAGGAAACCTGTAGAAAAAAGAAGGAAGCTAATCTTAATGGACTCAGAATCAGTGGGGGAAGTTGTTGAGGGAAAAAACAAAATTCTGCAGGACATGGGCAGATAGTTTGGTGGGAATTATACTTGCTTATTTTTGGTACATTTATTTATTTATTTTTTGGTCCAGGGATTGAATCAACCTAGGAGCACTCAACAACTAAGTCTTATCTCCAGACCTTTTTTTAAATATTTTATTTAGAGACAGGGTCTCATTGAATTGCTCAGGGCCTCACTAAGTTACTGAGGCTGGCTTTGAACTCCAGATTCTCCGGCCTCAGCCTCCCAAACCCCCGGGATTATAGTCATGCACCACTATGCCCAGTGATACATTAGTTTTTGTCTTTCTTTCTTGTAGTCAGTTTTTTTTTTCATTGCTGTGACCAAAAGACTTGACAAGAATAATTTTAGAACAGGAAAAGTTTCATTCGGCACACATGGTTTTCAGACTATTATTCAGTAGAGAGTGAATTCCATTGCTTCCATTGCTCTGTGCCTGAGGTGAAGCAGACCTCATGGTGGAAAACAGCTCAGAACATGAAAATGAGAAAGCAGACAGACACTGTCCTAGTCACAGACAAAATATAATTCAAAGCACACCCCCAAATAACACACTTCCTCCAACCACATCTTACATGCCTACAGTTACCACCCAGTTAATCCCTATCAGTGGATTATTGCACTGATTAGGTTAATACTCTCATAACCAAGTCATTTATCTTAAAATTTTCTTGCATTGACTCACACATGATCTTTTGGGGGCTACCTCATATCTAAACCATAACATTTCAACCCTGCCCCCCAATGCTCATGCCATGTCACAATGCAAAATACATTTAATCTATTTCCAATAGTCTTCGTAGTCTCAATAGTTTCATCACTACAAAATTCCAAGTTCAAAGTCTCCACCAAGACTCAAGGCAAACTCTCAGCATGTGCCCCTATAAAAATCAAAAGCAAGTTATATATATATATATATATACACATATCCAATATATAATGGCACAGAATACTGTTTCTCTGCCACAATAGAGAAATAGGGGGCACAGGAAGAAGAGATGGGATCAAACCAAGACTGAAATCTAGCTGGGCAAACATGTCCTCTAGCTCCATGTCCAGCACCTGGTGCACATGGTATTGTGATATTCTCCACAGTGGGTTTACATAGCTCTGCCCCTATGACTTTGATGGTTGGGACCAACACAGCCTCTCTATTGACTTTTTTTATGCTCTATTCCTGTAGCTTACATTGGAAAATGTTACATAGTACTGACACCTCTTAATCTCAGGGGTCTTCACTGAGCTTTAGCCTCCTTCCCTTGTCTTCATGCATCACCCACTCAGGGCAAGTCTGTGTGGACTCCAACCATGCTGCACTTTGACTTTCCTTCCAGCCTTCTTTGGAATCTCAGTGGACACCTCTGTAACTCCCTAATTCCAGCATCCTCCAATCAAGCGAACTAGCACAACATTGTTGATAACAAGGTCTGCCACCAGAGCAGTAAACAAGTCTCTAGTTACCACCCAGTTAAGGCTCTGATAACCAATCATATCATCTTTCTTGCATTGTCTCACACATGATCTTTGGGAAGACACTTAATATGTAAAACATACTGCTTCCTTCTCCACTCCCTTTCCCCTATAATAGTCAAAATTTCCTATTTCATTTTCTTATCTTTCATTTCTTTATTAATTTACATTTTTATTCCTCCTTTTCTGCAATCAGCATCCACTACATATCCCTGCCTCATCTCTTTGCAGATTTTTTAAATTATATCAAACTATTGTTTTTATTTATCCCTATTTTCTCTTCACTTAAGAAACTATAATCTCACTAATAGAATTATATAATTTATGTAATTCCTACCCCATTCAGTTTAATGCCTAATTAAATTCAAAGTTTCCTGTTGTTGGTACTGATGTTAAATACTGATCCCAATATTCTTAAGTGAGTGGCAATTAGTGTGATAGATGTTAAAATAGATGTGAAACATTTATATTAAAGTTTTACATCTGTTGCTAACAACAATGCTATTCATGGCTCCCCACCCTTCCTCTAAGAGGGGATGAAAAATAAGTGGGACACTTAAAGTTTACAGAGTAAAGTATCCTACTCCTGAGAAATACTCACAACTCAGCCAAGTAATAGTGAATCTTACCTCACATATCGAGCCCCATGTAAGCCTTAACAAAAATTTAACACATAGAATTTTGGAGACAAAACTCCCAACCACAACAGACACAAGGAAGAACAACCAGAGGTGGGAACTCAGGTACCACTTCTGGATATCTCCTCAGAAAATCAAAAGCAGAGAAGTTCTATAATAAAACACACACACACACACACACACACACACACACACACACACACACAAGGACATGTGTATAAAAGAGGAAGGGCAATTCAACTTAATTGATGTATAGGTATAAGACCCCCTAAAATCATGAGAAAACAGAACAACAAATCTCCTTTAAAAATGCACACTTTCCCAACAAAGAATCCATCATTGAATATAAATTGTCCCAACTCCCCCATGTAAAGATGTAGATTAACAGAATGCAGTCAAATAGCAAGGCAAAAAAAAAAAAGAAAAAGGCAAGGTACAAATATATGTTTGCAAGCTCATGGCAAAGGCACCCAGAGGCTGAAAGTGAAGAATGGAAAAAATTATTCCGTGCAAATAGAGTCTGAAAACAAGCAGATAGCTATTCTCATATATGACTCAGCTGACTTCAAGCAAAAATTAATCAGAAGAGACAATGAAGGGCACTACATACTGGTAAAGGGAACTACTCAAAAAGAAGTTATAATAAGAGTAAGTATATATGCCTCATATGTCAGTGTAGTGTAGCTAATTACATTAAAAAAATACTTCTTGACATTAAATCCCAGATACATCCCAAATAAACACTACTGGGTGATTTCAAAATAACCTTATCATCAGAAGACAGATAATCTAAGCATAAAAGCAATAAAGATATTTCTAATTTAATAATGCTATAAATCAAATGAACTTAATATACACCTACAGAATACCTCGTACCCAAAAAAGCTGAATTAACCTTCTTCTCAGCAGCTCATGAAACATTTTCCAAAATAGACCATATTCTAGGTCACAATGTAAACCTTAACATATAGAAAAAAAAACATGGCATAATCCCATGCATCATATTGGATATAGTGTGATGTAACTAGAAACCAACAGCAAGAAAAATAGTAGAGACTACTTAAACACATGGAGCATGAACAATACTCCTAAATGAGAAATGAATCATAGAATAAATGAGAGAATAAATTAAGAAATTATTAGAAGCAAATAATAACAGAGACACAACACCAAATCTCTGGGACAGTAAGAGTTTCTAAGAGGCAAATTTATAGCATTGAGTGCCTACATTAAAAAAATAAACAGATCCGAAAATAAGAACAAATAATCTTACACTCCAGATCAACACCTTAGCAAGGAAGAATAAACTAATTCCAAAATCAGTAGAAGACAAGACATAATAAGACCAGAAACAAAATTAATGAAGTTGAGAACAAAAAAAAATCAAAATTATCCATTCATCAAGAGTTGGTTAAAAGATAAGTAAGACTGATAAACACTTGGCCATACTAACCAAAAGAATGATAAAGAATAAAAAAAAAAAAACAAATTTAGAGAAGAAAAAGAAGATAAAATCACAGACACTTCTGAAATCAAGAGGATCATATGAAAATATTTTGAAAATTTACACTCCAATAAATTGGAAAATATAGAAGACTTAACAAATTTCTAT
Organism: Sciurus vulgaris; assembly: GCF_902686455.1. NCBI lineage: Eukaryota > Metazoa > Chordata > Mammalia > Rodentia > Sciuridae > Sciurus > Sciurus vulgaris. The sequence goes on from NC_136471.1 coordinate 57,197,443, forward strand.
ATGTACAACCTGCACAAATTGAACCAGGAAGATATAGAAACTTAAACAGACCAATATCAAGTAATGAAATTGAAACAGCAACTAAAAGTCTTACAACAAGGAAAAGCCCAGGACCAGATGGAATCTTGATTTCTTTTATGTTCTTTTAGTTATACATGACATGAGAGTATAGTATGCCAGATGGATTCTTAATTGAGTTCTACAATACTTTAAATGAAGAAATAACACCAGTTTTTCTCAAATCATTCTGTGAAATTGAAAGAGAAGGAACACTCCCAAGTACACTCTATGAAGCCAGAATCACCCTGATATCAAAACCCAACAAAGACACATCAAGGAAAGAAAACTACAAACCAACAACCCTGATGGAAGTGCATTTCATTCCGTGATGCAAGGCTGGTTCATCATACCCAAATCAATAAATATGATTCATCACATAAATATAAGACAAGAATCATGATTGTCTCTATAGATGCAGAAAATGTCTTTGATAAAATCCTGTGCACACCCATGTTAAAAACACTAGAGAAAAGATAGATAGAAGAAACTTACTTCACATTATAAAGGCTATATATAACAAACTCACAGATAACATCAGACTAAATGAAGAAAAACTGCAATCATTTCCTCTAAACCAAGAACAAGACAAGAAAGTCCACTGTTACCACTCTTATTCAATATAGTTCTTGAATATCTAGCCAGAGAAATAAGGCAAGAGAAGGAACTTAAGTTATAGTTCCTTCTATACTAGTTATTTGTATAAGGGATACAAATAGGAAAAAAGTCAAACTATCCCTGTTTGATAATGACATATTATTATATCTAGAAGACCCAAGAACCTTCACCAGGAGACTTCAGAACAGATAAATGAATTCAAATAAAAAGCAGGTTACAAGATCAACATTCGTAAATCAAAAGCTTTCCTATAATCCAACAGTATTTATGATGAAAAAGAAAGAAGGAAACCATTCCATTCACAATATACTCGAAAAAAAGAAATGAAATACTTTGGAATTAATCTAACAAAGAAGTTTAAGAAGTCTGCAATGAAAATTATACAATACTGAAAAAAATTTGAACAAGATCTTAGAGAATGGAAAGACTGCACATGTTCATCGATTGACAAAACTAATATTGACAAGATGATCATACTACCAAAATACAGATTCAATGCAATCCCCATCTAAATACAAATGACATTTGTCACATAACTTGGAAAAACAGTCCTGAAATTTGTTTGGAAAAATAAGAGGCCCAGAATAGCAAAGCAATCCTGAACAAGAAGAGAGATGCAGAAAGCATTGCAAAACCAGATCTCAAATTATACTATAGAAATACAGTAACAGAAATCTGTCTGGTATTGTCAGAAAAGCAGACATGAAGACCAATAAAATAGAATAGAAGAATACTTACAATCACCTGATACTTGATAAATTTTCCAAAAAATATGTTGTAGAAAAATATGACTTTTAACATATGGTGCTGGGGAAACTGGTTATGCACATGTAGAAGAAGAAAAATTGATCTGTATCTCTCATCTTGCCCAAATCTAAAATTGAAATGAATTAAAAACTTAAGGACGATCCAAGATGGCGGACTAGAGGGTGACTGCACCTCCTGTTGCTCCAGAACATAGGATGCCAGAAAGGGAGGCATTGAGAGACTCGGACTAACACAGAGCAATGGGGTGAGGCTCCCCCACTGGGTGAAGCTCGGCCCAGGGGGCAGGTCCGGACAGGGGCGGCTTCTCAAAGCAGGGCAGGGCAGCTAGAGTCTTCCCTAGGCAGCCCTGCCCCTCTGGAGGCGGGATCCTTCCACAGCCAGCTTCTCAGAGCAGGCCACCCAGTGAGAGCCTTTCTGCACAGAACCAGCTCCAAGTGCCAGAGCCAGCAGCGAGCTCTGGCCCACAGGCAGCTTCAGGGAACAGGGCAGGGCAGCCAGGGACTTTCCCAAGCAGCCCTGCTCCCTCCTGTGGCAGGCTCCTTTCATGGCCAGCTTCTTGGAGCAGACAGCCCATTGAGAGCCTTTCTGCACAGAGCCAGCTCCAAGCCCTGGAACCAGTAGTGAACTAGGGGTAGCTTTCTTTGGAAGCACTGCATTATCAAGTTCCTCTAAGACTTCAGGCTACTGAAGGCTGGGAGGTGATATACTGGAAATCTACAGGGACACTATAAGCCAATAGAGGAAATCTGCAATATATCAGAGTTCCACTGACATCTGACCAATATGAGAAAAACAAGGGAAGAAAATGTCCCAAACAAACCTAGATACTATATCGATAAAACCCAATGACAGCACAGCAGAAGAAATGTCAGAAAGGGAGTTCAGAATGTATATAATTAAAAACAAACAGGGAAGCAAACGAGGAGATAAAAGAGCAAATGCAGGCATTGAAGAAGGAGATGAAAGAGCAAATGCAGTCATTAAATGATGGCACCAATCAACAGTTAAAAGAGCAAATGCAGGAAGCAAAGATCATTTCAATAAAGAGTTAGAGATACTGGAACAAAAAAAACACAGAAATCCTTGAAATGAAGGAAACAATAAACCAAGTTAAAACTCCATAGAAAGCATGACCCATAGGATAGAACACCTGGAAGACAGAATCTCAGACACTGAAGAAAAATATTTAACCTTGAAAACAAAGTTGACCAATAGAGAAGATGGTAAGAAATCATGAACAGAATCTACAAGAATTATAGGATATCATGAAAAGGCCAAATTTAAGAATTATTGGGATTGAGGAAGTCTTAGAGAAACAAACCAAAGGAATGAACAATCTATTCAATGAAATAATATCAGAAAATTTCCCAAATCTGAAGAATGAAATGGAAAACCAACTACAAGAGGCTTATAGGACTCCAAATATACAAAATTACAACAGACCCACACCAAGGAACATTTTATGAAATACCTAACATACAAAATAAAGACAGAATTCTAAAGGCTGTCAGAGAAAAGAATACAATTACATTAAGGGGGAAACCAAAAGAATATCAGCAGATTTTTTAGTCCAGACCATAAAAGCTAGAAGGGCCTGGAACAACATTTACAAGGCCTGAAAGAAAATGGATGCCAACCAAGAGTCTTATACCCAGCAAAACTTACTTTCAGATTTGACAATGAAATAAGATACTTCCATGATAAACAAAAGCTAAAGGAACTTACAGAAAGAAAACTGGCATTACAGAACATTCTCAGCAGAATATTCCATGAAGAAGAGGTGAAAAACAACGCGGCAAATCAGCAACAGGAAGAACGAGCCTAAAGGAACACCAAAATAAAGGAGAAACCAAATCATGTAAAAAACAAAAATGAGCCAAATGATTGGGAATACAAATCATATCACAATAATAACGCTGAATGTTAATGGCCTGAAGTTATCAATCAAAAGACATAGACTGGCAGATTGGATTAAAAAGAAAAATCCAACAATATGCTGTCTGCAAGAGACTCATCTCATAGAAAGAGATACCCATAGACTAAAGGTGAAAGGATGGGAAAAAACATACCATGCACACGGACACAGCAAAAAAGCTGGAGTTTCCATCCTCATTTCAGAAAATGTGGATGTCAAGCCAAAACTAGTCAGAAGGGATAAAGAAGGACATTACATACTGCTTAAGGGAAGCATAAATCAGACATAAGAACCATAAATATCTATGCCCCAAACATTGGCTCATCCATGTACATCAAACAAATCCTTCTCATTTCCAGAAATCAAATAGACCACACCTCTCTCACCATTGGATAGATCTTCCAAACAAAAATTGAATAAAGAAACCATAGATCACAATAACACACTCAACAATTTAGACTTAATGGACCTATATAGATTATACTATCCAACAAAGAACGAATACGCTTTTGGCTCAGCAACACATGGATCCTTCTATAAAATAGACCATATTTTATGCCACAAAGCTACTGTTAGCAAACACAAGAAGATTGAGATACTACCTTGTATTCGAGATTAAATAATACACTATTATATGATGAATGGATAACAGAAGACATCAGGAGGGAAATAAAAAAAATTCTTAGAAGTAAACAAGAACAAAGACACATTATATCAAATTTCTGGGACACTATGAAAGCAGTACTTAGAGGAAGATTTATTTCATGGGGCGCATTCAACAAAAGAAGTAGAGTCAACAAATAAATGGCTTAACACTACAGCTCAAAGCCCTAGAAAAGGAAGAGCAGACCAACACCAAAAGTAGTAGAAGACAGGAAATAGTTAAAATCAGAGCCTAAATCAACGAAATTGAAACAAAAGATACAATCAGAAAAATTAACAAAATAAATAGTAGTTTCCTTGAAAAATAAACAAAATTGATAAACCCTTAGTCACACTAACAAAGAGAAATAGGGAGAAACTCAAATTACTAAAATTCGGAATGAACAAGGAAATATCACCGCAGACATGAGTGAAATACAAACATAATTAGAAGCCATTTTGAAAATCTATATTCCAACAAAAAAGAAAACCTCGAAGACATCAACAAGTTTCTAGAGACATATGAATTACCTAAACTCAACAAGGAGGACATATACAACTTAAATAAATGAATTTCAAGTAATGAAATAGAAGAGGTCATCAAAAGCAACAGAGAAAAGTCTGGGACCAGATGTGTTCTCAGCCGAGTTCTACAAAACCTTTAACGAAGAGCTCATTCCAATACTCCTTAAAGTATTCCATGAAATAGAAGAGGAGGGATCCCTGCCAAACTCATTCCGTGAAGCCAATATCACCCTGATACCTAAACAAGACAGAGACACATTGAGGAAGGAAAATCTCAGACCAATATCCTTAATGAACATCGACACAAAAATTCTCAACAAAATTTTAGTAAATGGCATCCAAAAACATGTTAAAAAGATAGTGCACCACGATCAAGTGGGTTTTATCCCAGGGATGCAAGGTTGGTTCAACACCAGGAAATCAATAAATGTCATTTACCATATCAACAGACTTAAAGTCAAGAATCACATGATTATTTCAATAGATGCAGAAAAAGCATTCGATAAAACACAGCATCCCTTCATGTTCAAAACACTAGAAAAAATTGGGGTAGTGGGAACACTCCTTAACATTGTAAAGGCCATCTATGCTAAGCCCATGGCCAATATCATTCTAAATGGTGAAAAACTGAAAGCATTCCCCCTAAAAACTGGAACAAGGCAGGGATGCCCTCTTTCACCACTTCTATTCAACATCATCCTTGAAACTCTAGCCAGAGCAATTAAACAACCAAAAACATTAAAGGGATACGAATTGGAAAAAAAGAACTCAACATATCCCTGTTTGCTGATGACATGATTACATATTTGGAGGAACCGGGAAATTCCACCAGAAACCTTTTAGAACACATAAGTGAATTAAGTAAAGTAGCAGGGTATAAGATCAAAGCTCATAAATCCAATGCATTCTTATACGTAAGTGATGAATCTTCAGAAGAGAAGTTAGGAAAACTACCCCATGCACAATAGCCTTGAAAAAAATTAAAATACTTGGGAATCAATCTCACAAAAGAGGTGAAAGACCTCTACAATGAGAACTACAGAACACTTAAGAAAGAAATTAAAGAGCACCTTAGAAAATGGAAAGATCTCCAGTGTTCCTGGATAGGCAGAATTAATATTGTCAAAATGGCCATACTACCAAAAGTGCTGCACAGATTCAATGCAATTCCAATTAAAATCCCAATGATGTACCTTACAGAAATAGAGCAAGCAATTATGAAATTCATCTGGAAGAATAAGAACCCCAGAATAGCTAAAGCAATCCTCTGTAGAAAGAGTAAAGTATGGTGTATCGCAATACGAGATCTTCAACTCTACTACAAAGCAATAAGTAACAAAAACGGCATGGTATTGGTATCAAAATAGACAGGTAGATCAATGGTACAGAATAGAGGACATGGACACAAACCCAAATAAATACAATTTTCTCATACTAGACAAAGGGGCCAAAAATATGCAATGGAGAAAAGATAGCCTCTTCAACAAATGGTGCTGGGAAAACTGGAAAACCACATGCAAAAGAATGAAATTAAACCCCTATCTCTCACCCTGCACAAAAATTAACTCACAATGGATCAAAGACCTCAGAATCAGACCAGAGACCCTTCATCTTATAGAAGAAAAAGTAGGTCCAAATCTTCAACTTGTCAGCTTAGGATCAGACTTCCTTAACAGGAATCCCATAGCCCAAGAAATTAAAGCAAGAATCAATGACTGGAATATATTCAAACTAAATAGCTTTATCTCAGCAAAGGAAACTGTCAGTAATGTGAATAGAGAGCCTACAGAGTGGGAGAATATCTTTGCCACTCATACTTCAGATAGAGTGCTAATTTCCAGAATATACAAAAAACGAAAAAACTCTACACCAAGAATACAAATAATCCAATCAACAAATGAGCTAAGGAAATGAACAGATACTTCACAGAAGAACATGTAGAAGCAATCAACAGATATATGAAAAAATGTTCAACATCTCTAGTCATAAGAGAAATGCAAATCAAAAGTACCCTAAGATTCCATCTCACCCCAATTAGAATGGCGATTATCAAGAACACAAGCAACAATAAGTGTTGGCGAGGATATGGGGAAAAAGGTACACTCATACATTGCTGGTGGGGTTGCAAATTAGTGTAGCCACTCTGGAAAGCAGTGTGGAGATTCCTCAGAAAGCTTGGAATGGAACCACCATTTGACCCAGCTTTCCCAGTCCTTGGCCTATACCCAAAGGACTTAAAATCAGCATACTACAGAGATACAGCCACATCAATGTTCATAGCTGTTCAATTCACAATAGCCAGATTGTGGAACCAACCTAGATGTCCTTCAGTTGATGAATGGATAAAGAAACTGTGGCATATATATACAATGGAATATTACTCAGCAATAACGAATGATAAAATTATGGCATTTGCATGCAAATGGATGAAATTAGAGAATATCATGCTAAGTGAGATAAGCCAATATAAAAAATCCAAAGGACGAATGATCTCGCTGATAATGGATGATGACACATAATGGGGGGTGAGAGGGGTTAGCGTTAGGGTTAGGGTTAGGTTTAGGGTTAGGGTTAAGGAGGGGGGAAGAATGGAGGAACGATGGACTGTATGGAGGGAAAAGAGGAGTGGAAGCGGTGGGGGAAGGGAAAAAATAACAGAATGAATCAAACAACATAACCCTATGTAAATTTATGATTACACAAATGGTATGCCTTGACTCCATGTACAAACAGAGAAACAACATGTATCCCATTTGTTTACAATAAAAAAAATTGTTAAGATTTAGGCAAGAAATATTGCAACTCTTAGAAGTAAACATAGGATCAAAACTCCATCATATTGTTGCTGGCACTGACTTCCTTAACAAGAAACTTAAAGCTCAAATAGTCAAATCAAAATCTGTAAGTGGGATGACATCATATTAAAAAGCTTCTGTACAGCAAAGGAAACAATAATGTGAAGAGAAAGACTACAAAATGGGAGATCTTTGAAACCTATTCATCAGATAGGGATTAATATCCAGAATATGTAAGAACTGAAAAAATTTACCACCAAAAATATAAACACCAAGTAACCCAATCAATAATTGAGCAAAAGAACTAAACAGACACTTTTCAAAAAAAGAAAAACAAATGGTCAACAAATGTGTGAAAAAATGTTCAATATCTCTAGCAATCAGAAATGCAAATCAAAACTACATTAAATTAGATTTCTTCTCACTCCAGTCAGAATGGTAGCTATCACAAACCACAAATAATAAATATTGGCTGGGATGTGCAGAAAATGTACACTCATATTGTTAATGGAACTTCAAGTTAATTCACCTACTTAGAAAAGCAGTATGGGGACACTTCAAAGTACTAGGAATGGAACCACAACATGACCCAGCTTTTCCACTACTTCATATCTGTCCAAAAGATCTAAAATCAACCTACTATAGTGTGATAAGTCACCTCAATGCGCACAACAGCACAATTCACAATAGCCAAAACTATGACATAAGCACAAATGCCCATCAGTAGATTAATGTATTAAGAAAATCTGATATATTTACATGATTCAATTTTACTCAGTCATAATAGAATAAATTATGCCATTTGCTGGTAAATGATTGGAACTTCTAAACATCATGCTAAATGATATAAGCCAGATTGAGAAAATCAATATTTTTTCTTAGTTGTGGAAGCTAGAGAAGAATAAGGAAAAGATCAAGGGAGGAATTGGATATCATGAAGATACAGGGAAGATGTTTGGAGTAGAACAAGGAGATTGAAAGGAAAGGAAAGGAATGGGAAAAAAGAAGAAAGGTGGAATAATTTAAGAAAATCATATTATATGCATAAATAAATATACCACATGGAATTTCACCTATACTTTTGTGGAAATCAATAATCAAGAATGAATAAATAGACAAGCAAGGGGAATATCAGTAGAGTTGAGGTGAGCGTCTTGGGGAGAAAGTAGGAGAATATGGGAGAGGGCTAGGAATGGAACTGAAATGGATCAGATTCCACACATGTATGATTTGTTGGGATGAACCCAGCTACTATGTATAATCCTAATGCTGTAATAAGAAGACAGAGATAGAAATAGAGACAGAGGGGTAGAAGGGGAATAGATAATAAGGGATGAAGATAACAAAAAAAGAGAATTATCAGGAGAGATTTTACTAAGAATATATCATAAAAGCAAAATTATATGAGGGGAACACATTTCAGGTAGAGGGAGGAGACAGTGGAAAAGTCCAGAGGCAGGAGTATGCCTGGTGTCTTAAAAAAATCACTCTTCCTTTAACAGATGAGAAAGCAGAAGAGGGATGACTTCACAGAGGAAACAAAATCAAATCCATAGAACATAAAGTATTTGAATTATGACATGATCTGCATTACATTTTCAAGGGATCATAGTATTAATCAATTGTATGTTGTAATTTAGTAATAAACAATCTTTTGATCTTGGTGGCCTAAACCCATGTTATGCTCTCACTGCAAGTTACCTGAGGACTCTGCTCAACATTCTCCTCAGTGTATGACTCAGATTTGCAGAGCAGTACTGTTTCCAATGATAACATGTGAAAGAAAGACTGTTCAAATATGAGCCAGCCATTAAAACTTTCGGTCATCTAAAGTGATCATATCAGTTCTAATTCACATTCAATTGGCCCATTGGTTAAATGACATGAAGATTTAGGCTTTAAATGGATGTTGAAGTATAACCTTACCGTGTACTATATGGAGAACCAGAAGTATTACCACAGCACTGTTATCTACCATAATCTCTCCAGTTGCCATTTTGAGAAAATACTGAAAGTGGACAGGGGCAGAAGCAGGAAGTATAGCTTATGAGAAGAAAAAGTTTTAAATCAGGGAGATCTTAAAATAAGCAGTGAGAATTGGCTAAATTCTGGACAAATATTGAAGGTGTGGAGCCAAAAAGATTTGTTGATGGATTTACTATGAGGTATGAAAGAAAGGATGATTGAAGATTTTGTCCTGAACAGCTGCGTAATTGGATGTCATTTATTGTTATGGACAATGCTTTTGAGAAAAAAAAAAGATTTAGTTATTTTGTTTTTTGTTGTGTGTACGTGTGGGGGGGGTGGGGGCAGAAGTATGGTCTTGGACTCTCCCCACACTTCTAAAATCTGGGAAAGTACTTAATTATATTAAGTTCCTTTTCCATTTAAATAAGCAACATGTCGTAAAGACAAAAAGAAAAAGATATTTGAGTATTTGAACTCCAAGAGTGTGAAGAGAATCATATGTATCTGCTTCTCTATGGAAATTTATGAAAACAGAACTCTTTACCAAATTCTGGATTGGACGATGAAAGCAAATAAAGGCCACATTACACAAATACGCAAATTACATTTGTCTTAGGTTGTGTTCTTCTGCAGCCTATGAAATGACAGATTTTTATTTCAGAGAATGCTTGTAAGAGACTTGTAAAATAGTGAAGAGGAAGTGTAAGGAAGGAAATTAGGTTGTGCAAAGATGTGATTTCAGTTGAAATCTAGCCTTTATCTGATGCTGCAGAGAAATACGGAATGCAAATTTCACCTCAGAGTGAGTCTAACCTGTTGGAGGCAAAGAAGTGGAGCTTGTGTTCTCCTGTGCCATCAGCTAAGGCTAATTTGCACGAAGGCGTAAGGTAGGCACATCTTCAGGAGCTGGTTTTAATCTTTCAAAGGTGATCTTCCAGTTAAGGATGTAGCTACAAACTATTGGCAGGACAGGCAGTAAGTAGCTAGGAAAAGGGATTCCTATGCCATCAACAAAGTAAAGCTTAAAGATAATTTAGGAAAGAGAAAAATATGGAAAAATGTTTATCAGTCAATATGTATGATTTTATTACAAGTGATCTGTTTTTATATCTCAAATTACCTGTTACATAATTCTATTTCTATGATCAAATTGAATTCATTTTTAAATGAAACAATTCATTTAAAAATTGAATTTGTTTTTGATGTTTATATTACTCTCTTAAAGGACTTTTATTCAGATACCTATTCAAAACTACTTTCTTTGCTGCTAGATTTTCCTTGAGGAAAATCATAGATTGCTGTAAGAGAAATAACTAAAATGGGTTAAGTGCATAAAGAAAGATAAGAATAAATGTTTGTGGAAAGAAGGTAAAAGAACAAGAGTATGGAAATATTACATTCCTGAATTTCTGTAGTCCTTATTATCCAGTGTCTTTATCATTGCATGTGTCTAGTATACCAGTTCTTTTGGGTGACACTCACTTGGCAGCACAGGATATATCACTCTATAAAGAGTTTTTGTAACCTGAGAATATTCTAATTATTTCACTTCATAATTTTCAGTTTAAATTAAGTCAATTTTCTCAATTATTTGAGAAAATATCATAATTACATTTGTCTTAGGTTGTGTTCTTCTGCAGCCTCTGAAATGACAGATTTTTATTTCAAAGAATGGTTGTATCAGTTGATCCTATTTGTGTTTCTTAAAAATACTTGATCTCTTTCTGTTAATATCTCCCAAAGAAACATGAAAGGGCAGAAAGATATATTTTGATTAACACCAACTGATAAACTAACACACACACACACACACACGCGCGCGCACACACACACACACACACACACACACAAATCTGTATATAAGGTAAAGTCTTTGGTTTACAAGTACTACGAAATGATAAAATGTAAGCCAAAATGATTTACATACTAAATGGTATGCACGGTTTTAGTTTCATGGCTTCAGGATTACTTAGATATAAAGAATCATGACACCACCAGGATTGTAGCTAGGGTTTCTGTACTTCTCTTCACTCTTACCTTGTCTTATGTTGCCTTTATTCTCATTGTAACTGGGTCTGTAATTGCATTACCCAGGTCTACAGGCATTTTTATTCACATCAAGGAGGATAGAGAAGAACCTCTGCTCCTTCAAATGCAAAACAAAAGTCTTGGATTTCCTTTGACCAGAAGTTTTTGTCATTTGAACAAATATTAGCAAGGTAAATTTCTTTAAAAAATGAGTGTTCATTGTTGCTACTGGGTGTAGGGTTAATTCCATCTAAATTAAGGAGCTGCTACAAAAATTGAAAGGGCTCAAACAGATGTAAGAGTGACCACCAGTATTTTCAATATAAACTAACATTTTATGTTATACATACTTGGTGCTCACTAAATATTTGTTTTATGTAATTTAGTTTATTTATCTTTCAACATGAAGGGGGAATAAACCATCCACACAGGTGTTTTGATATCAGAAAAATGATCAAATGCAATGAAATCCTTTATGCTTCAGAAACACATATATTCATTAAAATTGTGTGACTTGATATATATTTAGTGTTCTGAATTCTGAAGCTAATGTATTCTTTAAAATATTTTTAGTTGTAAATGGACACAATACCTTTGTTTTATTTATTTATTTTTATGTGTTGCTGAGGATCAGACCCAGTGCCTTACATGTGCTAGACAGGCACTCTACCACTGAGCTACAACCCCAGTCCCTAAAGCTAATGTATTTTAAGTGCAAGTAAAAAAGAATCTGAAGTGTGAAAAAAGACTATATAGCATGGTGTTTCCCAAATGGAACATTTTTTTAGTTTCTGTTACCCACCAGTGTGCAGATTCTATTTTTGAGTAGAATTTTCCAATTTGTTTTTCAGTCTGTGCATTTAACCAACACATTTTCTAAATTTACTGCATTAAATTGAAAATTGGCATGTTGAGATTCCTGTTCCTATGTTAAAATTTTGTATTATATCTTGATCAATAGGGACATGAAACTTCTGACACACCACAGAAATCCTTGGCAAATTTATGTATTTGTGAGAATGTTCATAATACCATATCATTATTCAACATTCATCTCCCTGGAGTTTCGTGTCAATTTACTCTCAAATCATTAAAAGTAGTCATTAGTTAGATTGTACTTTTATTTTCTCCAAATAATTGCTTAAATGTGTCACTTATGATTTGCTTAAGGGTAAGATCAAATGAATTATTTTTTTCTACATTTCCTGATGACCCAAGTCTGAAAATTTCAACTCCATGCAAATGTAGTATTTGTAACAAATTATATTAGGCAAGCACCTTCTGAAGAAGATGCACTGAATTTCAGCCTTTAGGAATTTTGAGCTATTAAGAAGTCTGGCATAGCACTAATAAAATACAAGCACTTATAGTCAAATCCTATTTCCAATGCTGCCAAATGGGAACTTGCAGCTTAACATAATAGGCAATTTAGCATATAAATGTGTCCCATAAAACCAACATGTTGACACTTCAAAACAATAAATGTTAACCTTCGGGCATGCTGTTACTGAGGTGTTAAGGGTCCCTGAAATTTTAATGAACTTGTTTATACTAAGAATTTCCTGTACTAAGTAACTTGCCTGATCTTATCTAGTCACATTCCTATGCCCAATTATGGAAGCAAACATTCAAAAAGTTAGACCCGAGTAACTGACCTTTTCATTGGATTCTTTTGGGGAAAGTTTTAATTCAGCCTTTTCCCTTAACTTTAACATTTGCTTTTCATCTATTCAGATTAAGTATATAAGGGCATTCTAGTAGCAGTCTATTCCCTAAGACCAAAAGAACAGTTACAAGTATATCATAGCATTTTTTACAATCCAAATAAGAGAAGAAGGCTTTATTTCTTTCTCAGTTTTCTAAGCAGATATGAATCACAGACCATCTACTCAAAAGACCTCTGTAAGTTGTTCTAACCCTGGGAAAGATAAAACTGTCTTGATAGTAGACATCATTGAATGGGGAATCCAATTTATAATGGATTAAATCAGGTCTCCAGAACAGATTCTTCCATAAAGATACAAAGTCTGAAACTCAAAGGTTTCCATAATACCAAGGAAAAAATGTTCAGGGCATCTGTAGTGGCTCATACTCTTGATCATTCCTCTGTTTTCAAACTTTGGTCTTCAATATTCCATTAGTTTTCTTAACAATTTTACTCATTTTTTAAAATTTTCTGCAAGCTTCTCTTCTGTGGTCTCCTACTTCATACATTTGGATACTTTCCAAATTATATCCACTATTCTCTTTGACACTCTTTCCTTTTTCTTTCCTGTGATTATTCCATTCACTTCCATTGTGCTTCAGTTATCCCTATGAAACTGATCCCCTAATCTGTGTATCAAGCACTCCTTATTGTTGATGCTTTGGATACTATTTTCAACTGCTTGCTGTTCCTTGCTGTCAGATTAGACTGCTAGAAAAAAAGGGGATGAGGGAATGAAAATCAAACTTACTCCATTTTTTAACAAAAAAAAAAAAAAAAAGATCATTCCTCCTCAGGTAACAAAGTCCCCGCTCATAAACCTGCCTTCCCTCATGAGCAGATTCTATCTTTTAAAACTAAAAAGAAATAGATGTAACCAGCCTAAGATACTTTCCAAATTTGAAGTATATTTTGAGCACCAATGTACGAAGCCATGGCAAGAAACTGTGGTAAGCATCCCAAATATGTAATAAACAAGGATTTAGATTCCCAGATCAAATGTATAAACTACCATATGGAAAACCCCATGCTATTCTGCTCTTTGGAGGGCTCACTCCACATGAAATGTATTTCCATTTTACTAAATAAACCCTTTATTCTTTTCTGTCTCTAAACTGACATCTTTCTTTTGTCTGTATAAGAATTAAGGAGTGTATCACTTAGTAACTTTGATACATGGATAGATTACTAATCAAATAAAATAAAAATTTAAAAATTCAGCATAACATCCTTCATTGTCTTCTTTTGAAAATTAGACTTCATAGTTAGGAAATTTTCAGTTTCATACCAAAATTTAACAGAAGGTACAGAGATTTTCCATATAATTCATGCTTTTACACATGAATATTATGTACCATTATCAACATCCCAAACTAGAGTGGTACATTGTTACAACTGATAAGCATACATTGACACCATTATATCAGTCAGAGTATATAGTTTACATTAGGATTCACTCTATGGGTTTGTAGAAATTTATAATAGCATATGCCCCTCCTTACAATATTATACAAAATATTTCTGTTCCACTAAAAGTCCTCTGTGTTCCACCAATTTTCAACCTAGCATCTATTTACCCTCCTACTGTCTCCATAAAATTCCTTTTTCTAGAATTTCATATAGTTGAAGTCACACAATGTGTACATTTTTCATAGCAGTTTATTTCCTTTAGTATTAGGCATTTGAGATTCCTTAATATCTTTCCAAGGTTTGATAGCTCATTTCCTTTTAGTACTAGAGAATATTGGTGCTAAAAGTAATATTCTGGTAGGCAAAATAATGGTCCAACAAATATGTCTACATCTCAATGTCCAGAACATGTGAATATGTTATCTACACAGAAAATTTATGTGTTCTATATATGATTATAGTTAAAGACATTGTGGTGATTAGGTTATCCTAGGTTATCTGGGTGGACCACATTAATCAAATCAGCATTTAAAAGTAGAAGAACTTTTCCTTTCCTTATGGTCAAAGAATTGTATGACAATGGAGTAAGAGTAAGATATGACTCTGCTGGCTTTAAGGAAGGAATAAGGAACCCATAAACCAAGGACTGTATTTACCCTTCTTACTCACAGGCTATATTATTCCTTCCCAGAGAAAGTCTAATTTAATAGATAATGATATATTTATTGTTTTAATGTATACTTGTTCTTACATATGATATTTTAATTTGTTCAGTATTTTTATTCTTTCTTTATATTTTCTTTGATTCCTTGGAATTTGGGAATATCAGGGAAATGATTCCATACTAGAGCATCCAGAAAGGAATGCAGCCTTTCTATCTCCTTGATTTTAGCTCAGTGACAACCAAGATATAGTTCTAGAGAACTATAAAATGATAGATTGATGTTGTTTTAAGGCAGTGAATTTGTGATAATTCATATGGCTGTAATAGAAAACCAATGTAGTTCTGGAATGAAAAATTCAAAATGTAGATATATAAAAAGAAAAAGACTCATCTCTAATCTCATACTTAGATATCACACCATAACACTATCATTTTTCAAGATATTTTACCCTCTACATGACACATTTCAGTGAAATGCAGCCCCATTCTTCTACTTCCTTAAGACAAAACTGTTAAATCATCAATGAATTTTCCCCACTCTCATACAAAACATACAAGTCAATACACTAAGTTCTATCTTTGTAATAATTTGACTACTCATACCACCTCTAAATACTACCTGGTTCAAACCACCATTATTACCTTTCTGCTGGATTATATTTCAATAGCCTCCAAATGCTTTTACTTGTACCATACCTGTTAAAGTCTATTCACCAGTCAGCAGAATAGTAATCATTTACAAATAGTTTCTTCTGAAAACGATCCTCTTAGTGTAAAACTAAATGCTATACAGAGACTTACAGGGACCAATAAAGATGTGACCCTCAGCAGCTTCTCTGATCTAATTTTATTACTGTTGCTCTCAGTCAATCCACTCCAGCCACAATATCTGCTATGTTTTGCCCAAAAATTGCCAAGCATGTGAATATATTAGAGCCTTCCCACTCCCTGGTTATTTCACCCAAAACACGTTTCCTAAAGTTATCTTTGTATCTCATTCCCATTTCCCTCAGGTTTCTGCTCAACTATCATTCTATCAAAGTGGACTTCTCTTATCTCCATAAAAAATAACAACAACCTCACCATATTCTCTATCTTCTTTTCTCTGGTTTTCCTCACTACACCTTAGAAAGTGATATATAAATATGTACAATGTCAATCTTTTTTATGTCTTCTGTTAAACAAAGGATTTTGAAGTCAGTAGTCTGGGTCATACAAATACCTTAGAGAAGACAGAACATTTCACTTGCAATACCACAATGAATTTAAACAGCAAGACAGAAAAAAATCAGGTTTGATTTCTCATTGTGATAGACCTTTTGAACAGAGAAAATAATAATAATAATAAGCAAAGACATACTTTTGTATATAAGGGCCTTATTTTATTTTTGTAAAAAAAATCCTTAAAATCAATATTTATTTGACTATTAACTTTACAATGAAACAGTGTTAGGAGCTGCAAATTAATCATTGCTTTGAGTCATGTAACACTGGACAGTGAGATGCTTTTTTTGGGAATTCTACTTTGGAGGGCATCAAGGGAAACAACCATTTGTAGGTAACTCCTGTCGATAGGGAGGAGTCCATGGTTGTCGTGGAATTTACTAATTCAAAAGTCTTGAACTCAAATCCCAGCTGCCGGAAGGTAGATGAGATGGACGAAAACTGATTGGCTCCCGACTAAGTTGTTTTGCTCACAACTTCCTCCTGTTTATCTCAAAAAGCCTCCTTTGATGTTTAAAACCTGTAAAATAAACAATCTGGAGCCCCACTTATTGTTGCTTAGCCAGACATCATCAGGACTGGATCCCTCACAAGGCCCTGCTACACCTATTTCTGTGTCTTTGTCTTTATTTTTTCTTTATTCCTATTTTTTATTCTCACTATATATTCATTGCTCTTGTTTCAGAGAACTGTTCATCTGCCATGCAGGTCACAGAGATAAAATAGTATCTATGTAAAATGGAAATATTTTTATACATCCTCTTATCTAATCATTTGAGCTGGTATGATCCAGCATTTATTATTTTCAATACGGTTTCAACAAATAAAATATACTCATAAGACATTTAATACTATATATTGAAGCCATTCTTACCATTGCATTTGGATTAATGTCTTGTAAAACTGACTTCAATTCTCACTCCAGTCATTTTATGTCCCAAATTTCTCATATTTGAATTCTTTATTCCCTTTCAATAATATTAAATAATTTAATTACTCTTCTTCCAAAAAGAATACATGGGTTTTATTTAAGATCATGTATATCCACAAAATAATTTTAGATATCTTCACACATGAATGAAAACTCAATGAGATATTAAATTCATGGATTATATATTATAGCCATCAAGACTCAGTGTTTTGCTTTTGATCTTAAAGGTCCATATGCTAAGGACTTTGTCAACTGTCTGTGGCAGCATTTGGAGGTGATGGGTCTTTTAGGAGGTGGGGCCTCATGGAAAGAAGTTAGGTCATTGGCATATACCTTTAAGGATATTGGGAACTCAGTTACTCTTCTCCCTCTTTTCTACTTTCTCATCCACAGGAGGTGAACAAACCTTCACTTCCAAACAATCCTGTTGTGATGTACTCTACCATCAACAGTCGCAGAGCAATGGGGCTAAACAACTACAGACTGAAACCTCTGAAACTCCGAACTGAAATAAACTTTTTTCATCCTTTCAACTTGATTATCTTAGGTATTTTGCCGCATAAATGGAAAACTGATTAACATACTTGGAAAGATTGTACTATACATCAAACACATTCATCACTTTAAAATTACTTATTTGTATGATTTCACAATGGTAAACTACTTCTATAATAGTCATTTTATGATACATTTTAACAGCTGCTGAAGAAAGTCTTCACTATTGTCCTTTTTTTTTTTTTTTTTGGTACCAGAGATTGAACCCAGTGGCACTCAGCCAGTGAGCCATAATCTCAGTCCTTTTTTGTCCTTTTCTTTAGAGGCAAATTCTCACTGAGTTACTTAGGGCCTCGCTAAGTTGCTGAGGCTGGCTTTGAACTCTTGATCCTCCTGCCTCAGCCTTCCAAGCCATTGTGATAATAGGCATGCACCACTTCACCCCACTTCCTTTCAAAATGTTTTACTTAATATAATCTGCTGTTCATTGTCTTCTATAATATTTTATTTTAAACCAAGTTTTAGAATTCCATCATAAAGCATTTGTGTTTTCCATGGAAATATATTAAAGCCATAAATTAATTTGGTATAATTATTTTCATGATGATTTCCCTTCTAAAAACATGGCCTTGATTGGAGGGATGATGGACTACTAGCATCCAGCACATACAGGCTGCTGCCTGCAAAGTGAATCAGTTCAAGATTTGCTCAGTTACATGATGAGGTAGGGAAGCAGGGGTAATATATCAAAGTTGAGCTTAGAATCAGGGACCAGGTGGAACCCTTAAATACTGGTTTTTAGAACAATAAAATTATTCGAAAAATAAAAAGAAGAAAAAGAAATGGACAGAACTAACATCAGGCCCCAACTTCTTAGTGGGGGAGGGGAAGTTCGCTCTAGAGAACTGAAAAGAATCATAAGAATTTTAAGAAATGCAGACTCCAATATTGAACCGTTACGCAGTTCAATACAGTAAGAAGTAAGCAGTAAGAAGACTTAAATACTGTATAGCAAGATGGCAAGAGATTACTTTTACTCCCTCTGGATCGTGTGCTAGGAAGGGGGCCAATCTTATAAGGGACTGCATTGTCAAGACATTTGAAATGAGAGATTAGAAATCTCTGCATTCCTTTCTTAACAATTCTTTAGTTGTAGACGGATACAATACTTTTATTTTATTTATTTTTATGTAGTCCTGAGACTCCAACTCAGTGCCTTCCACATGTAAGGCAAGTGCTCTACAACAGAGGTACAACCTCAAATTCCTGTATTCTTTTTTTATTTCTTAATTTTCATATCTCTAAGTCCCAGCAGACACTGTTTCATTATTTTTCAGTAGGTTGGTGGATATCTGAACTTAAAATCAGATGGGACTGAGGAGTCATACTGTGGCATGAACCCTCTGAGAATTAGCTATGGTAGGTTTGAGGGAAGTTCCTTGAAAATTAGCAATCTAACTTTTCTGACAGTATCTGAGAGCAGATAGGTTTAGATAGAGGATAAGTCTGGGTATACAAACTGGATAGTTCCATAGGCGTTGTGGATAAGAGGACTGGATCAGAAGCTCCCATCTTAGCCACGTCACAGTCTGTGGGTGCAAAAACAGAGTTATTGATGGTAAATTTGGCTCAACAATGAAAAATGTTCCTTCAGCACTCACTGACAGGAAACCAGGGGTAAAGCTCAGTCTATAAATTCTTCAGAAGATTTGGCCTGTGTGGATTGGAGCTGTGAGGTAATAAACAAACCTGTAATTGTGCTCCATAAGCCTTTTAAAAGCTTATTTATCTTATTAGGAAAGACCCAAAAAGAATTTTCTCAATTCTAATCATCCAAGCAAGAAGAAACTAAATTCATTGATTGCTTGTTCCCGAATTTTTTGAAAGTTGTTTTATTTTTCCTAATTCTTTCTTTTTTTAAATTTTAAAGATTTTTACTTTATTTAAATATGTTTTCACCAATACATAAAAACTGTACATATTCATGGGATACCATGTGATGTTCACTTAATTTTCTATATTTTCTCAATTAATTGGATTGTCTTGGTATATATTTTTCTTTAGTTTTCTAATTTGTATTCCATTCTTTCTTTTTCTCATAACTTCATCTTCTTTGTCTATTCCCTCCATTCTCATTTTTTTTCTTTTTCCCTCTCTAGCTAGCACTTTATATTACTATTAAGTATACTATCTTTAATGTGCAGTTTTTCAGCCTGTTCTATAATATTACTCATCCTCTATTCTGTTTTTTTAATAGCATGTGAATGTATGGTTTCCCATAAAATGCCACTATTACTGGTGGTTATTCTCTTCTCTCAAAGTGGTTTCAGCAGCTAAAACTAGCATATAGGTTACACAGAATAGGTACTTAGAAGGATGCTGAGATATATCCCATCTGTGTGACACTGTAAAGATGTGACTATTCATTAAAAAGACATTTACATGATAGTGGAAGAAAAATTCATCCGAAAAGATATATAAACCTCAACATAGAATTACAGGAAACAGAAGAAAACAGGTCCATAAAAATATATTCCAAAATAATATATATCCCAAAGGTCCATATAACCCTGACAGTTTTATACATAGATAAGGAAGTAGATGAAATCTCAAAGAATTTTTAAAAATGATTCTTAAAATGATCAACTAACTCAAAGAAAATATAAATTAGGAACTGAATACTTTAAGGAAGACAATACATAATATGAATGAAAAATTCAATAAACAGATTTATATTCTGAAGAAAATAACTTTCAGGAATAAAAACACAGGAAATCAACTAAAATTTGATTTGAAAGTCTCACCAATAGACTAGATCAATAAAAACACAGAATTTTGTATCTTGAAGACAAGGTGAATGAGCTTGAATATTCAGACACCAGTAAAGAAAAAAAAAAAAGAATTTGATCTAAACATGCAATAACTATGGATTTGACCTATGACTCATAGGTCTTCAAGAAGGAGTAGAGCTACATGGTAATGGCATAGATAAGTTATTCAATGAAGTAACACCAGAAAATTTCCCAAAACTTAGGAATGAGATGGACTTTTAAACTAGAATCATTTATAACCCCACATTTAAAAGACCAGAGAAGAAACTCTTCATGATGTATTATAGTTAAAATACCAGAATTTAGAAAAAGAAAATATTTTTAAAAATCTAAGGAGGAAATTCTAAGTCATTATAAAGAAAAATAATCAGAATAATTTTTCAGTGCAGGAACTCTAAAAACCAGGAGGGCTTGAGAGAAAATTACTATCAAAGTATGCTGCTCTATCCATCAAAGCTATCCTTCATTGGATGTAAAACATTGATTGAAGGAAGTCATGAATACAGACACAGAGCCAGAATTGCAGAATGTTCTCCATGGATTCCTTTAAACACAGGAGAAAAAAGGTAAAAGAAAAAGGAGGAGTAGGGAGAAGAAGAAGAATACAGCCAAGAGAGCATGGGAAAGAATAAATCTCACTTGAAGAGTAGGTAAGCAAATTAGAATTAGAAACAAATCAAACATTATAGATAAAACAAAATGATAGTAATACATATCACTCTATAATAACAATAGATATAAATGGTCTTAATTTTTCAATTAAAAGATGTAGCCTAGAAGATCTGATTAAACAAGATTCAATTCTATGTTGTCTGCAAGAAAGAAACCACATCAGCAAAGGATATACACAGACTGAAATAAAAGTTTATAAAATGATATTCCATGCAAATGGAATCTGAAAGCAAGCAGGAGTATTGCCCTCATATCCAATGAAGCAGACTTCCAACAACAACAGCTGAATGCATTTTCTTTTCAGCAGCAATGGAACTTTTTCCAAAATTGATTATATCTTAGGCCATAAAGCAAGTCTTATCAAATAAAAATAAAATAAAACAAAATAATTACTTTCACATGATCAGATCATAATGGAATAAAATTAAAAATCAACATTAAAATAGACTATACAAATGATATGGAGATAAACAAATTGTCAGTGAGAAATTTAAACATCCTTTGAATAAAAACTGATATAAACTCCATGAAATGGGATACAATGAAAACAGTTCTAAGAGGAAAGATTACAGCTATGATTACTCACCTGAATTGTCAGTAAAATCTTAAATAAAAATATAACCAAATGGTGCTTCTCAAGTTCTTAGAAAACTCACTTCTATAAGCTAGAATAAAAAAAGAAAAAAAGGTCAGACCTGTTCTTTATGATATAGAGAATATAAAAACAATATAATGAATTAATGAAAGAAAGATTTGGGTATTTGAAAAAATAAAAAAGTATTGATAATCCATTAGCCAAACCAGCTAAAGGAAAGAGAAACAATAAATTAAAGAAAAAGAAAGATGAAAAAGGGATTATTATAACAGACAGCACTGAAATTCTGATGTTCTGTCGGGATTATTTTGAAAACCTATATTTCAATAAATTGGAAAATATAGGAGAGATCCAAGATGGCGAACTAGACAGTGACTGCATCTCCCATCACTCCAGAACCCAGGATTTAAGAAGGGGAGATATTGAGAGACTTGGACCAACATAGAGCCGCAGGGTGAGTCTATCCCACCAGGTGAAGCTCGTCCAGGCGGCAGGCCCGAATAGGCACAGCTTCTCAGACCAGGGCAGGGCAGCTAGAGTCTTCCCCAAGCAGCCCTGCTTTCTCCGGCGGCAGGCTCAATCCACAGCCAGCTTCTAGGAGGAGGCCTGCCCAGTGAGAGCTTTTCTGCACAGAGCCAACCCCAAGCCCCGGACCCAGTGGTGGGCCCTGGCCTGCAGGCGGCTTCTGGGACGAGGGCAGGCCAGCCAGAGACTTCCCCAAGCAGCCCTGCTCCCTCCCACGGCAGGCGCAATCAACAGCCAGCTTCTTGGAGCAGACCCGCCAAGTAAGAGCTTTTCTGTACAGAGCCAACCCTAAGCCCTGAACCCAGCAGAGGAACCCAGCCTGCAGGCAGCTTCTGGGACCAAGTCAGGACAGGGAGAGGCTTTCCACTAGCAGCCTGACTCCCTCAGGCAGGGGCAGGCCCTGTCTATACTCAGCTCTAGCAAGACCGCCCAGTGAGAGGATTTCCATGCAGAACCAGCCCCCAGCCCTGGACCCAGTAGTGGACTATGGGCAGCTTTCTTTGGAAGCACTGCATCATCAAGTTCCTCCAAGACATCAGGCTACTGAAGGCTGGGAGGTGATACACTGGAAATCTACAGGGACACTATAAGCCAATAGAGGAAATCTGCAATATCTCAGAGTCCCACTGACATCTGACCAATATGAGAAAACAAGGGAAGAAAATGTCCCAAACAAACCTAGATACTATACCAATAAAACCCAATGACAGCACAGCAGAAGAAATGTCAGAAAGGGAGTTCAGAATGTACATAATTAAAACAATCAGGGAAGCAAACGAGGAGATGAAAGAGCAAATGCAGGCATTAAATGATCGCACCAATCAACAGTTAAAGGAGCAAATACAGGAAGCAAGAGATCATTTCATTTGAATCTTCTGCACTTGAACATGTATCATTTTCCCCCCAAAATATATATATACTATTAAAAAAGAAAAGGAGTCCTATGAATCTCCCTTTTCATCCATATCTTACTTCAGTCAACTAAATGGTCCCTAAAACTCTCCATGTATCTTCCCATGTCTTATCTGTTATTTTGTTTTGTTTATTTTTGTTATTGTTTTGTAGTACTGGGGGTTGAATTCAGGGCTTCTCTCATGCTGTGCAAGCACTGTATCACTGACCTACATCCCCAACCCTATTTATTTATTTATTTTTAAGATAAAGTTTCACTAGAGATCTTTTTTTTTTTTTTTTTTTTTGATACCAGGGATTGAACTCAGGGGCACTCGACCACTAAGCCACATCCCCAGCCCTATTTTGTATTTTCTTTGGAGACAGGGTCTCATTGAGTTGCTTAGTTTTTGCTTTTGCTGAGACTGGCTTTGAACTCTTATCCTCCTGCCTCAGCCTCCAGAGCCACTGGGATTGCAGGTGTGCACCAGCGCACCCAGTTCACTAGAGACTTTTAAAAAAAAATCCCACTAGAGACTCACGAAGCTGACCTTGAACTTGTGATTCTCCTGCCTCAGTCCTCTGAATAGCTGGGATTACAGTTGTGTGCCACAGTGCTTGGATGTTTTAACCTATTTCTAAGAAACAACATAAAACATGCACTGGACTCCTGGTGTGAGGAGTAAGACTGCAGTTCCAGTTCTCTGCTCTTCTGCAAAACCTCTCAGTCTTCACATCCAAAAAGAAAAGGATTGAACCAATAAGGAGTTACCCAACACAGAAGACTAGAGGAGCTAAAAGGGAAGCGGGAGGGCCCATGAGCAGTGAGGTTGTATTGCACTGGAGATCACCAACTCTATGGAAGGGGGCTCTCCACCCCAAAAGGTTGTGCTGCTGGACTGCTGGCCTGGGGCTGCAAAACCTTGCAATTTATTAAGAGACTGTAAATCAAGTTTTCATAATGGAATCTCATGGTTTTTTAAATAAAGGAAAGTTTACTTGTTAAGTAAAGTTTTAAAACATTTTGTGAATTCCTTGCAGACCAAATTAATCTCATTTACCAATCCATCTGACAATCAAGCAACTCTGAATCAGATGTCTTTCAGGCTCTTTGTTTTTAACTTCTGGAGCCCACCCAGGTGCCACCTAGTGACTGGACTAACAGAGCTCCCAAGAAAGCATTGTTTAAAAGAAAGGACTATTGGACTGGAGGTGTACCTCAATGGCAGAACACTGCCTTTGATCTCCAGCACTGCAAATTAAAAAAAAAAAAAAAAAGTGGGTGGTGTTTTCTTTGTTTATCAAAATAAAGAAATCAGTTAAAAATCAGTTAAAAAAGAAGAGATCATTTCAATAAACAGAGATATTGAAAAAAAACAAACAGAAATCCTTGAAATGAAGGAAACAATAAACCAAGTTAAAAACTCCATAGAAAGCATAACCAATAGGATAGAACACCTGGAAGACAGAACCTCAGACATTGAAGACAAAATATTGAATCTTCAAAACAAAGTTGACCAAACAGAGAAGATGGTAAGAAATCATCAACAGAATCTACAAGAACTATGAGATATCATGAAAAGGCCAACTTTAAGAATTATTGGGATTGAGGAAGGCAGAGAAACAAACCAAAGGAATGAACAATCTATTCAATGAAATAATATCAGAAAATTTCCCAAATCTGAAGAATGAAATGGAAAACCAACTACAAGAGGCTTACAGGACTCCAAATACACAAAATTACAACAGACCAACACCAAGTCACATTATTATGAAAATACCTAAAAAAAAAAAAAAACACAGAATTTTAAAATCTGTGAGATAAAAGAATCAAATTACATTCAGGGGGAAACCAAAAAGAATATCAGCAGATTTTTCAGTCCAGACCATAAAAGCTAAAAGGGCCTGGAACAACATTTACCAAGCCCTGAAAGAAGACGGATGCCAACCAAGAATCTTATACCCAGCAAAACTTACTTTCAGATTTGACAATGAAATAAGATCCTTCCATGATAAACAAACGCTAAAGGAATTTACAAAAAGAAAGCCGGCATTACAGAATATTCTCAGCAAAATATTCCATGAGGAAGAGATGAAAAACAAAGATGCAAATCGGCAACAGGAGGAACTAGCCTAAAGGAACAGCCAAATAAAGGAGAAATCAAGTTGGGTCAAAAAACAAAAATGAGTCAAATGACTGGGAATACAAATCATATCACAATAATAACCCTGAATGTTAATGGCCTGAATTCATCAATCAAAAGACATAGACTGGCAGATTGGATTAAAAAGAAAAATCCAACAATATGCTGTCTGCAAGAGACTCATCTCATAGAAAGAGATACCCATAGACTAAAGGTGAAAGGATGGGAAAAAATATACCATGCACACGGACACAGCCAAAAAGCTAGAGTATCCATCCTCATTTCAGAAAATGTGAACTTCAAGAAAAACTAGTCAGAAGGGATAAAGAAGGACATTACATACTGCTTAAGGGAAGCATAAATCAGATATAAGAATCATAAATATCTATACCCCAAATATTGGCTCATCCATGTACGTCAAACAAATCCTTCTCATTTCCAGAAATCAAATAGACCACAACACAATAATACTAGGCAATTTTACCACACCTCTCTCACCACTGGATAGATCTTCCAAACAAAAATTGAATAAAGAAACCATAGATCTCAATCAACAATTTAGACATAACGGACATATATAGAATATACCATCCAACAACGAACAAATACACTTTCGTCTCAGCAGCACATGGATCCTTCTATAAAATAGACCATATTTTATGCCACAAAGCTACTGTTAAAATACAAGAAGATAGAGATACTACCTTGTATTCTATCAGATTATAATGGATTGAAATTAGAAACAAAAGACAGAATGAAAAACAGAAAATTCTTCAATACCTGGAGATTAAATAATACACTATTATATGATGAATGGATAAAATAAGACATCAGGAGGGAAATAAAAAAAATTTTAGAAGTAAACGAGAAGAAACACACATCATTCAAAATCTCTGGGACATTATGAAAGCAGTACTTAGAGGAAGGTTTATTTCATAGGGCGCATTCAACAAAAGAAGTAGAAATCAACAAATAAACGACTTAACACTATAGCTCAAAGTCCTACAAAAAGAAGAGGAGACCAACACCAAAAGTAGTTGAAGACAGGAAATAGTTAAAATAGGGATGAAATCAAAGAAATTAAAACAAAAGAAACAATTGGAAAAATTAACAAAATAAATGGTTGTTCTTCGAAAAAAATAAAAAAAACTGGTAAACCCTTAGCCACACAAACAAAGAGAAAGAGGGAGAAAACTCAAATTATTAAATTAGGAATGAACAAGGAAATATCACAACACACATGGGTGAAATGCAAAACATAATTATAAGCTATTTTGAAAATCTATATTCCAACAAAACAGAAAACCTCAAAGACATCAACAAGTTTCTAGAGACATATGAATTCCCTAAATTGAACCAGGAGGACATACACAACTTAAATAAATGAATTTCAAGCAATGAAATAGAAGAGGTCATCAAAAGCCTACCAAAAAAGAAAAGTCTGGGACCAGATGGGTTCTCAGCCGAGTTCTACAAAACCTTTAAAGAAGAGCTCATTCCAATACTTCTCAAAGTATTCCATGAAATAGAAGAGGAGGGAACCCTCCCAAACTCATTCTATGAAGCCAATATCACCCTGATACTTAAACAAGAGAGAGACACAATGAGGAAAGAAAATTTCAGAACAATATCCTTAATGAACATCGACACAAAAATTCTCAACAAAATTTTAGCAAATTGCACACAAAAATATATTAAAAAGATAGTTCACCATGATCAAGTGGGTTTCATCCCAGGGATGCAAGGTTGGTTCAACATCCGGAAATCAATAAATGTTATTCACCATATCAACAGACTTAAAGTTAAGAATCACATGATTATTTCAGTAGATGCAGAGAAAGCATTCGATAAAACACAGCATCTCTTCATGCTCAAAACACTAGAAAAAATACGGATAGTGGGAATATTCCTTAACACTGTAAAGGCCATCTACGCTAAGACCATGGCCAATATCATTGTAAATGGTGAAAAACTGAAAGCATTCCCCCTAAAAACTAGAACGAGGTATGGATGCCCTCTTTCACAACTTGTATTCAACATTGTCCTTGAAACTCTAGCCAGAGCTATCAGACAAACTCAAGAAATTAAAGGGATACGAACAGGAAAAGAAGAACTCAAACTATCCCTGTTCGCTGATGACATGATTATATATTTAGTGGAACCCGGAAATTCCACCAGAAAACTTTTATAACTCATAAGTGAATTCAGTAAAGTAGCAGGTTACAAGATCAACGCTCATAAATCCAATGCATTTTTATACATAATTGATGAATCTTCAGAAAGAGAAGTTAGGAAAACTACCCCATTCACAATAGCCTCCAAAAAAAAAAAAATATTTGGGAATCAATCTCACTAAAGAGGTGAAATACCTCCACAATGAGAACTACAGAACACTAAAGAAAGAAATTAAATAAAATCTTAGAAGATGGAAAGATCTCCGATGTTCTTGGATAGGCAGAATTAATATTGTCAAAATGGCCATACTACCAAAAGTGCTATATAGATTCAATGCAATTCCAATTAAAATCCCAATGATGTATTTTGAAGAAATAGAGCAAGCAATTATTAAATTCATCTGGAAGAATAAAAAACCCAGAATAGCTAAAGCAATCCTTAGCAGAAAGAATGAAGCAGGGGGTATCGTAATACCAGATCTTCAACTTTACTACAAAGCAATAGTAACAAAAACAGCATGGTATTGGTACCAAAATAGACAGGTAGATCACTGGTACAGAACAGAGGACATGGACACAAACCCAAATAAACACAATTTTCTTATACTAGACAAAGGGGCCAAAAATATGTAATGGAGAAATGATAGCCTCTTCAACAAATGGTTCTGGGAAAACTGGAAAACCATATGCAACAGAATGAAACTAAACCCATATCTCTCATTGTGCACGAAACTAAACTCAAAATGGATCAAGGACCTCGGAATCAGACCAGAGACCCTGCAGATTGTAGAAGAAAAAGTAGGTCTAGTTCTTCAGCATGTTGGTGTAGGACTAGACTTCCTCAACAGGACTCCCATAGCACAAGAAATAAAAGCAAGAATCAATAACTGGGATAGATTCAAACTAAAAAGCTTTCTCTCAGGAAAGGAAACTCTCAGCAATGCGAAGAAAGAGCCTACAGAGTGGGAGAAAATCTTTGCCAATCATAATTCAGATAGAGCACTCATCTCCAGAATCTATAAAGAACTCAAAAAACTCTACACCAAGAATGCAAATAATCCAATTGACAAATGGGCTAAGGAAATGAACAGACACTTCACAGAAGATCTACAAGCAATCAACAAACATACAGAAAAATGTTCAACATCTCTAGTAATAAGAGAAATGCAAACTAAACCTACCCTAATATTTCATCTCACCCCAATTAGAATGGCAATTATCAAGAATACAAGCACCAACAGGTGTTGGCAAGGATGTGTGGAGAAAGGTACACTCATACATTGCTGGTGGGGCTGCACATTAGGGCAGCCACTCTTGAAAGCAGTTTGGAGATTCCTCAGAAATCTTGGAATGGAACCACCCTTTTACCCAGCTATCCCACTCCTTGGCCTATACCCAAAGGACTTCAAATCAGCATACTACAGAGATACAGCCACATCAATGTTCATAGCTGCTCAATTCACCATAGCCAGATTGTGGAACCAACCTAGATGCCCTTCAATAGATGAGTAGATAAAGAAACTGTGGTATATATATACAATTGAATATTACTAAGCCATAAAGAATGATAAAATTATGGCATTTGCAGGCAAATGTATGAAATTGGATAATATCATGCTACGTGAGATAAGCCAATATCAAAAAAACAAAGGACAAATGATCTCACTGATAAGCGGATGATGACACATGATGGGGGTGGGAGGGGGGCACAAATGGAGGAAGGAAGGACTGCATAGAGGGAAAAGAGGTGTGGGAGGGGTGGGGGGAAAGGGAAAAAATAACAGAATGAATTGAACAACATTACCCTATGTAAATTTATGATTACACAAATGGTATGCCTTGACTCCATGTACAAACAGAGAAACAACATGTATCCCATTTGTTTACAATAAAAAAATATAGTAAAAATGTATAAATGCCTATATACCTGTGACCTTCCAAAATTGAATGAAGAGGATGTGGAAAGACAAAACAGACCTATAACATGCCATGAGATTGAAGCAGTAATAAATATCCTCCAAAAAAGTAAATTCCAGGAGCAGATGTTTCACAGCTGAATTTTACTAGATCTTTAAAGGAGAACTAACACCATTATTCTTCAATTATTCCATGAAATGGAAAGGGATGGGATTCTCTTAAACTCATTCTTCAAAGTCAGTATCCGCCTCAAACTAAAACTGGATGAGGACGCATCAGGAAAAGAAAATTAGAGAACTGATGTATGTGATGAACATAGATATGAAAATCCTTATAAAAATATACATAAAAATGTATTTAAAAGATGATCCATAACATTCAAATTGGTTTCACTCCAGGGATTAAAGGGTGATTCAATGTTTGTAAATCATTAAAGTAGTATGCCACATAAGTTGAATCAAGAACCAAAGTCACATGATCATCTGAATAAATAGCAGGCAAGCATTAGGTAAAATTCAACACCATCTTATGCTAATATCCTGAAGAAACTAGAGATAAAAGGAACTTACCTCAACATGTAAATCATGTATATGATGAACCCAAAGTCAATATCACACTGAATGAGAAAAAAAAAAATTCCTCTAAAATCAGGAACAAGACAAACATGTCCATTCTCCTGCATCCTATTAGATATGCAACTTGAAATTTTATCCTGAACAATTAGGCAAGTGAAAAAAATTAAAGGGATATAGATGATATAATCTTAAACTTAGGAGACCTAAAAAAATTCACCATAAGATTTCTAGAGCTGATAATCCAATTCAGCCAAATAATAGGACACAAAATCTGCATTTAAAATAGTTTTTTTGTACCCCGATAGTGAAGTTGCTTGAAAAGAAATAAAAATACAGAGGATTCATTTATTCTTTATGTAATTTTTAAAATAATACTACTTTATGTTAATTATGAACACAAATATATTTATTCATAATGTCTTTCGAAATATTCCAAATAACTAGGAATAAGTCTAACCAAGCAGGTAAAAGACTTTATTTTGGTCAGGTGTCAGTTTTTCAATTGCCATTACTGAAACACCTGACAAGAACATCTTAGATCAAGAAAAGTTTATTTGTTGCTCACAGTATCAGAGGGCTCAGTTCACAATTGGCTGACTCAGTTGCTTTGTTCCCAAGGTAAGGAAGTACATCATTGCAGAAGGGCTTCATGGTGGAAAACTGCTCAGTTCATGGTGAGGTCAGGAAACAGAGTTGTGTGGGGAGACACATTGAAAGTAACCCTTATAGTGCATGCCCCAGTGACAACCTTCTCCAGGCGTGCTGCCACATGCCTAAAATGACCACCCTGTCAGTCCATCTAAACTAGCATGGACAGATTAGGTAATAGTTCTCATAATCCATCCATTTCACCTCTGAATATTCATGTATTAATAGGAGCTTTTGGGAGCCATTTCAGATTCAAACCATTGCAGATCTCTACAAGTAAATAACAGAAAACTGAAAAAAATAATTTGAAGAAGACATTAGAATATGGAAACATCTCCTATGTTTATGGATAGACAGAATTAATATGGCAAAAAAACCATATTACTAAAAATGATCTACAAATTCATTGCAATCCCCATAAAAATACCAATGACGTTCTTCACAGAACTAGAAAAATAGTCCTAAAATCCATATGGAGGAACAAATTATCTAGAATAGCCAAGGCAATCCTGAGCAAAAGGAGTAACGCTGGAGTAATCACAATACTCTCTTCAAATTGTGACAAAGGAACAGGTAGTGATTTCCTAAATATGATACCTATAGGTTAGGCAGTAATACAAAAAAAGGAAAAAAATCAATCCAATGACATCACAATGAAAAGTTTCTGCACAATGATGAGAACAATGAACATTGCAAAGTGCCAACCTATGGAACAGGATAAAATCTTTGCTAACTATTCTTCCAAGAGTTGATTAATATCCCAAATATATAAAGAACTACTAAAAATTCAACACCCAAGCCAAATAAACCATTCAATATATACACAAATGATCTTAACAGATACTTATCAAAGAAGTACAAATGAGCAACAATTAACTGTTAAGTTAACTGTTAAGCATCTTCACTTGTCCGGGAAATGCAAAACAAAACTACATTGAAATTAAATTCCATCCTAGTCAGAATAGTATTCATGAATAATTCATACAACAACAAATGCTGGTGAGGATGTAGGGGAAAAGGAATTCTTTTACACTGTTGGGAATGTTAATTACTGCAGTCACTATGGAAATCAGTTTGGAGTTCCCACAAATAAATAAAAAGCAGAACTACCATATGATCCAACTATATTGTTCCTTGGTATTTATCCAAAATAATTAAAGAGATGCCTGCATTGGCATATTTATCCTAGCAGTCACAATAGCCTAGTTGTTGAATCAGACTAGGTATCTCTCAACAGATGAGTGAATTAAAAAATGTGGTTTATTTATACAATGGAGTTTTATTAAATCATAAAGAACAAATGTATGTCATTTGTAGAAAAATGGAAAGAACTGAAGAGCATCATATTAAGTATAAGTCATACTCAGAATGATATATGTTGCATATTTACTTTTCTGTTTGACAGTTAGAGGGAAAAAAAGACCTCATAAAAGTGAGACCAAAAAAAGAAGAACAATAAGGTACAGGATAAGGATAAGAATGAGGGGAGGTATTAGGCACTGAAATTGTCAAATTATATTGTATACATATACGAATATGCCACAATGAAATCAATTATTGTGTATAATTAAAATATACTACTAATTTTGAAAAGCTGTGTTTTCTAGTTGTTGAGGTATCATTTCATACTCTTCAATTTAATGTTTTGATAACAGATTTGTTGTTTATAATTCACATGCCATACAATTTAATCACTTATAGAATACAAATTATTTGCTTTTAACAGAGTCAAAAATTGTGCACCCATCAGAATAATCTTTTCCAGAACATTTTCCTCAACCTTTAAAGAAGCACAATATACTTTACATATCTCTCTGCAATCTATTTATTTATTCTAATACTGAGTAACTATTAATTCTTTCACTATATATACAACTGTCTACTCAAAATTATTAATGTAAATGGGGTCATGTTATATGTGTTTTTATGTTATCTTTCATTTACCATAATGTTTTCAAGGTTTATCTGAGTTTTAGCATTTTTAATCTTCCTGTCTTATAGCTATTTGTATACTTGTCATAGTTATTTGTATTCCTGTCTCTTATTTTTATTTCAGAATCATATTTTCTTGTATGGATATAACACATTTTGATTGTTCATGTATTTGTTCATTGACATTTGGGTTGCTTATACTGTCAGGTTACTATAAATTTCATGAATATTCATATTTAATTTTTAGGTAGACATATATTTTCATTTCTCTTGATATATATGTAGTAGTAGAATTGCCAGGTTAAAAAGAAAATCTGTTCAAATTTTTGAAAAAACTTTTGAGAAACAAGTCTTGGCCTCCCTTTCCCTTTCTCTTGCTCTCCCTCTCCCTCTCTCTCTTTTTCTCTCCCTGCCTCCCTTCATCCCACTTTGTAACATTAGAGATTATATGCAGGGCCTCATATATGCTAGGCAAGCCTTTCATCACTAAGCTATACCTCCAGCCACAGATTCTTTTCTAAATGGGTTACACCATTTTATATTCCCACCAAAATGCTCCAAAGTGCTCCAATTTTTCCATGTGCTTGTCAACACATTGTTTTTTACAATTTAGCCATAATATTGGTTGTGAAGTGATACCTCACTCTTGGTTTAATTTTCATCATCTTCATGGCTACTGGTGTTTAAAATTTTTCCAATGCTTATTGCCCTTTTATATATGCTTATTTGAAAAGTGTCTATTTGAATATTGTCCCCATGTTTCGATTGTTATTTATCTTGTTATTAAGTCATGGCAGTTCAGTTCACAACAGCTAGATTTTGGAACCAACCTAGATGCCCTTCGACAGAGGAATGGATAAAAAAACTGCAGTATATATACACAATGGAATATTATTCTGCCATAAAGTAGAATAATATTATGGAATTTGCAAATAAATGGATGGAATCGGAGAATATCATGCTAAGTGAAATAAGTCGACCCAAAAAACCAAAGGCTGAATGTTTTCCCTGATAAGTGGAGAATGATATATAATGGTGGTGGGGTGTGGGGAGTGAGAGAAGAGTGGGGGAACTTTATGTAGAAGGAAATGAGAGGGAGGGGGTATGACAAATGGTGAAATGAGACAGACATCATTACTCCATGTACATGTATGATTACATGAATGGTATTAATCTACATTGAGTACAACCATAGAAACTAAATGATGTACCCCATTCGTGTACAATGAATCAAAATGCAGTCTGTAAAAAATTTAAAAATAAATAATTTTTTAAAAAGTAAAATAAAAGTTGTTGAATAGCCCAAAAAAAACCTTATCTCATGTTTTTCCCTTTTGTGAGTTGTATTTTGATTTTCTTGATGGTATTATTTGAAGAACAAAAGTTTAATTTTGATGAAGACAATTTTATCTATTTTTATTGGCTTGTTCATGAAGGGTATGTAGAAATTCTCATAAGGAAAAGAGGGCATGCACTAATGTGCAAACACTTTTCAAGTCACTGCCTGTATTATATTCATTAATATTCCTGTAGCCAAAGTACTTCACGTGATCAAAGTGTAGAAAGATAGATTTAACTTACTAATGAGTGAAGGTACAAAATGTGGTTTATATTGACCTTTGATCACCTTTTTAATAAAATGGAACTTCTAGTGTGATTTTTTTATTCCATTACTTAGCAACCAACTAAGTGTGAGTCCAGGTTACAATGCATTTTCTAACAGTGGAAATGACACTTTGACTTTTTACTTTTGATTTTTCACTTTTACAGGTCAAATAAACATTTCTATTTCCTTTGACACAGATATACCTAGTTTGTCTTATTTCCTGCCATTATGAATTCAGCATATTGTCATTCACCTCACATATAACATTTTCCTGTCATTATAACTTTTTTAGGATATCAATATTATAGTTCTTTATATACTTACCTCTGCTATTATATCATAAGCAACATTGATAGACATAATTATATATTATTTTTGTATCTCCAGCTGTCTTTCACATGACCTTGTCTCTTAAAATTTTCCTATCTTTAGAGACACCACTGAACCATGGCCCAGATTCTAATAGTATTTTCCTTCCTTATTCCTTTCACTTACCTGGTGTGTTAACATTACCCAGAAGTATTGTGCTGTGGTCTATTTGATTCTTGAAACTGAGAACAGTTTGTTTCATGTACATAAATGCCTCAGTGTTTGGGGCATATATAGTTATGATTGTTATGTCTTGTTGATGTATTATTCCCTTAAGCAGTATGAAAATGCCTGTCTTTATCTCTTCTGACTAACTTACTTGAAGTCCACTTTATCTGACATAAGGATAGGAACCCCTACTTTTTTACACAGTCCATGTCAGTGTTATGATTTTTTTCTCAAACTTTCACCTTCAGTCTGTGGGTGTTTTTTCCTATGAAAAGAGCCTCTTGAAGGAAGAACATGGTGGGTTCTTTTTTTTTTTTTTTAATGCAGTCTGCCTGTCTATGTCTTCTGATTGATGAGTTTAGGTCATTAACATTCAGTGTTATTATTGAGACTTGATTTACATTCCTGGTCATTTTGATGTATTTTTGGTTTTTAACTTGACTCAATTTCTCCATTGATTGGATTATCCTTTACTGCAGTCCCTCCCTTTGCTAATTTCCCTGTGCTGATTTTTATTGTTGTTTTTCATTTCATCTTCATCAAATATTTTTCTGGGGATGTTCTGTAGTGCAGGCTTTCTAGATGTAAATTCTTTTGACTTTTGTTTATCATTGGAGATTTTTGTTTTGTCATTAAATCTGAAGCTCAATTTTACTGGATATAAGATTACTTGTTGGCATAGATGTTCTTTCAGAGTTTGGTATATATTGTTCCAGGATCTCCTACTTTTGAGGATCTGGGTTGAGAAATCATCTGAGATCTGAATTGGTTTCTCCCTATATGTAATCTGATACTTTTCTCTTGTGGCCTTTAAAATTCTATCCTCATTCTGTATTCAAGGCATTTCGTTATAGTACATCCTAATGTGGATTTGTCATAATTTTGTACACTTGGTGTACCGTAAGTCTCTTATATTTTATTTTCCATTTCATTTTTCCACTTTGGGAAATTTTCTGATATTACTCATTGAATAGACTGTACAGTCTTGTTTGTATCTCTGTGCCTTCCTCAATCCCAATAATTCTTAGTTTGGTATTTTTCTGTCATCCCAGAATTCTTGGAAGTTCTGTTTATGGTCTCTTGCTATCTTCACTGTGTGGTGAACTTCATTTTCAAGATTTGGCATTTTGTCTTCATTGCCTGAGGTTCTGTCTTCTAAGTTATATAGTCTGTTGGTGAGGATTTTTAGTGAGTTTTTCATTTGGTTTACTGTTTATTTCATTTCAAGTATTTCTAATTTATTTTCAGAATCCCTATCTCTTTATTGATGTGAACTTTGGATTTCTGCATTTGCTCGCTTATCTTCTTATTGAAGTGACATTATATTGCCTGTGTTTGCTCTCTTATATCATCCATTATTTCACAAATCATTTTAATTATGTACATTCTTAACTCATTCTGTGACATTTCTTCTATTGTGCTTCAGTGGATTCTATTATTGTTGAACCTTAGTTTGTTTGGGGCTCTTTTTGCCCTTGTTTTATAATGTTGTTTGCGTATCTTCCTCTCTTGCAGTGCAAATCCATGGTTTAACATCTTCTACACTATAGATTTGTAGTGACCCTACAAGTTTCTAATACTTCACCTTTAAGGGGGAGATCAATATTAACAGCATCCCCTACAAACAATATACAGCTTTAAACCAAATAGTCCTATTAAGATATTTATAGCTTCCACACTGAGACCTAGCTGAGCCTCCAGACCCAACCAGTGCCCACTCGCAACTCCCACATCAAGACCTGGCCCAGCCAGTGCCCACCATCTCCTGGTCACAGCCTGCTATCTCCAGCACCCTTACCCCAGGCCATTGGGTATAGAGCCTGTGCCCCACATGGTCCAGTGCCCTTCCTACGGCTGACCATATATTAATATGTGGGGTTGTATCCACCTGCTACCATGGATTGTTCCCTACCTGGAGGCCTCCATCACTAGTGGGAGAGCACAATTCTTGGGACACCACATTATCAAGTACCTCTCAGGCATCATGGTCTTAGAGACTAGGAGATTTGTAAAGTACAGTATAGTTTTATTGTACAACTTTTTAGTAGCATTATTATGATAATACCTATTTTAAATACTATTACTACTACTTTAATTTTGTTAATGTATTTCTCACTCTATTTTCCTCTTATCTGTTTCCTTGGAGTCTCTCTCTCCCTTTACTCATACTAACAACCATTTCTTTTAATTCCAATTTCACTATCCCTACAACCTATACCACCTTAGACTCACTTCTTATCTCATTAATGTTATACACTATACCCCTCCCCATCCTTTTGTTTAACCATTGGAATTTGTGGTCCTTATTGCAAACCTATTGGTTATTCCATAGATAATAATAGAACTCATCATCTTTGTTTATTAACAATAGAGTTAATATATTAATAGGGACTCTATGGGTCAAGGATGCATATTGTTACTATGATGTGCTGCTAATATGATCTCTAACTTCAAGGTGAGGTATTGGAAACCAGCAGGGACATTATAAGTCTATAGGGAGAAAAATGTAATACCTCGAATTCTCACTGCTAGAGGGGAAGATACACAAAAAACATGAGAAAACAAGGGAAGAAAGTGTTCCAAACAAACCTAGATGCTATATCAAGAGAATCCAATGACATCATGGGAGAAGAAATGTCAGAAAGGGAGTTCAGGACACACATAATTAAAATGATCTGAGCAGCAAATGATGAGCTAAGAGAGCAAATGTAGGCAATGAATGATTGCACTAATAAACAGTTAAAACAGCAAACACAGAAATTAAAAGATCATTTCAGAAAAGAGATAGAGTTTCTGAAAAAAAAAATAAAGAGAAATCTTTGAAATGAAGGAAACAACAAACCAAATTAAAAACTGAATAGAAAACATAACCAATAGGCTAGATCACTTGGAACACAGAACCTCAGACAATAATGACAAAATATTTCATCCTGAAAGCAAAGTTGACAAAACAGAGAACATGGTAAGAAATCATGAACAAAACCTGAAAGAATCATTGGATATCATGAAAAGACCAAATTTTAGAATTATTGGGAATGAGGAAGGCACAGAGATACAAATCAAAGAAAGAAATGAATAATCTATTCAAACAAATAATAGAAAATTTTCTTTTTCTTTTTTTTTTTTGTTTGCGTGTGTGTGTGTGTATGTGTGAATCAAGAAAAATGTCCTCCTTTGAAATTATGTATGAAGGTGCTGAACCATCCATACTATGAGGAGAAGCCCAAGGAGCCCTGCTTGTGTGGTTAAAAGATTTCTGGACTTTGGAGGTCATACCCCATTGTTTAAACCATGTTGGTTAGATTTTCCAATCCTTTACGCTGGAAGCATCCTTTATGTTATGCCATCCTTTATGACATGACTGTATCCCACCTTAAACACCCATGTGGCTTCAGACATCAGCGTTATTAGTCACTGTACTGCCTCCAAATACATAGGTCAACCATCTCACACCCACATCTTCCAGCTTTCCATCTGACCTCACTCTCCCTTGTCTTTTGAACCCTTTCCCAATTAGCTTAAAGTGATATTCTCTGGTTATTTTTTTTATTGTAAACACGTGGGATACATGTTGTTTCTCTATTTGTACATGGAGTCAAGGCATACCATTTGTGTAATCATAAATTCACATAGAGTAAAGTTGTTTGATGCATTCTGTTATTTTTTCCCTTCCCCACCACCCCTCCCACACCACTTTTCCCTCTATACAGTCATTCCTTCCTCCATTCTTGCCACCCTCCTTATCCCTAACCCTAAACCTAACCCTAACACTAACCCCTCCCATCCCCCATTATATGTCCTCATCCGCGTATCAGCGAGATCATTCGTACTTTAGTTTTTTGAGATTGGCTTATCTCACTTAGCATGATATTCTCCAATTTCATCAATTTGCCTGCAAATGCCATAATTTTATCATTCTTCATGGCAGAGTAATATTCCATTGTATATATATACTACAGTTTCTTTATCCATTCATCAACTGAAGGACATCAGGTTGGTTCCACAATCTGGCTATTGTGAATTGAGCACCAATGAACATTGATGTGGCTG
This sequence comes from Sciurus vulgaris, assembly GCF_902686455.1. Classification (NCBI taxonomy): domain Eukaryota; kingdom Metazoa; phylum Chordata; class Mammalia; order Rodentia; family Sciuridae; genus Sciurus; species Sciurus vulgaris. Next base: position 57,236,285 of record NC_136471.1, read on the forward strand.
TATCTCTGTAGTATGCTGATTTTAAGTCCTTTGGGTATAGGCCAAGGAGTGGGATAGCTGGGTCAAATGGTGGTTCCATTCCAAGCTTCCTGAGAAATCTCCATACTGCTTTCCAGAATGGCTGCACTATTTGCACCCCTACCAGCAATGTATGAGTGTACCTTTTTCCCCACATCCTCGCCAACACCTATTGTTGCTTGTGTTCTTGATAATTGGGGTGAGATGGAATCTTAGTGTACTTTTGATTTGCATTTCTCTTATTACTAGAGATGTTGAACATTTTTTCATATATCTGTTGATTGCTTGTACGTCTTCTTCTGTGAGGTGTCTGTTCATTTCCTTAGCCCATTTGTTGATTGGATTATTTGGATTCTTAGTGTAGAGTTTTTTGAGTTCTTTATATATTCTTGAAATTTGCTCTCTATCCAAAGTATGAGTGGCAAAGATATTTTCCCACTCTATAGGCTCTCTCTTCACATTACTGATAGTTTCCTTTGCTGAGAGAAAGCTTTTTAGTTTGAATCTATCCCAGTTGTTGATTCTTGCTTTTATTTTTTATTTCTTCTGCATTGGGAGTCCTGTTAAGGAAGTCTGATCCTAAGCCAACAAGTTGAAGATTTGGACCTACTTTTTCTTCTATAAGATGCAGGGTCTCTGGTCTGATTCCGAGGTCCTTGATCCATTTTGAGTTGAGTTTTGTGCAGGGTGAGAGATAGGGGTTTGATTTCATTCTGTTGCATATGGTTTTCCAGTTTTCCCAGCACCATTTGTTGAAGAGGCTATCTTTTCTCCATTGCATATTTATAGCCCCTTTGTCTAGTATGAGAAAATTGTATTTATTTGGGTTTGTGTCTGTGTCCTCTATTCTGTACCATTGATCTACCTGTCTATTTTGGTACTAATACCATGCCGTTTTTGTTACTATCGCTTTGTAATAGAGTTGAAGATCTGGTATTGCGATACCACCTGCTTCGCTCTTTCTACTGAGGATTGCTTTAGCTATTCTGGGTTTCTTTTTCTTCCAGATGAATTTCATAATTGCTTACTCTATTTCTGTAAGGTACATCATTGGGATTTTAATTGGAATTGCATTGAATCTATATAGCACTTTTGGTAGTATAGCCATTTTGACAATATTAATTCTTCCTATCCATGAACATGGGAGATCTTTCCATCTTCTACGGTTTTCTTTAATTTCTTTCTTTAGTGTTCTGTAGTTCTCATTGTAGAGGTATTTCACCTCTTTTGTGAGATTGATTCCCAAGTATTTTATTTATTTATTTTTTTTGATGCTATTGTGAATGGGGTAGTTTTTCTAATTTCTGTTTCTGAAGATTCATCAATTATGTATAAAAATGCATTGGATTTATGAGCACTGATCTTGTAATCAGCTACTTTACTGAATTCAGTTATGAATTCTAAAAGTTTTCTAGTGGAATTTCCAGGTTCCACTAAATATATAATCATGTCATCAGCTAACCGGGATAGTTTGAATTGTTCTTTTCCAATTCGTATCTCTTTAATTTCTTTGGTTTTTCTAAATGCTCTGTCTAGATTCTCAAGGATGATATTGAATAGAAGTGGTGAAAGAGGGCATCCCTGCCTTGTTCCAGTTTTTAGGGGGAATGCTTTCAGTTTTTCACCATTTAGAATGATATTGGCAATGGGCTTAGCATATATGGCCTTTACAATGTTAAGGAGTGTTCCCACTATCCCAGTTTTTTCTAGTGTTTTGAACATGAAGGGATGCTGTGTTTTATCGAATGCTTTTTCTGCATCTATTGAAATAATCATGTGATTTTTGACTTTTAGTCTGTTGATATGGTGAATGACATTTATTGATTTCCGGATGTTGAACCAACCTTGCATCCCTGGGATAAAACCCACTTGATCGTGGTGCACTATCTTTTTAATATATTTTTGTATGCAATTTGCCAAAATTTTGTGATAATTTTTGCGTCGATGTTCATTATGGATATTGGTCTGAAATTTTCTTTCCTCAATGTGTCTCTGTCTGGTTTAGGTATCAGGGTGATATTGGATTCATAGAATGAGTTTGGGAGGGTTCCCTCCTCTTCTATTTCATGGAATACTTTGAGGAGTATTGGAATGAGCTCTTCTTTAAAGGTTTGTAGAACTTGGCTGAGTATCCATCTGGTCTCGGACTTTTTTTCTTGGTAGGCTTTTGATGACCTCTTCTATTTCATTGCTTGAAATTCATTTATTTAAGTTGTGTATGTTCTCCTCGTTCAGTTTAGGTATTTCATATGTCCCTAGAAACTTGTTGATGTCTTCGAGGTTTTCTGTTTTGTTGGAGTATAGATTTTCAAAATAGCTTCTAATTATGTTTTGTATTTCACTCGTGTCTGTTGTGATATTTCCTTGTTCATTACGAATTTTAGTAATTTGAGTTTTCTCCCTCTTGCTCTTTGTTAGTGTGGCTAAGGGTCTATCAATTTTGTTTATTTTTTCAAAGAACCAACTATTTATTTTGTTAATTTTTCCGATTGTTTCTTTTGTTTCAATTTCGTTGATTTCGGCTCTGATTTTAACTATTTCCTGTCTTCTACTACTTTTGGTGTTGGTCTCCTCTTCTTTTTCTAGGGCTTTGAGCTGTAGTGTTAAGTCGTTAATTTGTTGATTTCTACTTCTTTTCTTGAATGCACCCCATGAAATAAATCGTCCTCTAAGTACTGCTACCAAATATACCAAATTGCAAAAGATTCACACCAAGTCACATTATAATGAAAATAATTAACATAAAAATAAAGACAGAATGTTAAACGTGGTGAGAAATAAGCATCAGATTACTATAAGGGGAAACCAGTGTGATATCAGCAGATTTCTCAGCCCAGACTCTAAAAAGAAGAAGGGCCTGGATAAACATGTCAGGTTCTGAACGAAATGAATACCAACCAAGAATTTTATCAAAAGCAAAAAACCTTCAGATTTCTTGATGAAATAAAATCCTTCCATGTTAAACAAAAGGTAAAAGAATTACCCTCTCCACAATAGACAAATAGAAGTTCTACACCACAGAACATTCTCAGCAAAACATTCCATGAGGAGGAAATGAGAAACAATAATGTAAGTCAACCAAGAAAGAAACTACCATAAAGAAGAGCCAATTAAAGGAGAAACTAAGTCAAGTTAAAACCAAAATATAAGCCAAGTTGACTGGGAATACAAATCATATCTTAATAATAACCCTGAGTGTTAGTGGCCTAAAATCATTAATCATAAGACATAGACTGGCAGATTAGGTTAAAAAGAAAGACTCATCAATATGATGCATTCAAAAGATTCATCTAATAGAAAAAGATACTCATAGAAGAGTATATGCACAATAGGTGTTGACAAGGGTGTGAAGGAATAGGTACACTCATACATTGCTGTTAGGGTTGCAAACTGGTGCAGTCACTCTGAAAAGCAGTGTGGATATGCTTTAGAAAACTTGGAATGGAACCACCATTTGACCCAGCAATCCAACTCCTTGGCCTATACACAAAGGGCTTAAAATCAGCATAGTACAGTGATGCAGCCACATCAATGTTCATAGCTGCTCAATTCACAATAGCTAGATTGTGGAACCAACCTAGATGCCCTTCAATTGATGAGTGGATAAAGAAACTGTGGTATGTCTACACAATGGTATATTACTCAGTCATAAAGAAGAATAAAATTATGGCTTTTGCAGGCAAATGGATGGAGCTGGAGAATATCATGGTAAGTGCAACAAGACAATCCTCTATAACCAAAGGTCGAATGATTTCTCTGATAAATGAATGATTATACATAATGGAGGGTGGGAGGGAGGCAATAATGGGAATAGGATGGATTGTATAGAGAACAATGAGAGGTGAGTTGGGTGGAGTAATAAAAATAATAGAATGAGAAAAACATCATTATCCTTTATACAAGTATGATTATGCAAATGGTGTGACTCTACTTCATGTATAACCAGAGAAATGATAGTTGTACCCCATTTGTGTACAATGAATCAAATAAACAAAAAAAAATTTATAGTTTTTTTTCAGTAAAGTTAAGTGGTGTGTTCAATAATTATCTACAAAATAAACGTTAGGTTTTCTAAAGGATCTACAGATTCTAATGGGGGACAAAGAACCAGGGAGGGTGTAGAAAGAGATGTTAATGAGGTAGAAGGTGAGAATGTAGAGGTATTAGATCATAGGAAGAGTGAAAGAGGAATCAAAAGAAGTTTGGCTACTAGCAGAAGAAAAGAGGAAAGAGACTCCAGGAAGATAGAAAAGTGGAAATAAAATATATACAGAGAAAGAAAAAATCAAAAAAGAAAAAGAAAAAATATGGGAAAATAAAAGATAAAAGAATACAGAACTAAACAAATATAGTATTCAGATATCCCAGTCCTCAGTGGCCGGATACATGGCAAGTGTTTCATTTCACAATTTTGGAGATGTGAGGGCAGGAAAAGAATGATAGAAAATAAAATCTCAAAGGAAAATTAAGGAACTATTTCTGTTGGATTTCAGTATTTTCCCTGTTTCCTGTCTCATCCAAAAGGTGGGGTGGTTTGGAGTTTGCTGGTATCTCCACCCTCGGGATGGTAAATGTTACTAGGGTGGGATAATTAGTCTTGGAGGTGGTTCTCCTGGAAGCAGGGTATAGCAATACCTGTTCCTTATTGAAAGAACCTGCCCTAGGAATTTCTTTTGGGGTTCTCTCATGTGTTGTGGGAGCCAGGTCTTAGTCCCTCACATTGCCTATGTACCCCACAATCCCTAGTCTCTAATTTAGTCTCTAAACTGTATCTCATCCCAGTCCTTCCTACTTCCCAATCAGGAAACTCTCTTCAGAGGTCCTGAGGGCTGAGTATAGTGAACAATGTGCCTGTTGCGAATAGCTGTTCTGTATTGGGCAGATCAGTATCAGGTGTTGAAACCTGCAGGCCGGCCACATAGCTGCAAGCACTGGGTTGGGTTGGTAGCTGGTGTAGGGGAGTGGTAGACTGTAGGTACCTTGATGTTGGGCTTCCAAGCCGCAGCCCATGGCCTAAGATGGAAGCTACCCCAAGTAAAGATGGCAATGGTGGTAGTGGGGGTAACCCAAGATGGCAGTGAATGTGTCCCAAGAAGGAGGGGACTACTTTCAGAGATGGTTCACTGAAGGTGGGCTATGTGGTGGCATTGAGCAGCCTGTTCAGAGATGCAGCACTGTGGCATTTGGTACTGAAGTGGGAGGCTGCCTCCATGCCCTGTCCAATGTCCCTACATGGAACCTACCACATTGAGGGATAAGGAGGCAGTTTTAGTGCCTCAAAATGGAGGCATCTTGGGAGCTGCATTGGTAGATGGGAAGTCAGGCCATGCGGGGGTCAGAGGTCCAGCCAGAAAAAGGTTTTTAACAAAAGGAAAACTTGCACATTTGGAATCTTCATTTTTTCCCCCCACTACTGTAGCATTAGGGAGAAATTGGTAAAGAAAACAGGGTGTAAAAGATAGCCAGCCAAGTGTATTTGATTTAAACATTACACATTTTTCCTTTTGTCTTAACCCTCTATCTGTAAGTCTTTCCCGTAATTTAAATGAGACATCCTCTATTTCTTTTGTCTTAACCAACTCTCCGCAATTTACATTGTAAATGCAAGCTTAAAGGACAGATCTAGCAGAAACTAAGAGGCAAGGAAGGCTGCTGCCTTTTAACATTTTTTTTTCCTTTTGTTAAATAATTCTCTTAAAGCATGGTGCTATAATTTATATTTTCTCTGGAGAGCCCCTCATTCTTTTTTATTCCTTGAGACTTAAGTATTACTTTAAACAGGGCACCAGTTGCCATGTCTCTACATTTACCATTCCCTTCTTAAGGAACCAGTGGCAAGTTTTAGTAATACATTTTAAAAACTGTGCCTAATCTGCCTTCCTCCATTTACGCATAGACTTAAGCATAAACATAGCAACATAGATCGCCCTTTCTTTGAATCCTAACTGTCCCATATTTTAAACAGAGTTATATATAAACTTGCTCCTACCCTTCCTTATTCTGATGCACATCTTTTTTAGGAGCATCCCACTCACCTGCCAAAGTTCCTGTGAGCATCCAGGTCCCTGTTGGGTGCCAATTGCTGAGTCCTGCAGGATTATTAAGTAAGGTTCCCAGACCAAGTGGTGAAGGGAAAGAGAAAAGACAAAAAGACACACAAATAGAAAGTTGGGTATCAATGGTTGACTACAACCCTGGTAGGGAGGTAGTGACACACAACAAGTTCAGCACATTTATCATACAGATATAAACATCAAAAGGATTTATTTTGAGAAAATTTCTTTAAAATGAGTAGAACCAAGGTATGAGCAGCCTGATTGTGATTATCTGTTTGCACTCATAAAATTTTACCCCAAATCAACTGATATCTGAACCTCAGTGTCAAGAACTGAATAGCTCCATGGCTGGCACAGAGCCTCCTATTGAACAGGGCATCACCATAGCAACTGGGCAGTCTCAAACTGATGCCTTCACATGAAGAGTTTCCAAGAGAGGCATCACTTTTGTCACAGGAAAGTTCAAGACCCATAATTCAGTCACCACTCCCAACATTCAGGCTCCTTTCTCTGCCAATTTGTAAGATTCATTCAGATAAAAGATATCTTGTTGGAGTCCAATAAAGTGAGCAATGGTGACCTGAAGCTATGGTATGGGGAGAAAACAGAGAAGGTTCAAATAAAGAATGCTTTTCAAAACTGTTCCTTCACACTTCTATAAACCAATCCAACTAAGGAACTGTTTATCTCCATTTCTTTGCAAGACCCTACTATATCAGGGTGGAAAGCACTAACCTCAGATTGTGGTTATAATAGTTAGCTTTCTATCACTATAACGAAGTACCTGAGATAATTAATTTATAAAGAGTAAAGGTTTTTACTGACTTACAGTTTTAGAGGTTCCCGCTTTATAACTTGGTGGACTTAATACTGCTAAGCTTCTAATGGGGAAAGCAAGATTGTGATGGTAGGGAGCACATGGTAAAGAAAATAGATCAAACCTTGGCCAGGAAGCAAAAACTCAGAAAAGGAAGGATCCAGGGTTCCAAAATACTCTTAAAGGTATACGTCTAATGACCTACAGACTTCCCACAAGGATGCTTTCATCTTAAATACTACAGTAGGACTCAAACCTTTAACACATGAGCCTTTGCTGGACATTCAAGATTCAAGTTAAATTAGGGTACTTCAAAGGAGTAAATAATGCATTCTTAATATTTCTGTATCATGTAGACTTTGCATGAGATTTTTTTCAGGCTAGATTTGACTTCTGTGTGTTAATTTTACAGTTTATGAAATTATTTGAACATACCTCAACATTGTAAAAACCATCTATGCTAAGCCCAAGACCAACATCATTCTAAATGGAGAAAAATTGGAAACATTTCCACTAAAACTTGGAACAAGGAAAGGATGCTCTCTTTCACCACTTCTATTCAACATCATCCTTAAAACTCTTGCCAGAGCAATTAGACAGCCCAAAGAAATTAAAGGGAATTGAATAGGAAAAGAAGAGCTCAAACTGTTACTATTTGCTGATGACATGATTCTGCATATAGAGGAGCTGAAAAATTCCACCATAAAACTTCTACAACTAAAAAATTAATTCAACAAAGTAACAGAATGTAAAATCAACATTCATAAATCTAATGCATTTCTATTCATAAGTGATGAACCCTCTGAAAGAGAAATTAGGAAAACTACTCCATTCACAATAGACTCAAAAAATAAAATACTTGGGAATCAGTCTAACAAAAGAGGTGAAAGACCTCTACAATGAAAACTACAGAACACTAAGGAAAGAAATTAAAAAAAAAAAAAAAAAAAAAAAAAAAAAAACCTTAGAAGATGGAAAGGTCTCCCATGTTCTTGGATAGGCAGAATTAATATAGTCAAAATGGCCATATTACCAAAAGCACTATACAGATTCAATGCAATTCCAATTAAAATCCCAATGACATACCTCACAGAAATAGAGAAAACAATTGTGAATTTCATTTGGAAAAGTAAGAGACCCAGAATAATAAAAGCAATTCTTAGCAGGAAGAGTGAAGCAGGAGGTATCACAATAGGAGACCTTCAACTATACTACAGAGTAATAGTAACAACAATGTCACGGTATTGTCACCAAAATATACATGTAGACAAATGGTACAGATTAGAAGACTTAGAGACAAACCCACAAAAATACAGTTATCTTACACTAGAGAAAGATGCCAAAAATATACAATGAAGAAATGATAGCCTTTTCAACAAATGGTGATGAGAAAATTGGAAATTCATACGCAGCAAAATGAAACTAAATTTCTATATCTCACTCTGCACAAAAGTCTACTCAATATGGATCAAGGACCTAGGAATTGGACCAGTGACCCTGCACCAAATAGATGAAAAAGTACGCCCAAATCTTCATCATATCAGCTTATGACCAGACTTCCTTAACAAGACTCCCAAAACACAAGAAATAAAAGCAGGAATCAATAAATGGGACAGATTCAAACCAAAAAGCTTTTTCTCAGCAAAGAGTCTACGGAGTGGGAAAAAAATCCTTACCCCATGCACTTCAGATAGAATACCAATCTCCAGAATTTGTAAAGAACTCAAAAAAACTTAACAAAAATCCATATAAATGGATTATATAATCAATAAATGGGCTAAGGAACTGAACAGACACTTCACAGAAAATATGTAATTGATCAACATATATGAAAAAATATTCAACATCTCTAGTAACTTGAAAAATGCAAATCAAATTACTGTAAGATTTCATCTCAATCCAATTAGAATAGTTATTATCAAGAACACTAACAACAATAGGTGTTGGTGAGGATGTGGGGAGAAAAGTACCATCACACATTGCTGGTGGAGTTGCATATTGGTGCAGTCACTCTGAAAAGCAGTGTGGAGATTCCTCAGAAAACTTGGAATGGACCCACCAGTTGACCCAGCTTTCCCTGTATAATCCCAGCAGCTTGGGAGGATGAGACAGGAGGATCGGGAGTTCAAAGCCAACCTCAGAAAAAGCGAGGTCTTAAGCAACTCAGTGAAATCCTATCTCTAAATAAGATAGGAAAACAAATAGGGTTGGTGATGTTACTCAGTGGTTTATTACCCTGAGTTCAATCACCAGTACCCGCCCCCCAAAAAGAAAAACTTTAGTTATAAATACTTGAAGTGTTACCAAGCCAGGAATATCTGCATACTAGGAAACTTCATATGCAGTTTCATGCATTAGGCTCATTCTAAGCATTAGTCTTCTTCCTGACTTCCTGATCATTCAAGTATGTGCTTTGCAAAGTTAGTTGACCTACCAATAGTGCCATACAGATTTAATGACTTCCTATTAAAATTGCAATGATGTTCATCATAGAAGTATAAAAAGCAGTCATGAAATTCATTTGGGAAACTAAGAGGCCCAGAATTTCATTTGGGAAATAGGCTCAGAATAGCAAAAACAATCCTTAGCAAGAATAAAGAAGCGGGACACATCACAATACTAGAACTTAACTTATCTACAGAGCCAAAAATGACATGGTATTGATATCAAAACAGACAAATAGACTGATGGTACAGAATAGAAGACAAAGAGAGAAACCCACATAAATACACTTATTTCATACTAAACAAAGGCACTATAAATACATATTTGAGAAAAGATAGCCTCTTCGACAAATGTTGCTGTTAAAACTGGAAATCCATAGGTAGTTGAATAAAGTTTAACCCCTGTCTCTCATCCAAAACAAAACTCAAATGAAAATGGATCAAGGACATACACATCAGATCAGAAACCCTGCACCTACTAGAAGAAAATGTAGACCGAACTTTCCATCATGTCAGCTGAGGAACTGACTTCCTCAAAAAGACTTCTAAAAAGTAAGAAGTAAAATCAAGAATCAATAAATGGGATGGTATAAAACAAAAAGCTTCTTCACAGGAAAGGACACAATCAAGAACATGAAGGGAGAGCCTACAGAATGGGAGAAAATACTTGCCACCTGCACCTCAGATAGACTATTAGGTTTCAAGGATACAAAAACAAATTACCCCAAACAAACAAATAATCCAATCAATAAACTGGCAAAGAACTGAACAGACAATTCACTGATGAAGAAATATATTTTTATATATTTTCGACAAATATATGAAAATATATTCATGATTACAAAAATGCAAATTAAAACTACTCTATGATTTCATCGCACTCCAGACAGAATGGGAATTTGCAAGAATATAAATAAGAATATGTTGGTGAAGATATGGGGAAAAGGGTACATTCATATATTCTGATAGGACTGCAAATTGGTGTGACCACTCTGGAAAGCAGTATGGAGATACCTCAGAAAACTTGGACTGGAACCACTCTTTGACCCAGTTATCCCACTCATTGGTATATACCCAAAAGCCTTACACAAAAGACTTAAAATCAGGATACTACAGTGTCATAACCACATCAACGTTTATAGTAGCAGCTCAATTCAAACTGGCTAAGCTATGGAAGCAACCTAGTTGCCCTTCAATAGATGAATGGATGAAGAAAATGTGGTATATATACACAATGGAATATTACTCAGCCAAAAAGAATTAAATTATGGCATCGACCACTAAGTGGATGGAACTAGAGACTATCATGCTAATGAAATAAGCTAATTCAAAAAGACCAATGACCAAATGCTGTCTCTGATATGTGCATGCTAACACACAATAAAGGTTGGGGAGGGAAGAATATAAATTCATTGGATTAGCCAATGGGAATGAAGGGATAGGGAGGGAGGATAAGAATATGAAAGACAATGAATTAGACATAATTTTCCTATGTTTGTATATGAACATGTGACCAGTGAAATGCCACCTCATGTACATTTACAAGAATGGGATCTTAATTAGAATAAATTATACACCATATATGTATAATATGTCAAAATACACTCTATAGTCATTTATATCTAAAAAGAACCAATAACATAATGTGAAAAAAGATAAAATGCAGTGATAAAACATTAATTGACATGACATCTATTCATAACATAGTATTTTTAGTTATTGTTAAAAAGTTTTTTTATTTCTGTACCTTGCAAAGTGTTTCCATTTTATCACATGAGATTAACTACTTCAGTTTCCTTACCTCATGTATACCATACACATACCAGGCTCTATAGAATCAATAGCTTTTCTCCAGGGTTGGCGAACAAATATATATTTTACATATACATTACTGATGAGCCTTTATTATCACTGCTCCTGAAAGATGCAGGAAAGTGCTGAGAAAACTGAAAATGAGATACTATGTTACATGAATAGTTGTACATCAGGATATTTACCTAACATCATATGTACCATGATTAGTTTTAACTAGTATAAACTAGCATAGTACACTGCCTCTACATTGAAGGAATGCACATTTGTAGTAAAGGAGGCAGATACATAAATGACTACCACTAATAAAAGGTGTATGTATGGAAATAACTTGCTATAAAAAGTACAAGTGACAAATATCATAAAACGTGATCATGATATAATGACTCGTGAAATAATATAACTCACAAGATTAATTTCATGAACAATATTAGGATAATAGAATGAGATATAGGGAAATGAGTACCAGTTTTCTCTCTTAATTACAATGGATTATAACAGGTTCTGACAGTCCTTTGCCTAATAGTAGGATTATGAGACATCATTTTCTCTTCTGTAATTTGAAATAATCCATCTTACATTTCAATATTTGTTTTGAAGACCTGTTCCTTCATCTACCAAGTACTTATTAAATCTTCACTGTTTCAGGAAGTGTGGTAGTTGCTAAATTAAATGAAACAAAGTAATAATGTATTTGATATATGACAAACCCTCCATAACAAACAACTATATAGGTGGGCTTTGAGTAGTAATAACAAGATAATAATAACAGTTATAATTTATTAAATACTTCTGTGACATGTTAATTAATTTTGCATAGTCATGATGAGCAAGAGATGGTTAATAGATGTATTTGAGGTACCAATATAGAACTCATGTTTATTATTTGGAAATGTTCCTTACAAATACTAATGAAGGGATATACACGAGTAGCCTTGTTATATGAGGTGATTCTGACTCCTGGTTACCACTGAATTGACAAGTAGTGGGTTTTGGACTAAATAAGTCCGTCATGAGCAGTTAGTAAATCATTGCTTTGAACTAAGTAAAAAGACTTTCAGGAAGCCTGGGTACAAGGTTGCCAGGAAAACACCCATTTGCAGCATGAATCCTGTTGATAGGAAAGTTCCATGCTTATCATGGAATTCACTAGTTCCAAAGCCTTGATCTCAAATCTCAGCTGCCTGGAGATACAAGAGATGGGTGTAACATGCTAAGTCCCAATCAGGTTGTTTTTCTCAACTTCATCCTCTTTACCTCAAGATGTTTTTCATATTAGAACCCCTTAATGTCCATACCTATAAAATAAACACATGGGTTTTCATTCCCTCTGTTAGATCCAATCTCCATCAGAGCTGAATCATCCCACCAGGCCCCCACTTTTCACTTATTCCCATGTCTTTGCCTTTATTTCTTAAATTTCTCATACCTTTAGTATTTCTAATCTGATTCATGGCCCTATTTTGAGGAAATTGAGTTAACATCACACAGGTCATGATATAAGTCAATCAGATTATCATTACTATGAAATGAAAAAAGAGGCAAAAATTTCAATAAACTTTGTTAAAGACTGCACCTGGAAGATGATGGTTATTTAAAGATCGCAGTCATTTAACGGTATACATGGAAAGAGAGAAACAGAGAGATCTACATTTAATGAAATTGAGTTATAATAAATCCTTTTTGATCCCTGTGATAATGCTCTTTTGGTTTAAGCCAGATTGATACCTATGATCAAACATGCTCTAATATGTATATAACCTATTTTACAAAAGAGGTTCAGAAAATTGAACTAAAATTACTCAGGCTCTCAAGGCTAGCACATGGCAGAGATGTGATTCAAATAAGATTGGTTTGGTACCTAAGCCTTGTCTTCTAACTAAACCCTATTTTTTGCTTAACTTTTCTGTATTTTATTTTCCCAAATAAAAATAACAATAGTTCTTTTTATAGGTCTGATTTAAGGATTAGATGACATAGTATATGGGTAATGCTTAGTACCATGGCTTACATTTAGTAGCTGCTCAACAAATGGCATTTTTATTCTCAGCTTTGAGTAAAAGACGTACTGATAGTCTCCTAATACAAGTATGTTAACAGAAAGATGAGAATTTTCTCTCAAAGTGGACTAAAGCACTTGTTGCTGAAGTTGAACTTGTTTCTTTGATTGAAATATGCATGTATTGATTACCAAAATGCTTGTCCTCTAAAGAAAATTCAAATATATATTTTAATTTCAAATCTAGAAGCATAAAACATGGAGTTATAGTTGTAAATTCCTACTTATTTCCCCTTGAATCTGTCATTTAAATGTGTGATCTAGGGAAAAAGCAAGAAACAAATATTATCATAAACCCATCCAACATTCATTATTGTTAATGATTGCTATTTGTTTATATGTAATTGGCAAATAAAGATTGAATGTATTCAAAGTATAAAACACATTGATTTGATATAAACATTGTAATTAATAAATTCAAGGTAATTGACACATCCATTGTAATTCATGCTGTAGATCCCTAGAAACTATTTACCTTGTTACTGAAAGTTTAATCAACACTTCCTCATTTCTACCAATCCCCAACATGTGGCAACCACTTTTCTAGACTCAGCTTCTATGAGTTCAACATTTTTAGATTTCACATCTAAGTAAGATCATACAGTATTTTTGTTTGTGTGTCTCTAGCTTATTTCACTAATATAATACCTTTCAGGTTGATCCATGCTGTTAAAAGTGTCAGGTTTCCTTTGTTTTATGAATGAATAGTACTCCATTATTTGTTTATACTATTAGTTCTTTATACAGCCATCTTACCATGGGTCCTTGTATTGTTGTCATATATTAAAATTTGAGAATAATGTTATAATGAATATCTGAGTGCAGAAATCTTTTAGAGGTGTTGACTGCGCCCTTTGGGTATATAATAAGAACTGGGATAGCTTGATTTTAATGTTAGTTCTATTTTGAAGTTTTATCAGGAACTTTTATACTATTTTCTGTAATTTTTGTACTAATTTACATTCCACCTAAGAGTCTATGAGTTCCCCTTCTTCATATCCTTGCCAATATTTGTTATCTCATCTTTTTTGATAATAGCCATCATAACAATTGTGAAATGATATCTCATTGTGGTGTTGATTTGCATCTCCTTGATGATTAGTGAAGCTAAGTTCCTTTATGTATATCTGTTGAGTTTTTCTATACCTTCTTTGGGAAAATATTTATTCAGGTCCTTTGCCCATTTTTAATCATATTTTCATTAATAATACCTTTTTGCAATTGAATTGTGTGAGTTTCTTACTTATTTTGAATATTAAGACATTATCAGAAATAAAGCCTGGAAATATTTTCTACCATTTCTTAGGTTGCATTTTCATTTTTTTTTTTTTACTATTTCCTTTGTTGTGCAGTAACTCTTTAGTTTGATGCAGTCTCATGTATTTAGTTTCTCTTTTGTTGCCTGTGCTTTTGGCATCATATCAAATAAATTATTACCAAGACCAATGTCAAGGAACTTTTTTTCTCTATATTTCTTCTAGGAGTTTTAGTTTCCAATCAATCATTTAAGTTTTTAGTCATTTTAAGTTAATTTTTATATGCTATAAGAAAAAATTATCCAAATTGGAAAGAAAGAAGATAGATTCTTGTTTGAAGATGATATGAAGTTATATAAAGAAAACCCTAAGTACTCCCCTAGAAACTGTTAGAATTAATGAACACATTGTTTTAGTCAGATTTATCATTGCTGTAACAAAAAGATCTAACAAGAACAATTAGAGGAGAGGAAATTTATTTGGGGCTCAAAGTTTCAGAGTTCTCAGTTCATACATGGACAATTCCATAGCTCTAGGACCAAGACGAGGCAGAACATCATAAATAAAATGAATAAGAAGAAAATAGCTTAAGATGTGGCAGCAAGGAAATAGAGAGTTCTGATCATCAGGAGAAAACATAAACACCAAATGCACAACCCCAGTGACCAACTTCTTGCGGCCACTTCTTGCGTAGATTCACTCAAGAGGATTAATTCATAGATTATATTAAGGCCCTCATAATCTAATTATTTCTAAACTTTCTTGCATTTTCTCGCACATGGATTTTTGGGTGACAACTCATATCTAAGCCATGATATACATTAAAGTTTTAGGATACAAAATCAATGTAAAAATTTGTTGTGATTTTTATCCAGTTACATGTATTATCTGAAAAAGAGATTAAGAAAACAATATCATTAATAACAGAATCAAAAAAGAATAAAATACTTAGGAATAAATTTAACCAAGGAAGGAAAAGACCTATGTACTGAAAACTAAAAATATTGTAAGATATTCATGAAAGATCTGTTAGAAGACACAAATAAATGGAAAGATATTTCAGTTCATTGGCTATAATGATTTATTAGTATTATTAAAATGTCCCAGGGATATCTACAGACTCAATGTAATCTCTATGAAAATTTTCATGTCAAGAAATAGAAAACACAATCCTAAAATTAGTATGGAACCTCAAAAACCCCAATTAACCAAAGCAATTTTCATAAGTCTCACTCCCTGATTTTGTTACCTGTGCAAGGGCAGGGGTCCCCAGGGAGTCATCCTGGGTCCAGGTTCTCAGTGACCTGAGCAAAAAATTGAGTAATCAATGAGAGGTTGGCAGGCAAGTCACAGTTTATGGAAAGGTGAAAGTAACACTCTAGGAGAAGTGAGAGAACTCTCTGAGAGAGCAGAGTGGTCCAAGCTATGAAATAGCTCAAAGCCTGTTCTCTAGAGTAGAGTTTGATTTATTGAGCTGTGCTAGTTCTCTTCCTTTCTCCCTAGGTAGGTTTGGAGTTGACTGATACCTTGAATCTTATATAATTCCTTTGCTACTACCCTTGGGTAAGTTCCCCACCCCTTGGGAAAATGTACAAAGGTGGAGCAAACCACAATGTTAATGTGTTAAATAGAAACAAATTAACTTTAGGTCAGCCACTTATGCTCTTATCCATGCCCAAGATTGGGGGTCCTCCCTTCATGGTCTTGAATGGAGGTCCTCTAGCTTTCTCACTTTAACCACAAGATGGTCCAGTTTCCTTTTACACTAATGGGATTCAGATGGAATTTTGTGAGGGTTCAGGATGAAGTTGAGAGCTCAAACAAGTAGTCCTGTCCAGTGTCCTGTCTCCTGCCTAACAATTTTACATTGTATTAGAAAGCTGTAGTAATCAAAACAGTTAGGACTGCATAAAAATAATAAATACAATGAAAAGAACAAAAAAGACAAAATTAAACCCAAGTATACATGGTCAAATAAATTTAGCCAAGGATGCCAAGAATGCAGAATGAAGAAAGGTCAGTCTCTTCAATAAATATTGCTGGGTAATTAGGAAATCTAAACACAAAAGGATGAAATTGAACCCTTGTCTACACCATATACAAAAATTAGCTTGTTTATGTTGCTACATATTTTTTCAAGTAATAAATTTAAAGCAATTTTAAAAGTGAATAGAAGCTTTTAGCATTAGAGTGAAATCCCTTTTTCTTCTTAATCTTAGATAAAATAAAATCATTTTGGCATGTACACAAATCAAAGTCTTACACAGTATATTTAATGTTTTAAAGAATACAAAATGCTATTATTGCAAGTTGTTCATATTGATGCCACAAACCACTGAGGGAAAGGTAAAGAGAATATGGAAAAAAGCACTGATACTCAAAGCTTCCACTCAGAAATGAAACAAAGAGCAGGGAGGGGGGAAAGGGAAAGGGAAGGAGAGATACTGGGATCTGAACTAGAACATGACATATTCCATGTTTTTATTATTATGTCAAAATGGATTCTACTGTCATGTATAACTAAAAAGAACCGATGAAAAATGTCAAAAAAGAAATGAAACAGCATATTTCCTGATATTTCATTGATTAAATTTAGTCTAGTAACCTTAACTAGTTTTGTGGGAATAGGGAAGTGCAATTTCATATGTGAAATGAAAGACAAGGACCAGAAATAAATTTTCATTAACAATATTGACTGCAATAATCTTCTCTTGTGGTCATGAAGGATTCAGTTCACGCCCTTTCTTCACACAGAATATCATCACTAATACTTTGGGGAATGAAACACAAAAATTTCATTGCTAACTACATGAAACTCAAAAGATATGACTCTTCCTTAATATTCAAATTAAGAAAAAAAATCTGCCTCCTACAGATACAATATTATAAAGGTCAAAGAGGATAGAATAACACAAATAAACACTAATTGGGAAGGGGAAAAATGGGAAACATACACATACTAACTTCTAAAGCTTTCATCTAGAAGTGATACATTATTTCTATTCATATTTTACTGGCCAATTCAAGTTACATGGCTACACATAATTTAAGGCATTTGGGAAACCGCAATCCTACTATGATTCTGGAACACATAAAGTTTGAAATAGTGTAGAATACTTATGATTACTGTAGATGGACACATACAGATATCTTAAACTAAAATATGAAAGTAAAAAAAAGTCTTAAATTAGTTGACCATTCTCTTCTATGCTCTGAAATGCAGACCTCTGTAGTCAGACTGTGGATACATCCAGTATTTTGATCAGTCCACAAGGAGAGATGGCAACGTTCCTTGATTATTTAAGGTCAGTCCAGAGTAAGTTTTGAGCAGCATTTTAATATCTTGTATTGGAGATAGTACCAAAAAAAAATAGTTTTGTGATAATTTAAAAAAAGAAACATAAAGGAAATATAGGGTGCATCACAAATTTGCTTTTCATGTTTACCAGAACATATTTTCCTCTTCTCTGCTTTAATATATTTTATTTCTTATATGTCTTCATGATATATACAACTTTAGTGTGCATAAAAAAAATCTGGGTCCTAATTATATATGTAGTTGCTCAACTCTATTCCTAGTTAGATCTGTGGTGGGTCTAAGGAATTTATATATTTCTTAAATATTCCTGAATAGTCTGAAGTGGGTGGTCTCTGAAAATACAATTTGGAAATGTATGAAGAGTATAAACAGAGTCATAGTAATCCAGGAATTTCTGAACTATTTTGCAGTTAAAATCCATATTAATAATAAAATTATTATCCTCAATACAAAAAAAAATACAGAATATGGTATGGTTCATGCTACAATAGAGAAATCAGTTATGAGTAAATATAATTACTGGAAAAATGAATCACATTTTAAATCTGGTATATTACCTGATGTATTAAATTTGTTGCCTTCTGTTTCAGATATATCATGCATTATTTAAGGTATATCATCTGCTGAGTTAGATGTCCAGCATGAATCTGATACATTACTACTTTAACTAGAATCCTAACCTTCTAAATTAGAAACATATCTTGCTGAATATAATATATTATACATTAAATCAAAAATACTACCCACTGATTCACAAGTATAGAAATGACTCTACACTCAGGTTGCATATATCTTTAAAGAATTAGAACATGCCCTGCATCATTCTTATTTCAGATTTTACTTGAGCAAGCACCTACATACTTCTGGGGTTTTATTTTAGATTTAAGAATTTTATCATTCTTGGTTTATCTGCAGCCACCAATTATCAAGAGAAACAGGAGATATATCACTGCATGAGTTATGTGTTATGGAAATACACACACATATGTCTAGGTGGGGAATCTAAACTAATACAATATTTGATTAGTTGTATTTATTGTTGCTATTCCTGTATACAACGGCCATGCCTAAAGTGCAGAAAAAGAATATAAACTTTCACTGTTTAATGAGATTTACATGAATGAGATATCTTGTGTTCTATATTCCACATAGCCTTACAACTGGTAAACTCAGATTGAGGGGCTAGGGTATAGCTCAGTATAAGGTAGAGCACTTGCTTAGCACATGTGAGTCACTGAGTTCAATACTCAGCACTGAATAAATAATAAATAAATAAAGGTATTGTGTTCATCTACAACTAAACTCAGACTGAGTGAAAATATTGGAAAATAAAGATTGAATGTATTCAAAGTATAAAATATTGATTTGATATAGTTAAACACTGGAATTATAGGACCACTGCATTTTTATATATAGATGCATTTCAATGTGGTGAAAGTGATGATATTTTACACAAATATGGTTGTAAATTCAGTCCTACTACATGTGGTCAAAATACAACCTGTACAATTACACATTTTAGCTTGCGTATATCACTCTTAATGATCTTCCAATACATGGATTACTTAGGCTTAACATGAATCTCAATTCCCTATTATTCTTATGTGATCTTTGTTCCTTTAAATAAAGTCATTGCAATTCATATTTTCTAAAAGAAGTAACTGGCCATATAACTATTCTGTCACAATCTTTTCATGATTTTAGGTTTATTTATTTTTCATTATAGATGGACACAATACCTTTATTTGACTTATTTATTTTTATGTGGTACTGAGGATCAAACCCAGTGCCTCATATGTGTTAGGCAAGTGTTCTACCACTGAGCCACATCCCCAACCATAGGTTTTATTTTAAAAATATTTTAAAGGATAATATTAAATAAGAAACATGAAGAACTTTGTGATTGGAAAGAAATTTAGCTCTGGTGTAATTATTGTACCTTAATATTAATTTTTAACTATAAAATTAATATCTCTAGAAAAAAAATTAGAATACAAACAACCCAATTAATATTGGGATCATCAAAAATTTAATGAGACATAGATTACCAATGTTGTTAGTCGAATACTTCCTATATAGATATGAGCACTGAACTTTAACTGAATAACAATCTGAGGATGATGTGCAGAATCAAAATTTTTCATGTTTATATTTAGTTAGCATAATTTCTTTAGCAAACTTGTGAGTTCATACAAAGGACTGGTACTGTCATTTCCATTTTATAGATGAACAAAGAATAGAGACAGTTTCAGGTTGGCATAGTGATAATATGCAGACTGTTTGATCTGTTTAAAACTCATATATTATTAATGTATACAAAGTAAAAAATTAGTCTTTCCTATTTTTGTTTTTATCAAGGTAAATACACTTCACACTTCACCAGGTTTTGTTCTTTTTAGAAACAATCCATTTCATTTATTTCTCTATGGCAAATGTAAGAATAAGAAATTTCCCCCTCAAGTTTCCTGAATTAGTTCCACAGATAAAAATTGATGTTTTCCTAGCTCTATCTCATCTACTAGCAAATTCCTTTCAAGTCTATGTGCTTTCTGAACACCTCTTATATTACTTGAGAAATGTATTTCTGTGTCTATGAAATGATTAGGGCAAGTCAGAGGCATAAAACATTAGGATTGTAAGTGCTAGTAGAAATTCTCACCCACTCTTGTGTGTTTTCCCTTAAGAAATGGCAAAAGAGTAGGTAGTGCATAATCTATCTAGATAAGAAGTAAAGTACAGAAAAGGGCTGAAGATGAGAACCAGTTAAACTGAGGACCAAAGCATGTCAGATCTGTACTGGCAATGATCTGTCACCATTAATGTTACCCCCAGAAGAAAAACACTTGCTTTGAGAAAATGAATTTCCTTTATTGTCTGGTTCTGTCTTTTAATTATTTTTAATCATTGTGTATTAATTATACATATTAATTGAGTTCAGGGTCATAGTTCCACACATGAATGTGGAATCAGAGTGTACACTGATTGTATTCAACATATCTTTATCCACCCTAATCTGCCTGTTATGATTGAGATCTTAAATGCTCCCCTAAAAGCTCCTGTGTTAATACAGGAATGTTAAGAGGTGAAATTATAAGATTATAAGAGCTGTAATTTCATCAGTGACTGAATCCATTTGATGAATTAATAATGTGAATGTACTACTGGGTGGTAATCATAGGCAGGTGGGTAAAGAAGTAGGTCACCGGGGGCCTTTCCTTGGACTGTATCTTGTTCTTGGCTCCTCTCTTGTTCTTTCTACTTCCTGGTTGCCTTGAACTGAACAGCTTTTCTCTGCCATGCCCTTCCTCCTGACGCTTTGCCTCACTTCAGGCCCAAAACCATGAAGTTGGTTGACCATGGACTGAAACCTCTGAAACAATGAACCTTAATAAACTTTTCTCCTATAAACTGTTCTTGTCAAGTATTTTTGTCACAGCAATGTAAATCTGACTTACATACTCTTACATACCCTTCCCAATCCCTAGTAATCACTGTTCTACTTTTAGGTAAATTTTTTTTTTAATTTTCCACATATGAAACTCAAGAATGTGTAGTGTTTGTCTTTCTATGCTTGATTAATGTAATGCTCACTAAGTCCATTCATATTGTTATGAATGACAGGATTCCACTCTTTTTATGGCTATTATTAGATTGTCAATGTATACCATATTCCTTTATGCATTCATCCTTTAATGGGAACATAGGCTGATTTTCTATCTCAGTTATTGTTAAAAGTGTCTCAATAAACATGGACCTGCAGTTTTCTTTTTGGTATGCTGATTTCATTTCCTTTGGATATATACCTAGGATCAAAATAGATGGATCACTTGGTAGATCCATATTCAGATTTTGGGAGAACCTCTATACTACCTTCCAAATTGCCTGTACTGATTTACATTACTATCAGCAGTGTATAAGTATTTCTTTTTCTCCATATACTTCTAAGAATTTGTAATTTTTTATTTAGCAAATCTAACTGTGGTGAGATTGTGTCCCAAATATTTCACTGTAGCTTTGATTTGCATTTTCCAGAAAGCTAATGATATCGAGCACTTTTTCATATATATGTTGGCCATTTGTATTTATTCATTAAAAATTATCAGTTGAGATCATTTGCCCAATTATAACTGGGTTATTTTTGTTTTCTCTTTGAGTTCCTTATATATTCTGGGTATCAACCCTTTGTCAGATTTATAGTTTGCAAATATATCCTGTCATTCTTTGCATTGTCTCCTTGCTCTGTTTATTATTTTATGTGAAAAAGACTTTTTTGTAGTTTCGTGTAATCTCATTTGTCAGTTTTTGCATATGCTTCCTATGATTTTTTTCTCCTATCCAGAAAAAGCACTATTTGCACCAATGATTTTGTTTCTCATATGTCTCCTTACAGTTTCAAAGTTTCATATCATATATTTAGATCTTCAATTCAATATGATTTGATATTTGCATGAGGTGAGAAATCAGGGTCAAGTTTTAATGTTCTGCAAGTAAGTATTGAATTTTCCCATCACCAACTATTGAAGAGGCTGTCATTTCTCCAATGTGTTTTTGGCACTTTTGTCAAAAAATGGGTTAATTTCTGGAAATTCCTTTCTGTTTCATTGATATACATGTCTACTTTTCTGCCAATACTATGTTGTTTTCATAATGATGGTTCTGTAGTGCTTCTTGAAATGAGATTTTGTTATGCTTCCAGTTTCCTTCTTTTTGGTTATTCTGAAAGTTTGTATTTATATGTGAATTTTAGGATTTTTTTCCAAGCATTTTGGAGAATGTCATTGGTATTTTTATGGGAAATTGCATTGGATCCACAAATAACTTTGGTAAATATGGATATTTTAACAATATTAATTCCTATAATTTATGAATTTGGGAGGTATTTCATGTTTTTTTAAATTCATTTTTCTTGTAAACAAATGGGATACATCTTGTTTCTCTGTTTGTACATGAAGTAGAGGCATACCATTTGTGTAATCATACATTTACATAGGGTAATAGTTATTGATTCATTCTGTTATTTTTTTTTCTCCCCACACCCTTCCCACCCCTATTATCCCTCTATGGAGTCCCTCCTTCCTCCATTCTTGGCCCCTTCCCACTCCCTATATGTGTCATCATCCGCTTATCAGTGAGATCATTCATCCTATGGTTTTTTGAGATTGGCTTATCTTACTTAGAATGATATTCTCCAACTGCATCCATTTGCCTGAAAATGCCATAATTTTATTATTCCTTATGGCTTAGTAATATTCCATGGTATATATATACCACAGTTTCTTTATCCATTCATCAAATGAGGGGCATCTAGGTTGGTTCCACAATCTGGCTATTGTGAATTGAGCAGCTATGAACACTGATGTGGCTGTATCTCTGTAGTGTGCTGATTTTAAGTCCTTTGGGTATAGGCCGAGGAGTGGGATAACTGGGTCAAATGGTGGTTCCATTCCAAGTTTTCTAAGGAATCTCCACACTGCTTTCCAGAGTGGCTGCACTAATTTGCAGCCCCACCAGCAATGTATGAGTATACCTTTTTCTCCACATCCTCTCCAACACCTATTGTTACTTGTATTCTTGATATTCGCCATTCTAATTGGGGTGAGATGGAATCTTAGGTTAGGTTTGATTTGCATTTCTCTTATTAATAAAGATGGTGAACATTTTTTCATATGTTTGTTGATTGCTTGTAGATCTTCTGTGAAGTGTCTGTTCATTTCCTTAGCCCATTTGTTGATTGGGTTATTTGCATTCTTGGTGTAGAGTTTTTTGAGTTCTATCAAAATGGAAATTAGCGCTCTATCTGAAGTATGAGTGGCAAAGATTTTCTCCCACTCTGTAGGCTTTCTCTTCACATTACTGATAGTTTCCTTTGCCAAGAGAAAGCTCTTTAGTTTGAATCTTTCCCAGTTATTGATTCTTGCTTTTATTTCTTGTGCTATGGGAGTCCTGTTAAGGAAGTCTGATCCTAAGCCAACAAGTTGAACATTTGGACCTACATTTTCTTCTATAAGATGAAGGGTCTCTGGTCTGATTTCAAGGTCCTTGATCCATTGTGAGTTGATTTTTGTGCAGGGTGAGAGACAGGGGTTTAGGTTCATTCTGTTGCATATGGATTTCCAGTTTTCCCAGCACCATTCATTGAAGAGGCTATCTTTGCTCCATTGCATATTTTTGGCCCTTTTGTCTAGTATGAGAAAATTGTATTTATTTGGGTTTCTGTCCATCTTCTCTATTCTGTACCATAGATCTACCTGTCTATTTTGGTGCCAATACCATGCCATTTTTGTTATTATTGCTTTGTAGTATTGTTGAAGGTCTGGTATTGCAATATCCCCTGCTTGACTCTTCCTGCTAAGGATTGCTTTAGCTATTCTGGATTTCTTATTCTTCCAGATGAATTTCATGATTGCTTGCTCTATTTCTGTAAGGTATGTCATTGGGATTCTAATTGTAATTGCATTGAATCTGTATAGCACTTTTGGTAGTATGGCCATTTTGACAATATTAGTTCTGCCTATCCAAGAACGTGGGAGATCTTTCCATTTTCTAAGGTGTTCTTTAATTTCTTTCTTTAGTGTTCTGTAGTTCTCACTGTAGACGTATTTCACCTCTTTTGTTAGATCAATTCCCAAATATTTTATTTTTTTTCGAAGCTATTGTGAATGGGGTAGTTTTCCTAACTTCTCTTTCTGAAGATTCATCACTTATGTATAAAATGCATTGGATTTATGAGCATTGATCTTATATCCTGCTACTGTACTGAATTCACTTATGAGTTCTAAAAGTTTTCTGATGGAATTTCCCAATTCCTCTAAATATACAATCATGTCATCAGCAAATAGGGATAGTTTGAGTTCTTCTTTTCCTATTCATATCCCTTTTATTTCCTTGGCCTTTCTAATTGCTCTGGCTAGAGTTTCAAGGACGATATTGAATAGAAGTGTTGAAAGAGGGCATCCCTGCCTTGTTCCAGTTTTTATGGGGAATGCTTTCAGTTTTTCACCATTTAGAATGATATTGGCCATGGGCTTAGCATAGATGGCCTTTACAATGTTAAGGAATGTTCCCACTATCCCTATTTTTTCTGGTGTTTTGAGCATGAAGAGGTGCTCTATTTTATCAAATGCTTTTTCTGCATCTATTGAAATAATCATGTGATTCTTGTCCTTAAGTTTATTGATATGGTAAATTACATTTATTGATTTCCTGATGTTCAACCAACCTTGCATCCCTGGGATAAAACCCACTTGATTGTGGTGCACTATCTTTTAATATGTTTTTGTATGCGTTTTGCTAAGATTTTGTTGAGAATTTTTGCATCAATATTCATTAAGGATATTGGTCTGAAATTTTCTTTCCTCAATGTGTCTGTCTGGTTTAGTTATCAGGGTGATATTGGCTCATAGAATGAGTTTGGGAGCGTTCCCTCCTCTTCTTTTTCATGCAATACTTTGAGAAGTATTGGAATGAGCTCTTCTTTAAGAGTTTTGTAGAACTCAGCTGAGAACCCGTCTGGTCCTGCATTTTCCTTGTGGGTAGGCTTTTGATGACTTCTTCTATTTCATTACTTGAAATTGGTCTATTTAAATTGTGTATGTCCTCCTGGTTCAGTTTATGTAATTCATATGTCTCTAGAAACCTGTTGATGTCTTCAAGATTTTCTGTTTTGTTGGATGTTTTGTATTTCACTCTTGTCTGTTGTGATATTTCCTTGTTCATTCTGAATTTTATTAATTTGGGGTTTCTATCTTCTTCTGTTTGTTAGTGTGGCTAAGGGTTTATCAATTTTGTTTATTTTTTCAAAGAACCAAGTATTTATTTTGTCAATGTTTTCAGTTGTTTCATTTGTTTCAATTTCATTGATTTCAGCTCTGATTTTAAATATTTCCTGTCTTCTACTACTTTTGGTGTTTCTCTTTCTTCTTTTTCTAGGGCTTTAAGCCATAGTGTTAGGTCATTTATTTGTTGATTTTTTTCTTCTTTTATTGAATGCACTCCATGAAATAAATTTTCCTATCTAATGTCCCAGAGATTTTGATATATTATGTATTTGTTCTCATTTACCTATAAGAATTTTTTAATTTCCCTCCTGATGTCTTCTCTTATCCATGCATCATACAGTAGCATATTATTTAGTCTCCAGGTGTTGGAGTAGTTTCTGTTTTTTACTGTGTCATTTATTTCTAATTTCAATCCGCTATGATCTGATAGAATACAAAGTATTATCTCTACCTTCTTGTATTTGCTAAAGGTAGCTTTGTGGCATAATATATAGTCTATTTTAGAGAAGGATCTTTGTGCTGCTGAGAAGAAAGTGTATTCGCTCATTGTTGAATGGTATATTCCATAAATGTCCATTAAGTCTAAATTACTGATTGTGTTTTTGAGATCTATGGTTTCTTTGTTAAATTTTTGTTTGGACGATCTGTCCAGTGGTAAGATAGGTGTGTTAAATTCACCTAGTATTATTGTGTTGTGGTCTGTTTGGTTTCTGGATTTCAGAAGGATTTGTTTGACATATATGGTTGAGCCACTATTTGGGGCATAGATATTTATGATTGTTATGTCTTGCTGATTTATACTTCCCTTAAGCAGTATGAAATGTCCTTCTTTATCCCTTCTGACTAACTTTGGCTTGAAGTCCACATTATCTGAAAAAAGGATGGATACTCCAGCTTTTTTGCTGTGTCCATGTGCATGGTATGTTTTTCCCCATCCTTTCACCTTTTAGTCTGTGGGTATCTCTTTCTATGAGATGAGTCTCTTGCAGGCAGCATATTGTTGGATTTTTCTTTTTAATCCAATCTGCCAGTATATGTCTTTTGACTGATAAGTTCAGGCCATTAACATTCAGGGTTATTATTGAGATATGATTTGTATTTCCAGTCATTTGGCTCATTTTTTTTTTTGACACGAATTGATTTCTCCTTTATTTGGTTGTTCATTTAGGGTAGTTCCTCTATTTGCTGATACATCATTGTTTTTCATCTCTTCCTCATGGAATATTTTGCTGAGAATGTTCTGTAATGCTGGCTTTCTTTTTGTAAATTACTTTAGCTTTTGTTTATCATGGAAGGATTTTATTTCGTCAAAAATCTGAAGGTAAGGTATAAGTTTCTTGGTTGGCATCCATTTTCTTTCCGAGCTTGAAAAATTTGTTCCAGGCCCTTCTATCTTTTAGGGTAGGGATTGAAAAATCTGCTTATATCCTTATTGGTTTTCCCCTGAATGTAATTTGATTCTTTTCTCTCACGACCTTTAAAATTCTGTCTTTATTTATTATGTTAGTTATTTTCATTATAATGTGCCTTGGTGTGGGTCTATTGTAATTTTGTATACTTGGAGTCCTATAAGCCTCTTGAGCTTGATTTTCCATTTCATTCCTCAGATTTGGGAAATTTTCCAATATTATTTCGTTGAATAGATTGTTCATTCCTTTGGTTTCTTTCTCTATGCCTTCCTCAATCCTGATAATTCTTAAATTTGGCCTTTTCTTGATATCCTGTAGTTCTCATAGATTCTGTTCATGATTTCTTACTGTCTTTTCTGTTTGGTCAATTTTGCTTTCAATATTAAATATTTTTTCTTCCATATCTGAGGTTCTGTCTTCCAGGTGCCTATCTTATTGGTTATGCTTCCTATGGAGATTTTAATTTGGTTTATTGTTTCCTTCATTTCAAGGATTTCCTTTTTTTTTTCAATATCCTTAACTCTTTATTGACATGATCTTTTGCTTCCTGCATTTGCTCTTTTAACTGTTGATTGGTGCAATCATTCAATGCCTGCATTTGCCCTTTCATCTCATCCTTCCATGCCTGCATTTGTTCTTTTATCTCCTCGGTTGTTTCCCTGATCGTTTTAATTATGTTCATTCTGAACTCCCTTTCTGACATTTCTTCTGCCATACTGTCATTGAATATTATTGCTATATCATCTAGGTTTGTTTGGGACATTTTCTTCCCTGTTTTCTCATATTGTTCAGATATCTACCCCTCTAGTAGTGAAACTCTGGGTTATTGCAGATTTCCTCTATTGTCTAATATTGTCTCTGTAGTTTTCCAATAACTCACCTCTTAGCCTTCAGTAGCCTGATGTCTTGGAGGAACTTGATAATGCGGTGCTCCACTAGGAAGCTGGCCTTCTAGGGGTGGTGGCCTTCAGGTGGGGTATATTCCCTGGTGGCTCTGAGTTTGTCCGGTGTCTCTCAATACCTCCTCTTCTTGGCTCCTGGGTCTTGTCAAAGGTCCTCTAGCCTCCTGTAGGTGTCTCAAGTAGGGAGTTGCTCTTCCAATGATGATGGCCTAGCCCTCAGGAGTAATTCAAAATGCCTGCACCAGCCTATAAAGAAGCCTCTAGCTAACTCCGTGATGGTGACAAAGGTCAGCATGTTGGTTGGGCGGGGCTGTTCAGTGATGGTGTCTGTCTTTGGCCTGGTGGTTGGGTGGGTTGGCTACCCACTGCCCAGCTCCACAAGGCAGGCAAGTTGGGTGCCGGCCTACTACCTCTGAGATGCAAGCAGCCTGACTCACCTGCCAGCTCACTCCGCGTCTGTGACCGACTGGTGATGGTGCTGACCTAGGTGCATGGGTCCGGCGGGGTCACTCAGTTATGTCATCTGTCCTTGGCCTGCTGATGGGCAGGTTAGCTGCCCACTGCCTACCTCCGTGATGTAGGCAGCCTGGTTCACCCGCCAGCTCGCTGCACGACTGCAATAAACCAGTGATGGCATTGAGGTAGGTGCAGGGGTCAGGTGAGGTCGCTCAGTTATGTGTTTCGTGTTTTTTTGTATGTCTTTTTATGTTTCTTTTATCAGTACTATTTAATTTTCTTAGTAGAGATCTTTCACTTCTTTTTTATTATTATTTTTTGGTTGTACATGGTCAGAATACCTTTATTTTATTTATTTTTATGTGGTGCTAAGGATCAAGTCAAGTGCTTCTTATGTGCTATGTAAGTGCTATGCCACTGAGCTACAGCCTCAGACCCTCACTTCTTTAATTAAATGTATTCCTGGGTATTTTTTAATAGTGCTTATGAATTTCTTTCATGATTTTGTCTCAACAAATTTGTTAATGGTGTTAGTAAAACTACTTACTATTTTATGTTGATTTTGTGTCCTACAACTTTTGTTTGTTCTCGGTTGAGTCTTATTTTTTTTCTATATATAGAATTCTCTCATCTGTAAACAGTGTTAATTTGACTTCCTCCCTTTTCATTTCGTATGGCTTTTATTTCTTTCTGTTGTCAAATTGCTGTAGCTGATTTTTCTAGAACTATTTTCAATAAGAGTGGTGGTAATGGACACTCTCATCTTATTACTGAATTTAGAAGGAATTCTTTCAGGCTTTGCCCATCAGGTATGATTTTGTTTTGGGGTTTGTCATATATGGCTTTCATTATGTTGAATATGATTCTTCTATACCTAATTTTTTCAGGTGTTTCAAGAATACTTAAGCATAATGATTCATCATCTTGGAAAGGCATTCTACTAAGAGTCAGAAAACTTGGCTCTCAATATGGGACCAGAAGTTACGTATTCTCAAGGAAGTCACCTTTTCTAGACTCATCTATTAAAAATAATTACATACATATCCCTAACAAAGCTCCACTCTTTCCCAAATAGTTTTCACCTTGACCTCATTGCCAGTTGACTGGAAAGTGACCCTGTACCAAAACTCCATTTTGACCTTTGCTATCTAGGCTTACATCTGCCACCAACTATGGTAATTAGCTTCCCTAGATGGACTATGATATGGGAGTTAGCATACTGCAAGTATTGGGTAGTGTTTCACCTAGAGTTGAGTAATTCAGAATTGTGTAGATGAAGAAACTGAGCACAATGCCCTTATAAGAATTCTCAATTGATGTATCTACCCTTTATGTCATTATTTTACTAAGTCAGAATCAGGTCAATACTACATATTCACTCTCATATGTGGATGTTAAAAAAATGTTGATTGAATATATAATGGTGAGAGAGACTAACAAAGGAGAAAAAGATAAAGGTTAGATAATAAATAAAATATAGCTAGATAAAAGTCTATTCTAGTGTCTTATAGTACAGTGGAGGTGATTATAGTTTGAGGTTAACTATTATACATTTTATGAATAACTAGAAGATAGTAGCTTAAAGGTTGCAAACATGAAGTAGTGATAAAGAGGTATAAATGTTATTACCTTAATTTGGTTAGTACATATTTTACACAAGTATTGGAATATCACACTGTACCACATAAATAGAAACAATTGTTACATGCTAATCAAATATGTAAAATTATGACACTGTATCCCATTAATTAGTTCAATGAAAATATAAAAATAATAGGCCTGAGGATATAGTTCAGTGGTAGAGCACGTTCTTTTCACATGCAAGACCCTAGGTTAGATCCATATCACTGCAAAAATAAATAAGTATGAAAAATAAATAAGCAAATATAAATATATATGCCTATAAATTTTAAAATAAAATCTTCATTTTCCTAGAAATCATATCCCCATTTCTTCTCTGGTTCTATTGTATTACTCCACTTGTTATCTTTTTCCCAAGGCAGTCACAGATATGAAACATTTACACATTGCTATGCCCACCACTGCTTTCAGTGCCCTCTGACATGATATGCAAACTATACCACTGTTCCTTTCAGCACTGTAATTGAGGCAAGACAGAAACCATTACATAAAGACCCAAGACAAGAAAGAATATTTTCAGCATGTGCTATTGTTTTCTTTTGGAGCTGAGGTAAGAAGCAGGAATTGAGAGGGGTCCCTCTCAACTATGCCATGCCATGCCAGGGAGGGCGTGTGGCATGGGCAAGCAGAAATGCTACGAAATTTCATACCAGTTTGAGTATAGCTTTTTTTTTGGTTAAAACAGTTCTTGGTTGCTATATCTCCTGACCTGCCTTCTAGAGTTTGCACAAAGCTACATTGATCCATATTATAATTAAACTTCCATGTTGTTTCCATGGAAAGTGAGCTTGTGGATACTCCTAGCTCACCGTCTTGCCAACATCACTACTTTGTGCTTATTTTAAGTTATGAAAATGGCGTAATAAAAGAAGTTTTCCTGTATTTTGCTTTTTAAATTCAAAATTATGTCTGTATAGGGGTATAGTTGCAATTCATCACTTTTCTCTGTTGAATAATATTATTTAGGGGGAACATACCAATATGAGAGTCTCCATTATGCTATTATAATATTTATGTTAGTCCAGGTTTCTGGTATTTGTTCTAGGAATGTGCAGTATCTTCCTGTGTTAGCTCTAATTCATTCTTTCAACCCTGGCTTTGTAGTGTTGGTAACTGAATCCAGAGCCTCCTACATGCTAGGTAAGCACTCTACCACTGAGTTACACTGTCAGCCCCCTCAGTTTTTCTTTTTAGGATTCTGATTATACACACACACACACACACACACACACACACACACACACACACACACACATATATATATGTTTGAAGTTACATATATTATATATTATGTATATTATAGTATACATAAAGGTTTAATAAGTATGTATTAAAAGGTCTAAAATATAATGTACAATGTATTATATATCATACTAATTATATATTGGATATATAATATGTTACATATAATATCTATTATGTATGTTATGTATGTAATAGATTATATATTGATATACTGATATTAATGTTTCTTATATATAAATATATTTTATACTATTATATTATAAATAACATATATATTAGACCTTCCTATTTTGTATTCCTCATGTATTACCATTTTCTGTATTTTCCAATTATTTAACTTACCTCTTGCTATACTGTATTCTATCAGATCCATCTTCCAATTCACCAATTTTCTACTTAGTTGTATTTAATCCACTATTTATATAAAGTGCTATCCTACACTACTTTTTAATTTAATTTTATTTTTATCAGAACTTTGGTAATGGAATTTTATATCATTTCATTATAATTAAACTTAACTAAAATAAAACACATAAATATTAGGTGTTCACTTAGATAAATTTTGATGATTTTATACACCTGTGTAACTCTCTCACATGTTCAGCTGTAGTACAGTGCCATAACTCAGAAAGTTTCTTTATATAACTTTCCAGTCTATTCTTCCTGAAAAACATTACCATGGATTGGACTTACCTATTTTTTATTTTACAAAAATGGAATAATATAGTGAATACTTGAGAGAAGTATAATTGGGAGCAATGAGCATACTTTGTATGTGGTAAAATGCAAAAAAAAATCTTGTGATCTAAGTGAAGAATATTGTAAATTAAAAATGTCCACAGATACATTTTCACACATTCTACCATGAAGTGGAGTCTAGTATATATTCAATTCAGCATGGTATTGCCCTAAAATGTATTGAAATAATATATTACAGCAGGGAACGAAAGGTATATCTTTGGAAGCCAAAATGATTAAAGAGCTTTGATGTTTTTTGACATATCAACTTAGCTATGTTAACTATTATTCCAATCATTCCAGTTAGATTTTGTTCAGGAAATATTCTTTTGTGAGATTTGGAGAACAGAAGCAAAGCATATGTTTCTTAACATACTTATATGTTCTTCCAGATATTCCATTAATCTTTAATCTAGATGTTGCTCTGAAGAAATATTCTTAGATAAGATTAACATCTCTAATCTGTTGACTTTATGTTCAATAAAAGGGAGATTTTTGCTAGGTGGAAATGACTTCATCAGATGGAAGTCCTTTAAAAGTGGTCATAGATCTCCTGTGTGTAAAAGATTCTATTCACTGTGTCTGTAATTGTACTGGACTTCCTAGTCTTCTCCTTTCTGGCTCTTCCTTTCTGAGTACCACCTATGAACAAAAAGTTTCATGTCAGTCCATGCCTGTGGCATTCCATCCTGAATGTGATATTCCCTTCTAGCCTGCTTTCTCAATGGACTTTGGACTGACTTATCAGAAACAAATATGTATAAATAATGTATTAGTTTTGCTTTTTTGATTGAAGACTGAATTATACAGAATTTAGACAGTAATAGACAGGTAAAGCAGAGTGTGGTGTTATCTTCACTGGGGTGCTGCTTTACCAAGTACCTAGCGTATGGAAATACCTTTCAACAGTGCAATGGACAGAAGCAAGAAGACAGAGAAAGCTTAAATCATTGTTCACAATTATAAATCTGAACATGGATGATGCTTCTGAATGCTCAAAGGATATGGGAAGAACATTTTATTGGAAACTAGAGGAAGAAGTTTCATTGTTTTGAAGTGGAAGAAAATTAAATAGAAATGTTTTTTAAATTATGTAGACAGATTTTTTTTTTTTTGGTATTGGGGAGAAAACTTGGGGATGATTTACCACTAATCTACACCACCTGTACTTTTTGTTTTTTGAAATAGGTTCTCACCAAGTTGTTGAGGTTGTCCTTGAACTTGTGAACCTCCTGTCTCAGCCTCTTGACTGACAGGAATTACAGGTGTGGCTATGGCACTTGAAAGGAGAAAGGATTTTGAAGTGATAAACTTAAATATTTAGGTCAGGAGATTAATAAACAAACTGTTGAATGTATGGCATTGTACGTTTTGCTTAGAGTAAAATCTAAGAGAAAAGAGATAAATTGGGAGAAGGAGTGATATACAAAAAGGAAAAAAATATTGATGATTTTGGAAATTCTCAGCTTGTAAAGAGAGTAAAGACACCAAATTAGAAGTTTTACTGTTAGAAATGTGTGTTCCAGAAAAAAAAAATGATGAGGTTCGTTCTACAACTCTTTCAAAAACATCCCTTGGGCTGGGGAGATAGCTCAGCTGGTAGAGTGCTTGCCTCGCAAGCACAAGGCCCTGAGTTTAATCCCCAGTACCGCAAAAAAAAAAAAAAAAAAAAAAAAAAAAAAAAAAAAAAAACAACAAAAAAAAAAACTCCCTTGAATGTACTATGCCTGTCTATATTTCATAACTGTCGCTGAGCTAGTAACTTGTTTTCAACTTTCATTCTCCCTCTCATTCAAACTGAGATGTCTATTATTGTTATTCTATTCCTGTCCCACTACTGTGTGTTGAATTTTATATTTATCTGGGTTGGTTCACAAGATTATGGAAGCTGAAAAATTCAAGATTTTCAGCTGCTCTGGTGGAGACCCAGGAAAGTTGATGGTATATTTCATATTTGTGTTCAAACACTGGAGAATCAGTAGAAACGAAGATGTGTTTCTGAGGCTGGGGTTGTGACTCAGTGGTAGAGCACTTGCCTGGCACATATGAGGCACTAGTTTCTATCTTCAGCACCAATGAAAAATAAACAAATAAAAGATATTGTGTCCACCTACAACTGAAAATATATTTAAACAAAAATGTCATTCTAGTCTTGCTTCTAGTCAACAGAATATGAAAAAGTGATATGTCAGTTATTCTCACCATTTTGCTACGTTATATGTGACTTTTAGCTTTGTAGAAAGATTCTCTACTGGCTTTGTAGTATAGGAATAGTTTGGTGCATAGCAACTTACTACTAATATTTAGACAGAAATAAATAAAGATATAGATATGGATACATTTATAAAAGTGATTTTCATTCATCTAAATAGTTATTCTTGCATTATTACTTCCTGAAGATCCAGAATTCCATTTGCTTTCACCTAGTATCTTTAGCCTGAAAAAAATTCTTTTTGCTTTTCTTATAGGGAAGATCATCTGGAGACAAACTGTTTTATATTTCATCTGTCTCCAAATTTCTATACTTTATCTTTCATTTGATAAAAGTAAACTGTATTGAAGTGTAATTTTACACAATAATTTTCACATATTTTATTTATAAGACAGTTTCTGTCATGTTTTAATTTTAGATTTTGGACTTTATGATAGGTATAAAATTACATGCATTTAGTGGAAACTCTACATAGAATTTTGAATTTTTACTTTTTCCTGGTTTTGGACATATGGTAAAATATTCTCTCAATGTTGGGTAGCAGCAGTGAGCCTTAGCTAACAATCAGGCATGGGATCATGAGGGTAAGCAAACAATTCTCCACAGTGTAGGGTGATGCTAACATTTTTTTGGATATACATATTCAATAAATAACCTTTACTTTAAACAATACTTTATTACAAAATACAATTTCTGTTATTTTACTCAACTGTAGGCTAATATGGGTTTTATGAACATGTTTAAGGTGGGCTAGGCTAAGCTATGATGTGTGATAGGTTAGGAGTGTTAAATACATTATTGATTTGTGGTACTTTAAAATAATTGATTTATCAAGAAGTATTTCATTGTAGTGAAGAGCTCACGTGTATACAACCATGTACTATATCAACAGCATCAAGATATGCTTTTCCATCATCCCAACATTTTCCAATATACTCATTCTTAGTAAACCTCTGATTTTTATCCCAGGAAATAGAACAAATAATCTAGTTTATCTCACTGGATTAGCATATTCTTTCTATAATTTCATATAAATGAAATAATATTGTGATTTCATTTTTGTTCTTGGTGGGTAGTGAGCCTGAGGGACATAAATGTTGTTGAATGTATCACGTGTTGGTTAATTTTTATTACTGTGAAGTGTTTTCTTTGTGGAGGAAATTGTAGTATGTACAATTCATTTATGTATTCTCTTATTGAAGGATGTTTTGGTAATTTCTAATTTTTTTACACCTTATGATTAAAATTACTATTAACATTTGTGAACAAGTCTATTTATGAGCATAATACATATGATATATTGTAGAGTATGTACAGTACTATCTCATTTGACTTTTAGTTTACATTTTCTTAAAACTAATAATATTGAGCATTATAATAGACAGAACAAAGATGTTCCAAAGACACCTGCATTCTAATTTCCATAATCTATGAAGTTGCTAACTTTCCCTCTCAAAACAGACTGTACAAATGCAACTGAGGTTTAAGATTTTTTTGATGATTTTATTGTGGATTAGTTAGATGTGTTCATCCTAATCATACAGTCCTTAAAAATGACTTAAGGCTCAACAGAGATGTGAATCTGGAAGACATCAGAGATGCAATGCTGCTGAATTTGATGATAGGTGAAAGAGACCATGAGCCAAAAAATGTGCAAATTCTTTGGAAGCTGAAAAAGTAAATAAAGACTCAAAGTTTCCAGAAAGGAATGCACCTTTTCAGACAGTATAAATGACCCCAGGTAGATTCATGTGAATTTTTAACCTATGAAAGTATAAGACAATGAATTTGTGCTGCTTTAAACAACCTGGACTTCTGGTATTCTACATAGCAGCATTGAAAATGTTCATCCAAATATTGGCTTGTTTGAAGTTTTATAATTGAGTTTTATAAATTATAATTCTTTTACTCAAGCCCTGGGTCAAGTATGGTCATATGATTTAAATCCTTATTTTCTTTTAAATTGCTGAGGACCATTGCTTGTATATACACTCCTCCAATAGTTTCTTGCCAGATGACATACATACACACTTTTAAATATGTATGTTTACTTTTTTCTAGGCCAGCAGAAGCACATCTGCTGCTGCTCCTTGTTTCTTTCAAGGGTTCACCTCATTAGGCCATTAGAATATACTCTGTTTTATTTAAGTAAAAATTAATTAAGTAGTAACCAAATAATGGGGATGATACTCCATTACAATCATGTGCCTTTTCCTATTTAAGGGGAGAGGATAACACAAAGTATATACAGCATGGTCCAGGAATGTGGCGGGAGACGCCTTAGAATTCTCCTAACACAAATGCATTGAAAGACTTTCTCCCAAAATGTTGTTTCCTTATTTATTTATTTATTTATTTATGTATTTAAAATTGTTCTTTTATTTATACATGATAGTAGAGTATATTGTGACATGTTTATACAAACACGGAGAACATCTTATTCTAATTAGAATCCCCATCTCGTGGTTAGACCTAATGTGAAGATTCACTGTGGTTTATTTATATATGTATATAGGAAAGCTAAATAAGGTTCATTCCACTGTCTTTCCTGTTTATTTCCCCCTTCCCTTCCCTTCATTTCCATTTGTCTAATCTACTGAACTTCTATTTTACCCCACCCCCCTTGTGTGTGTTAGCATCTACATATCAAGAGAGAGCATTTGATCTTTGGATTTTTTGTGACTTGCTTATTTCACTTAGCATAGTCTCCATAGCCATCCATTTTCTGGCAAATGTCATGAAGTCATAAAGACATTCTATTTTATGACACACACACACATACCACATGTGTATATATACCACATTTTCTTTATCCATTCATTTGCTGAAGGACACCTAGGTTAATTCCATAGATTACTGTGAACTGAGCTGCTGTAAACATTGATGTGGCTGCATCACTGTAGTATGGTGATTTTAAGTCCTTTGAGAATATACAAAGGAGTGGGATAACTGGGTCAATTGGTGCTTCCATTCCAAGTTTTCTTAGGAATCTCCATACTGTTTTCAGAGTGGTTGCACCAATTTGCAGTCCTACCAGCAATTTATGAATATACCCTATTCCCACATCCTCACCAACATTTACTATTACTTATATTCCTGATAATTTCCATTCTGCTTGGAGTGAGATGGAATCTCAGTGCAGTTCTTTTAAATAATTTATTTATTTTGATTCATTCTAAACAAATGGGTACAACTTGTTTCTCTGGTTGCACATAAACTAGAGTCATACCATTTGTGTAATCAAATATGTACATAGAGTAATGATGTTTGTCTCATTCTGTTATTTTTCCTTCCCCCCACCCCTCCCACCCCTATTTTTCCTCTATACAATCAATCCTTCCTCCACTTTTGCCTCCCTCCCAAACCCCATTATGTATCATCATCCGCTTATCAGAGAGATCATTCATCCTTTGCTTTTTGGGGTTGGCTTCTCTCACTTAGCATGATATTCTCCAATTTCATCCATTTGCATGCAAATGCCATAATTTTATTCTTCTTTATGACTGAGTAATAGTCCATTGTGTATATATACCACAGTTTCTTTATCCATTCATCAATTGAAGGACATCTAGGTTAGTTCCACAATCTGGCTATGGTGAATTGAGCAGCTATGAACATTAATGTGGCTTCATCTCTGTAGTATGCTGGTGTTAAGTCCTTTGGGTATAGGCCAAGGAGTGGCATAGCTGGGTCAAATGGTGGGTCCATTCCAAGCTTTCTGAGGAATCTCCATACTGCTTTCCAGAGTGGCTGCACTAATTTGCAACTCCATCAGCAATGTATGAGAGTACCCCTTACCCCACATCCTCACCAACACCTATTGTTCCTTCTATTCTTGATAATCGCCATTCTAATTGGGATGAGATGAAATCTTAGGGTAGTTTGGATTTGCATTTCTCTAATTGCTAGATGTTGAAACGTTTTTTCATATATGGGTTGACCATTCTATTTCTTCTTCTACGAAGTGTTTGTTCAGTTCCATTGCCTATTTATTGATTGTGTTATTATTTTTTTTAAAACTTTTTATGTTCTTTATATATCCTAAAGATGAATGCCCTATTGAAAGTACAGGTAGCCAAGATTTTCTCCCATTTTGTAGGCTCTCTCTCCAGGCTCTGGATTGTTTCCTTTGATGCAAAGGGGTTATTTAGTTTGATACTATCCTATTTATTCATTCATGATTTTACTTCTTACATTTTAGGTATCTTGTTGAGGAAGTCAGTTCGTAAGCCAAAATGATGGAGTATAGGGCTTACATTTTCTTGTACGTGCAGTATTTCTGCTCACGTGCCTAGGTATTTGATCTATTTTGAGATGAGTTTTGTGGAGGCTGAGAGATATTGGTTGAATTTCATGCTACTACATATGCATTTCCAGTTTTCCCAGCACCATGTTTTGAAGCATCTATATTTTCTCCAATGTATATTCATGATGCCTTTTTCTAGGATGAGATAACTGTATTTATGTGAGTTTACCTCTGTGTCTTTTCTTCTGCTCCATTTGCCTTCATATCTCTTTTGGTACAATAACATGCTGTTTTTGTTATTATCGATTTATAGTATAATTTAAGGTCTGTTATTGTGATGCCTCAACCTTCACTATTCTAAGGATTGCTTTGACCATTCTGGTCTTCTCATTGTTCCAAATGAATTTAATGTTTTTTTTCCTGGTTTTATGAAGAATGTCTTTGGAATTTCAACAGGAATTGCTTGAAATTTGTATAGTGCATTTGGTAGTATGGGCATTTTAATAATATTAATTCTGCCTATCCAAGAACACTGAGATGTTTTCATCTGCTAATGTCTTCTTCAATTTCCTTTTTAAAAACATTTTAGTTGTAAATTGACACAGTAACATTATTTTGTTTATTTTTATGTGGTGCTGAGGATCAAATCCAGTGCCTCACACATGCTAGGCAAGTGCTCTACCACTGAGTTACAACCCCAGCCCTCTTCTTTTACTTTTTTCTTTGATGTTCTGTAGTATTTATTGTAGAAATATTTCACCTTTTGTTAGTTTGATTCTCAGGTATTTTTTAGAGGCTATTGTGAATGGTTTATTTTTTTCTAATTTCTCCTTCTCCTGATTCATCATTAGTGTTTAAGTCTATTGATGTGGTTAATTACTTATTGCTTTCCATATGAAATAAACTTGCATCCCTGGGA
Source organism: Sciurus vulgaris (assembly GCF_902686455.1). NCBI lineage: Eukaryota > Metazoa > Chordata > Mammalia > Rodentia > Sciuridae > Sciurus > Sciurus vulgaris. Next base: position 57,275,612 of record NC_136471.1, read on the forward strand.
TGAACACCACTTGTTCATGGTGCACTATCTTTTTAATATGTTTTTGCATGAGATTTTCCAGAAATTTATTGAGAATTTTTGCATCTATATTCATCAGGGATATTGGTCTGAAGTTTATTTTTTCCTTAATGTGTTTGTCTCATTTGGAATCAGGATGATATTAGCTTCATAGAATGACATTGAAAGGGTGCCCTCTTTTTCTATATCATTGAATAATTTGAGGAGGATTGGTGTTAGTTCTTTGAAGGTCTGGTAGAACATGACTGAGAATGCATCCAGTCCTGAGGTTTTCTTTTTTGGTAGGCTTTTGATGGAATCTTTCATTTCATTGATTGAAATCAACCTGTTAAATTTTGTATGTCTTTCTGATTCACTTTGGATAGGTCATATGTCTCTAGAAATTTGTAGATGTCTTCAAGAATTTCTACTTTATTGTAGTATAAATTTTCAAAATAGTTTCTGATTATCTTCTATTTCTGTGGCATCTATGTTGATACTTACCTTTTCATCACAGATTTTAGAAATTTGAGTTTTTTTCCTTCTTTTTCTTGGTTAGCATGGCTAAGAGTTTATTCATTTTATTGATTTTTTTTCAAAGAACCAACTTTTTGTTTCAATTTCATTGATTTCAACCCTGACATTTTTTACTTCTTTTTAGTATTCATTTGTTCTTCCTTTTCCAGGGCCTTGAGATGTAATGTTAGAATATTTATTTGATGCATTTCTATTAATGAATGAGCTCAGTGCTATGAACATTCCTCAGAACCATCTTCATAGTGTTCTAGAGATTTCAGTATGTTGTGTAACTACTCTCATTTCATCTAAGTATTTTTTTAAATTTCATTCCTGATTTCTTCTGCTATCCATTGGTCATTCAATAGCATATTATTTAGTCTTCAGGTATTTAGTCTTCTGGATATTTTTATTATATTATTGAATTCTAATTTCATTCCATTATGAACTGATAAAATGCAAGATATTATCTGTATTTTTTTTGTATTTGCTAAGCATTGCTTTGTGACCTTGGATTTGGTCTATTTTAGAAAATGATCTGTGTACTACTGAGAGAAAGTGTATTCAGTCATTGGTAGATGAAATAGTCTATATATGCTTGTTAAGGAAATTATTAATTGTATTTTTTAGTTCTATAGCTCCTTTATTTAGTTTTTGTTTGGAGGATTTATGAAGTGATGAGAGTCATGTTAAAGTCATCCAGTATTATTGTTTTGATTCTAGAAATTGAGAAGGGTTTGTTTAATGTACAGAAATGCTCCCTTCTGAATAACTTTGGCTTAAAGTCCGCTATCTCTGCTGTGAGGACAGAAACCAATTCTGCTTTCGAGATCCATGTAAATGATACATTTTTTCTCATCTTTTTATGTTCAGTCTCTGTCTTTGCCAATGAGGTGAGTTTCTTGAGGACAGTATATTGCTGAGTATTATTTTTAAATCCAATATGCCCGTCTATGACTTTTGATTGATGTTTAAGCAATTTTCATTTAATGTTATTATTGAGAAATCATTTTTATCCCTGTAATTTTGATTTATTTCTTTTTAAATATGAATTGTTTCTCCTTGATTTACTGTTTTTGTTCTGCAGTTCCACCCTTTGCTTGTTTTCAGTTTTATTTTTTATTTCTTCTTGAAATATTTTATTGAGTATATGTTGTAGTGCAGACTTTCTGGGTGTCAATTCTTTTATTTACTGTTTGTTGTGGAAGGTTTTTATTTCATCATCAAATCTGAAGTTTAATTTTGCCAGATATATTATTCTGGTTGTCATCCCTTTCCTTTCAGGGTTCAGTGTATATTATTCCAAGACCTAGGTTTTAGGTTCTGGATTGAGAAATCACCTGAGATCCAGATTGTTTTCTCTCTCAATGTGACCTGCCATTTTTCTCTGACAGCATTTAAAATTTATACTAATTCTGTATGTTGGGCATTTTCATAATGATGTACCGTGGTATAGGTCTGTTGTAATTTTGCATATGTGGAAGACTGTAGGCCTCTGGTATTGATTTTCTATTTCATTCTTATGATTTTGAAAATTTTCTGATATTATTTCATTGAAAAGATCATGCATTCCTTTCATTTGTATTTCAGAACCTTCACTTATCCTAATAAATCTTCAATTTGGTCTTTTCAGGTTATCTCATATTTATTGAAAGTTCTGTTCATAGTCTCTGAACATCTTTCCTCCATGGTCAACTTTATTTTCCAGATCATATATTTTGTTTTTATTACCTGAAACACAATCAGCTAAGTGATCTACTCTGCTAGTGATACTTTCCATTGAGTTTTTAAATTGATTGTATGATTCCTTTATTTTGAGAATTTCTGACTGATTTTTCTCCATTTTTTTATCTCCTTATTGAAATGAGCTTTCACTTCTTGGATTTTCTCTCTGTTTTCACATCTTACATTTTCTTTTACCTCAAAGTTACTGAAGAACTTTCTAAGTTCCTTTTCAGGCATTTCTTCTGCTATTACATCACTTCATTCTGTTAATGAGACATTTTGATTGTTTTGAGATGGTTCGTTCCCTTCCTTTTTCATGCTGTTTATATGTCTGCCCATTTATCAGTAAGACTCTAAGGTGGCAGAGCTTCTACAATTTGAATTTATAGTGTTACTGAAGATTGCTAGTACCTCATACTTTAGGGGGAGACAAATAATATTAACAACCAGTACAATCAATATTCAACTAAACATTTAGTTTGTATTCCAGCATCTACAATGTCAATTGGCATTATAAACAGAAATGGCATGATAGGCAATTGCCAACAGAGAGATATAATCTTTACAAAATAGTTTGCTATTTCAAAACCATCTAGAAGGAGAATGCAAAGAAGATGTAGGATGTAATAATTGAGAGGGTAGATGAGAGAGTAGAAGGAAAGAGTTAAAGGAGGAGTGAAATAGAGAATAATAGAATTTGGCTGTTAACAAAAGAAAAGAGAGAGAATCAAGGAAATTGGAGAAAAACAATGTAAAACAACAATAAAAAACAATACATAACAAACAACTGTATAATAATCCTCCCCCCATTCCTGTCCAATCAAGCTTCCAGTCATCTCCAACCGGTCCTGTGAATCAAGACTCAAAGAGTTAGAGGCACCTAAGATATCTGGCTCTGAGTATTGAATTCTTCAGGATGCAACAATTTCCATGCCTGAATTTCACTTGATTTTCTAGTCCCACTCTGGGTCTACCTGATCAGGTTTTGGACCCTGCTGGAATTACACAAGTCTGGGCACCAGGGTTTGAACTCACACCTGCAGGCTACTGTGGTGCAGTGGGAATGGATGGTGGCTGTCCGGGCTTTCTGCAGGACACCAGGAGATATGCAACATCCCTCTCACAAAAAACAAAATGCAGCTCCCCCACTGGATCAGCTCAACAAGGTCTCTGAAAACTGTCATCTCCAATTTAACACATGACACAGTGTGACCCATAATGGGGACCCTCTTGGTTTCCCTTTTCATCCTGCCTAAGGTAGAGCCACATCAGCTGCAGATGCCTATTGTGGGTTTTTTCTTTCTTTAAATTTTTAGATTCTATTTCATCCAAACTCATGAGTTCCAAGGCTGTTCTCAGAGTCTAGTATTAAATCCCAGTAGGATTTCTTTCGTCACTGACCTAAATGAGAGACTGCTTGCCTGCTGTATTGATCTCACACCACAGAGCAGCTTGGAAAGTAACCTCCTCTACTCCACCATCTTCAACCCTCCTGTGACTTTCTTTTCATTTTAAAATGTTATTTTTCTACTCTCTTTATTCTTCTGCAGAGGAAGGTCTATTCTCCTTTTTCCTAGAATTTATTTAAATTTCTTTGTGATCTCACCACTCTGATGAGTCAAAAACATAAAACTTTTACTTAGTAAATTACCTGGATTTTTCTCGTTGATTTTGGGGAGTAGTATCATTCAACTTTCTACATAAGATCAAAAACAGAAAATCCCAATTAATTTGAAATTTAAAAAAACACATATGAGTACTTGAGTGCACATACATATTTCTAACATTTTTGAAGGTTTTTTGAAAATCACATTTTTTGATAGTCTTACATGACATTTTTAAGATTGCATTTTTTATTTTGTATAATATCTAATAAAATTATAATCTTTTCCTAATTAATCCAATTTAGGTGTTAGGCATGTAAATCTTTTCTTGCTTTTCATTTATCATTGATTCTCACATTGATTTATTTAATTCATTTTTCAGCTATCTTTAATAGTACATTCAAATTTCTTATTTTTGTCTGTGGTAATATAAAAGCCTATTTAGGAAATGCTTTGCTTAGCAGTTGTCTCTGCCTGAGTCAAGAGATATAAATAAACTGTAACTATTTAAAGCTCCTTTTAAAGTCCTTGATAAAATGTAGTGGTCTCAGGTTCATTTTCCTCATTTGTTGTTTTCTCAAGTCTTAATTTCTAGACTGCAGTGCTGATTTCCCAGCATCTTTCAGAATAATTTTGGTTTTAGTTTTTGATTTTGCTTTCAATTGCGGATCACAACTCAATATTCTAGTTTTATATCACACTTAGTATTTTGTCTGTGGTGAGGAAATAATGGTACATAGAGGTTCTTTTTCACCCACTAGTTTAATAATGTGTTTAAATGCATAGCTTATAAAAATTTATGCCTCTTATTTTAACCACATTTACAGAAAGTCAAAAAAACTCATGCCAATATGATTATAAGACTTGGTGACCTACTTCAGTGTTCTATTGGTTTCTTGGAGAGAAATATGTTAGATAGTTATAATGACCATTTTATGCGTGCACACACTCACACACACACAATTTGTAATTAAAATTAACAATTAAGTTTCCATATTTCACATGATAACTACCAACATCTAAAGTAAAAATTTCACAGAAACGTCTCTTGCAATTTACCCCCCAATGTTCTAGCACTATGAACTAAACATAAAATTAAAGAAAAAAGGGCCATAAAATAGTGATTCTTTAACTGTAAATGTGCTGAATTTGGTTGAATTTTTTAAAGTTTTATTGGTTCTCTTTAGTTATACATAACAGTACAATTCTTTTTTTATTGTAAACAAATGGGATAAATGTTGTTACTCTGTACATGGTGTAAAGGCATACAATTTGTGTACTCATAAATTTACATAGGGTAATGATGTTTGATTCATTCTGTTATTTTTTTCCCTTCCCCCACCCCTCCAACCCCTTTTTTCCCTCTATACAGTCCTTCCTTCCTCCATTCTTACCACCCTCCCTAACCCTAACTCTAAACCTAACACTAACTTCTCCCACCCCCCATTATGTGTCATAATCCACTTATCAGCGATATCATTTGTCCTTTGGTTTTCTGAGATTCGCTTATCTCACATAGCATGATATTCTCCAATTTCATCCATTTGCCTGCAAATGCCATAATTTTATCATTCTTTATGGCTGAGTAATATTCCATTGTATATATATACCACAGGTTCTTTATCCATTCATCAATTGAAGGACATCTAGGTTGGTTTCACAATCTGGCTATTATGAATTGAGCAGCTATGAACATTGATGTTGCTGCATATCTGTAGTATGCTGATTTTAAGTCCTTTGGGTATAGGCCAAAGAGTGGGATAGCTGGGTCAAATGGTGGTTCCATTCCAAGTTTTCTGAGGAATCTCCACACTGCTTTCCAGAGTGGCTGCACTAACTTGCAACCCCCACCAGCAACGTATGAATGTACCTTTCTCCCCACATCCTCGCCAACACCTGTTGTTGCTTGTGTTCTCGATAATCACCATTCTAATTGGGGTGAGATGGAATCTTACCTTGGTTTTGGTTTGCATTTCTCTTATTACTAGAGATGTTGAACGTTTTTCCCTATGTTTGTTCATTGCTTGTAGATCTTCTTCTGTGAAGTGTTTATTCATTTCCTTAGCCCATTTGTCGAATGGATTATTTGCATTCTTGGTGTAGAGTTTTTTGAGTTCTTTATAGATTCTGGAGATGAGTGCTCTATCTGATGTATGAGTGGCAAAGATTTTCTCCCACTCTGTAGGCTCTTTCTTCACATTGCTGATAGTTTCCTTTGCTGAGAGAAAGCTTTTTATTTTGAATCTATCCCAGTTATTGATTCTTGCTTTTATTTCTTGTGCTATGGGAGTCCTGTTGAGGAAGTCTGGTCCTAAGCCGACATGTTGAAGATCTGAACCTACTTTTTCTTCTATAATCTGCATGGTCTCTGGTCTGATTCTGAAGTCCTTAATCCATTTTGAGTTTAGTTTCATGCATGGTGAGAGATATGGGTTTAGTTTCATTCTGTTGCATATGGATTTCCAATTCTCCAAGCACCATTTGTTGAAGAGACTATCTTTTCTCCATTGCATATTTTTGGCCCCTTTGTCTAGTATGAGAAAATTGTATTTATCTGTTCTGTACCATTGATCTACCTTTCTATTTTGGTACTAATACCATGCTGTTTTTGTTACTTTTGCTTTGTAGTAGAGTTGAATATCTGGTATTGCGATATCCCCTGCTTCCCTCTTTCTGCTAAGGATTGCTTTAGCTATTCTGGGTTTCTTTTTCTTCCAGATGAATTTCATAATTGCTTGTTCTATTTCTGTAAGGTACGTCATTGGGAATTGAATTGGAATTGCATTGAATCTGCATAGCACTTTAGGTAGTATGGCCATTTTGACAATATTAATTCTTCCTATCCAAGAACATGGGAGATCTTTCCATCTTCTAAGGTTTACTTTAATTTCTTTCTTTAGTGTTCTGTAGTTCTCATTGTGGAGGTCTTCCACCTCTTTTGTGAGATTGATTCCCAAGTATTTTATTTTTTTCGAGGCTATTGTGAATGGGGTAGTTTTCCTAATTATTCTTTCTGAAGATTCATCACTTATGTATAAAAATGCATTAGATTTATGTGCATTGATCTTATATCCCAATATTTACTGAATTCACTTATGAGTTCTAAAAGTTTTCTGGTGGAGTTTCCTGGTTTCTCAAAGTATAAATCATATCATCAGCAAATAGGGATAGTTTTAGTTCTTCTTTTCCTATTGGTATCCCTTTAATTTCTTTGGTCTGTCTAATTGCTCTGGCTAGAGTTTCAAGGACGATATTGAATAGAAGTGGTGAAAGAGGGCATCCCTGCCTTGTTCCTGTTTTTAGGGGGAATGATTTCAGTTTTTCACCATTTAGAATGATATTGGCCATGGGCTTAGCATAGATGGCCTTTACAATATTAAGGAATGTTCCCACTATCCCTATATTTTCTTGTGTTTTGAGCATGAAGGGGTGCTGTATTTCATCAAATGCTTTTTCTGCATCTCTTGAAATAATCACGTGATTCTTGAGGCAAATTTATTTCATGGAGCGCATTTAATAAAAGAATTAAAACTCAACAAATAAACGATCTAACACTACAACTGAAAGCCCTAGAAAAAGAAGAACAGACCATCACCAAAAGTAGTAGAAGACAGGAAGCAGTTAAACTAGGAGCTGAAATCAACGAAATTGAAAAAAAAGGAAACAATACAAAAAATTGACAAAATAAATAGTTGGTTCTTTGAAAAAATAAACAAAATTGATAAACCTTTAGCCACAGTAACAAAGAGACGACGAGAGAAAACCCAAATCACTAAAATTCGGAATGAACAAGGAAATATCACAACAGACACGATTGAAATACAAAATGTAATTAGAAGCTATTTTGAAAATCTATACTCCAACAAAATAGAAAATTTCAAAGACATCAACAGGTTTCTAGAGACATATGAATTGCCTAAAGTGAACGAGGAGGACATACACAATTTAAATAGATGAATTTCAAGTAATGAAATAGAAAAAGTCAGCAAAAGCCTACCAACAAAGAAAAGTCCGGGACCACATGGGTTCTCAGCTGAGTTCTACAAACCTTTAAAGAAGAGCTCAGTCCAATACTTCTCAAAGTATTCCACAAAATAGAAGAGGAGGGAACCCTCCCAAACTTATTCTATGAAGCCTATATCACCCTGATACCTAAACCAGACAGAGACACATAGAGGAAAGAAAATTTCAGACCAATATCCTTAATGAACATCGACGCAAAAATTCTCAACAAAATTTTAGCAAATCGCATACAAAAACATATTAAAAAGATAGTGCACCATGATCAAGTGGGTTTCATCCCAGGGATGCAAGGTTGGTTCAACATCAAGAAATCAATAAATGTAATTCACCATATCAATAGACTTAAAGTATATTTCATTTTTACATAATCATTAAAGCACAGGATACAATTTGTTGTAATTCAGTCCCTATTAATTCCCCTTTCCTTTTCTTCCTCCTTCAGCCTGTTCTCTTTATTCTACTGATTTTTCTGTTATTTACTTACCTTTTTTCAATCAGTGTCTTTTGAATATACATGATGGTGAGATTCACTGTGGTATATTCATATAGGTACATAAGAAAATTAGGTAAAATTCATTCCACTGTCTTTCTATACTCCATTCCTCCTCCCTTCCCTTCACTCCCCTTTGTCTACTCCACTGATCTTTCTTTTAATTTCTTACCCTTCCCCTATTTTGAATTAGCATCCACATACCAGATAAACATTTATCCTTTGACTTTTGGGGACTGGCTTACTTAATTTAGTATGATAGTCTCCAGTTCCATACTTTACTGGCAAAAAAACCATGTGTCATTTTTCTTTATGAATGAGTAAGAGTTCATTTTGTATATATGCCACAATTTATTTATGCGTTCATCTGTTGCAGGACACCTAGGTTGGCTCCAGAATTTGATTCTTTTGAATTGGGCTTCTATGAACATTGATGTGGCTGCATCCCTGTAGTATGCTGATTTTAAATCGTTTGGACATATAGCAAGGAGCTGGTGGCTGGGTCAAACGGTGGCTCCATTCCTAGTTTTTTGTGAAATATCCATACTGCTTTCCAGAGTGTTTGCACCAATTTGCAGTTCCACCAGGAATGTGTACATTTTTTCCCCATCCTTGGTGACATTAATTGTTACTTGTGTACTAGAAAATTGCTATTCTGACTGGAGTGAGAAGAAATTTCAGTATACTTTTAATTTGCTTTTCTATAATTATTAGATGTTAAACACTTTTTCATATATTTGTTTACCATCTGTATTACTGAAATATTTTTATTAAACTTTTAATTTTTACAGACTGCATTTTGATTCATTGAACACAAATGGGGTACAACTTTTCATTTCTATAGTTGTATACAATGTAGATTCACATGATTCATGTAATCATAAATATACATAGGGTAATACTGTCTGTTTCATTCTACTATCTTTCTGCCCCCCACCCCACCCCCTTTTCCTCTACACCATCCAAAGTTCCTTCATTCTTCTCCTCCCCCTGCCACCACTCCTTGTTACATATCATCATCCACTTATCAGAGAAAACATTTGGCCTTTGATTTTTGGGGGGGCTTGGCCTGTTTCACTTTCCAACTTTATTCATTTACCAGCAAATGCCATAATTTTATTCTTTCTTTATGGCTGAGTAATATTCCATTGTGTATATATACCACATTTTCTTTATTCATTCATCAGTTGAAGGGCATCTTGGTTGGTTCCATAATCAAGCTATTATGAATTACAATGAACCAAATCAATAAACGGGTGTTGCCGCCTGCAGCAACAATCCCGCAGATATTTGTTACCGCCTGCAGCAACAATCTCGTGGGTATTTTTCAGAGGTGGACTGGAAATAAACTACTTCTATTCCTGAGCTGCTTCCTTGCTTTCTTGCTTATTCTCTAGCTTATAGAGGAAGAGAGGCTTGCTTGATTTTAGAGGAAGAGAGGCTTTGAGAGGGAGTTTTAGAGAAAGAAGCTTGCTACGCTTTCAGAGATCTATTTCTTCTTAGAGTTCTGCTGCTTCTTCTTAGATGTGGGTCCTGCATCCTGCAAACTAAAGGTGTGTGCTAGAAGTGCGTGCTAAAGGTGCTGTCTATCAGAAGTGCTCCTTAGTGGTGCGTCCCACGCACTGCGATCTGTGATCTGCGACCTAGAGGTGTGTTTTTAGTCCTCTGCTCTGTGATCTGCCATCTGCCATCTGCCTTCTGCCTACTGTTTTTTGCCTTCTGCCTACTGCCCTCTTATATTCCCTCCAGGAGGTGGAGGGTAGGGCCACGCGGGTTAAGCGAAGATCAGGTGAGGAGCCAGCTGCCCAATCTCGGCAAAGATCAAAACGAGCAGGCACGAACAGGAGCACTAGGGAACACATGTGCATGCGTTGTTTGCGTGAACTCACTTGAATACGGCCAATGATAAATCACCTGAGTGTGTTTATGTTAACCGACTTCCTCACCGCCGTTGTGATCAAAACAACTTCTGGCTGGCTGCCAGGCGCCATCTTGGCATAGTCCACATGGCATAGCCCCCAACAAATGGGCTAAGAATCTTGGCAGACACTTCATAGAAGAAGATATACAAGTGATCAACAAATATATGATGCTGATAAGTGGATGATGACACATAATGGGGGGTGAGAAGGGGGCAAGAATGGAGGAAGGAGGGACTGTATAGAGGGAAAAGAGGGGTGGGAGGGGTAGGGGGGAAGGAAAAAATAACAGAATGAATCAAACACCAATACCCTATGTAAATGTATGATTACACAAATGGTATGCCTCTACTTCATGTATAAACAGAGAAACAATATGTATCCTATTTGTTTACAATAAAAATAAATTTAAAAAAACTAACATATAAAAAAGTGTTCATCATCTCTAGTAATAAGAGAAATGCAAATTAAAACCACCCTGAGATTTCATCTCACTCCAATTAGAATAGTTATTATCAAGAACACAAGCAATAAAAGTGTTGGCATGGATGTGGGGAAAAAGGTATACTCATACATTGCTGTTTGAGTTGTAAATTGGTACAGTCACTCTGGAAAGCAGTATAGAGGCTCCTCAGAAAACTTGGAATGGATCCACCATTTGACCCAGCTATCCCACTCCTCTGTTTATACCCAAAGGACTTAAAGTCAGCATACTACAGTGATGCAGCCACATCAATATTCAAAGTACCTTGAAATATTTTTGAGAAATTAAAAAGATTATAAACATAGCAAGTTTAAGATACCTGGTATAATGGATCAAAAATAAAGAGGTTCTTTCCTATAATCCCAGCAGCTTGAAAGGCTGATGTAGGAGGATCATGAGTTCAAAGCCAGCCTTAGCAAAAGTGAGGTGTAAGCAACTCAGTGAGACCCTGACTCTAAATAAAATACACAATAGGATTGGGGATGTGACTCAGTGGTCAAGTGATCCTGAGTTCAATCCCTGGTACCAAAAATAAATGAATAAAATAAACAGATTCTTGCTACATATTTGTACATCATATTAAAAGAAAGGAAACATATATTAACATGTATGTCTGTGTAGTGTTGCATGATAAGCATACATTCTTATTGTATTTAAAATTTATAATTACAAATATCTATATTGGATCAATCTGGTGCTAATATATTGAAAATGAGAATAAACTGGTATTTTAAATATTCTATGAACTAAATATATATATATGTACTTTTACTTATGTTATCAATTTTTTTTGTTTTGTTTTCTAGAGCCTTCTTTACAAGAATTGTCATATTTTTTCTCACAGTTTTATTTCTAAGAAAGAAGAAATTTGTATTAGAGTTTGTAGAAACCAATAAATTCTGCCATGAATCTTTCTACTCATTTCGCACTTCTAAGAAATCAATATTGTGGAAGAATTTAAAATTAAATGGACTTATCGCCTTTTATTAGGATTGTTCAGTTTTCATTCACCTCCTCTTCCTGGCAATGTAACTTCACATGAAAGTAATTTCCATTAGGTAAGAATGTACTTCTTTGTAAAATCTTCAGGGTAGTTCTAGGATATTATCAATTCTGTATCCATGTTCCAAACTATAGGAAAAGGTTAACTAAATTTTACCAATATGGAAAGTGTAGTGATATTGAATATCTACAAATAAAATCTTTAATAATAGTTAAGATGCAGTTATAATACAATGATTATAAATAAATGGATTATCTTACTCATGCAGAAGTATTCAAGAAACATGAAAAGATGTACCTTTTGAATTTTGAAAGGTTACTAATTTCTTTGGATAATTAACAGTGTGAATAAATATGAATGGTAAATAAAATTTAATTTTTCTTAGAATCTATAACAACATACCTAATTAAGCATTGAAAAGTGTTCATGAAATTTGTTAAGCCTACTTTAAGGACATAAAGTGCTATGGTAGATCCTTAATAAATTCAAAAATTAGAACCTTTTTTTGGAGTATGGATACTTTGAACTCAGATACCATGAACCTGATTTCAAAGATTTTCTACAAAAACTAAACTGACTTTTGTCCTAAAGCAGATCCAAAGTTAGGGACAGAAACCATAATCTGAAATCTACTAGTTTCAAAGACATACAGGAAAAACGTACTGTAACTTGATATTAGGGGCTATCATTTTACCCCTGGAAAAGTATGCTACAACTTGAAATTAGAGACTATTACTTAGCTCAATTTGGAAATGCTAACCCTCTGTTAATTTTAAGGCATAAGGCTTGAAATCTTATAAGAAACGGAAAAAGTCATCCTACCCCTGTATTAGACATATAGATGATCTCACGATAATTCTGTCTAATCCGATTCATGCTGTCTTCCATACACTTTATTCTAGCAATACAAAGTGTTACAAAATTAAAGACTTGTACATACTCCAGCCAAAATGACAAACCAAACAAGTAATGAAATGAAAGAATGAATGATTTATAAAAATGAATTTATAACCAATTCCTAGTATTCTCAAAATTTAAAGTAAAAAACATTTTTTATCATTTCTCTCATATTCATATATATATAACCTCATCTCAACCTTATGTAACTTTACCTTCAGTAAGTGCCTTCTTGATTCTGCTAGAAATCTTCTTTACCAAAGATTTAAATCACTCCATTTCCCCCAATTCAGTAGTTCCTGTTTGTGCCTCTTCATTGAGCCTTTAAAACTCTGTATAGGTATTAGGACTACATTATTATTGAATTAACCGTGGAAATAAAAACTAAACCAAGCAAAGAAACAAACAAGAAATGGTCACTTTCCAATTAGAAACAAATGTTATGTAAAGAAGTGTCTTTAATAGCTATGCATGACTTTAAGCTAGTATTGGAGTATGGGTCTTACCTTTGGATACGCTAATAGATGCTATAAGGCCACAATTATGATGTGTACTATAAGTAGTGGGGTTACCCCAAGAATTACTAAATACACCTATCAAAATCCCAGTGGCATTATTTATAAAAGTAAGGGAAAAATCCCAAAAATTAATATGGAACACCAAAAAACACCAAATTCCCAAAGTGATACTGAGAAAAAATAAAAACAAAAGAAATGGGAAGCATTATATTTTCTAACTTCATAATATATTGCAATTTTCAGTAATCAAAATACTATGGTACTGGCAAAGAATTTAAAGCATACCAATGAAACAGAATGGAGAGCATAGAATTAAATATTTACAAGTATATTTAATTAATCTTCAATGAAAATTTCAAGAATGCAGAATGGGAAAAGAATGGTCTCTTCAAATAATGGTCCTAGAAAAATTGGATATCCATATCCATAAGAATTAAACTAGACCTTGATCTCATACTATATACAAAAATCAATGCTAAATGGCTTAAATATTTAAACATAAGACCAGAAATCATGATATTACCAAAAAGAAAAGCCACTTAACTTTCATCTGGACAATAAATTTTTTTGATATGATACCAGAAACACAAACAACAAAACCAAAGATAGACAAATGGAATTGCATCAAACTTAAAAGCTTCAGCTGGCACCCTAAAGGAACTAATCAACAAATTGAATAGGTAAACTATTGAATGGGAAAGATATTTATAAACAGTATATTTGATAAGGGATTAGTATACAAAATATAAAAGAATTCATAAATAAATAACTAAATCAATACATACATCCATATATAAAACATAAACCTAATTAAAAATGGGCAAAGGGCCTGAAGAGACATTTCTCAAAAAAATGACATGCAAATGGGCAACAAGCATATAAAAAGATCCTCCATTTCACTAGTTATAAGAGAAATGAAAGTCAAAACCACAGTGAGATATTGTCTCCCACCTTTTAAAACAGCTATAATCAAAAAGTCAAGATATAACAGATACTCTAATGGGTGTGAACAAAAAGAACCCTTGTAAAGTAGTGGGGATGTGAATTGGTATAGCTGTTTTGTAGATTATGAAGTTTTATCAAAAAATTAAAATGTAAAACTACTGTGCCATCCAGCAATTCCATTTCTGGGTCTAGTTACAATGTAAATGAAATCAGCATGTCAAAGAGACATCTGAATTTCCATGTTCACTATAGCATTACTCAAAATACTGAAGATGTGAAAACAACCAAAGTGTTCTCTAACATTTGAATTGATAAACATGTTCTTTCTCTCTCTCATACACATACACACACACACATACATGCACACACACACACACACATACGTAGGGAAATATGTATAGATATTTCTATCTCTATATAGATCTATATATAGTTTTAGAGATAGAATCTACGTATCTATATACAGATCTATATATAAGTAGATGATGTCTATACAGGTAAAGATATCGTCATATATCTATATGGATGATTTTATATATCTAATGTATAGATACTTTTACATATTTATAGAGAGAGAGAGAAAGAGAAAGAGAGAGATGAATATTGAGATTCAAAAGGGAATGAAATCCTTATTTTTGTAATGACATGAATGAATCTGGAGGATATTATACTAGAATGCAATAAGCCAGTCACAGAAAGACAAATATTGCATGATTTAACTTATATGTGAATCCAAAATAGTCAAAATCATGAAAGTAGATCAAAACGGTTTTTGCCAGGTACTATAACTGGGAAGAAACAGGGTGTTTTTAAAGTGGACATAAAGTTTCAATTATGTAAGATGAATCAATTCTGGAGATCTATTGTATAGCATAGCAACTACCTATAGTGAACTACACTATATTGTATACTCAAAATTTGCTAAGAATACAGATCTTAAGTGCTCTTACCACACATACACACCTTGGTAACCTTATGGGGTGATATATATGTTAATTAGCTTGATTGTGGTGATAATTCACAAAGTGGATATTGAACTAAAATGTCTTTAAGGTTCCTTCCAACCTTGAGATTTCTTGAAAAGCTTTAAAATTTTCTGATAGAAGTAAATATCAATGAGCATATGCTGTCTGTGTACTTTCCTTTGCAGGGTATTAGGCAACTTGTCCAGAAGACTAGAAATTAGGTCCATAAGAGCAAACTTGGAACATGTTTAAGTTTCGAGAAAAGCTGGTAGATCTAATATTCTCAACCAGTCACAGCTATTGTCATATTGAGGAGCAGTAATGTCAGTGATAGTGAGAAGCAGAAATAAACAAGTGCAAACAACAAACCCAAAAGGCAATTGTAGAGTTAATGGAAGTGTCAGATTAGCCCAAAAATAATCAACCATAGTGGGACTGAATCAAAAGAGGGACAGTTCAGAAACAAGTATAATTATTTTGAGATAATTGATATGAACACTATGTGCCTTTATGGAGATAGGTTGCATGAGTATCTTAGGGATATATAAAAACAACCAAATTACTATATTCTCAATCTTTTTAATATACTTGCCCCAGAAACAGTATTATTGAAACAATCTATTCCTATAGCACAAAATAGTGGTTATTTCACAAATTCCCATTCTCCTTATTCCTTTAAAAATTGAACTGTCCCGTTTTATCTTGACACAAAAAGAATAAAGAATACATTTCTTAGACTCCTTTGTAGCTTGTTTTCATGTCTAACAAGGTGTATCACTTGTGGATCATGTACTTTAAAGGAAAAGGAATTTATTTCCCTCTCCCTTTATTTCTATAGGGTAGAGAATCACCATGATGGGAAGATTTATGGCAATCACATTTACTATAAGTTGAACTCTATACTAAGAATGACAGAACAAGATAGAATTATACTTGTTCTCTGTAAAAATTCCAGGAACAAACCATTGTATTATATCCAGACTCCCTACATCAGTACTATTAGCAGAGGCATAAACAAATTTCTGTTTTATCTTTTTCTTTTCTTCAGTGACTTATAATCTTAACTAATATATCTAAAACATTTTCTCTATCAAAAGCTTCAAATGAGAGAAATTTTGAAAAAATTGACTGCAACAAAGTTAAATTGCATATATATCTGTACAAAAACTGTATATATACTGTATATTGGCATAGATAGATACTATACTTACTTCAGGCTAATATGCATTGTAACTCTCCAACAGCGGGATATAGTACATTATGCATTTAAAATTTTATAAAACTTGGAACCCCATTTTCAGATAATTTTTAAAATGTTTCATGGTGCAATGAAGATTATGATCCAAAGTTACTATATGTAGGAGAAGCACTGCCCTTGATAGACATATTTAATCTCTTTATCACAGAACCAAAGAGAAAATTTCTACATTATAAAAAGGAAAAGGGAGCAGTATAGACATTTACATAGTGGTTGCTTGATGTTCTACCCAATAACTAAAATTTCAGTTTATTAGAGGAAGGAGGAATAGTATTTACAATACACTGGGTCCTGCACAAAATTGTATGCATGAATATGTACATATACATATATATATATATGCACACATTTATATATAATCCCTACTCATTCTTACAAAAATGCTTTACAGAAGGCTTCATTAAATTCATTTAACAACTGAAAAAAGCAATTCAAATATAAGGACATTTAAAATTATCTTATGTAACACTACTAGTAGGAGTAATACTTCTACTAACATCTTCTTGTCAAGGTCTTTATATAAGAACTCTTAAATGTGTGAGACCTACTTTCTACTGAGAGAATTATATAAAATTGTGAATTCTTGGAACCTGAGGATACTACTGGAACTTGGAATACCACTCTTAACAGATAAAAATAGGGACATAAAGTAATGGAAAGTGAGGCAGGGTGGTTCTGCAGGAGGTCTTTTATTGGATTTAGAGGTGATGGTAAGGTCATGGTTAAACAAAATGAAAACAAACAAACAAAAAGCAGGGAAGAGAGCTCAGATGTCTTAGAAAATGAAGAAATAGAATTAGGCTATGAGATATGGAAGAATAGTGTCTCTTTAATAAGACTAATATCTTCGTCACAATTTTGTTGAGTCAGTACAAATAATTGCCACTCCATCTGTACAATCAAAATGTCACACAACAGTTAATTCCATTTCTCACTATTTTTTCCACTGTCTTCTTTATAAGAATATTTAGTTAGTTAGTAGACTGCTTGTGCCTTTAATAAACTGATTTGTTAATTAAGTACATTGATCTCTTTCCTAAGTTTATAGGCTTGTGAAAAATTGATTCATGGATAAATACTTGGGTCACCTCAGCAGTTTAATTATTTTTATATGAAGCCTATTGATTTATGATTAGGGAATACTGCTTGAAGTATGTATTAAGCAGTGATTATACTTTGTAGGCAGTGTCTTTTAATTTGCTTCATACACTAGTAGGTGTCACATGAATATTCACATAAATACACACATATGCACATACATGCTCCACTTTAAGCTTGCCATTCAAAAACAATGACTACCATTTTATGCACTGAGATCACAAACCCATGGTTCACTCCTATCTTCAAAATATTGCTGTGGAATAAATAAACACATAAATATAGAATAAGTAGAACCTGTCACAATTGAAGTGTATCCTATGGGATACATAAGAAGAAAGAATTGTTCCTTTCTGCCAAGAATTTAGGAAAGAATATCTGAACTGGGTTTCAAAGAGGACTAATATCTCAACTAATTTTAAATGCCATATGGAAAACCTTGTTGTATGCCTAGGCTTGTAAAGTAAAAAAATCTGTTGAATTTAATAATATAATGAAATTTTTCATTCTTAACCATAAATACTTTTAAAACTAATACATTTTTGGATCCCACGAGTGAATGCTGATGTTTATTCACAGCATTTCCAATCATTGGTTAATATATGGCCCCAAATAATGAAATATTTTTATTCCTTTTTAATACAGTGTGATAGTCATTCATTAAATTACACATCAAATACAATATATGGAAATAATGACAGTTTGCAGTTCACTCTAATACAACAAATTATTTATTGTGTTCCAGGTATATACAGTGCCAGGTAAGATGAGTAATTTATAAAGAAATAAAATATAAGATATAATTCCAGCATTCATTATTTTAAAGTCTATTTGTACAACAATATGCAAAATATGCAGACAATATAGATGTCTTAATCCAGTATACAGAATTCATTGCTTTTACCACCAAGGATTTAATTCAGTTTTAAGACATTATTAAAAAGTAGTACCATGGTGTAATAGAAATAACATTGGATCACAGTGTTATCCACAAACTTCTCTGGATCATAAAGAGCTTGAGTCTAACCTGAGTTCTTTCACCAAAATACTCCTATGACTATGGAACATTACTTATTTATTTATGTTTATTTATTTTAGATTTAAATGTCATAATTTATAAATTAAATAGTATCCTTAATTCTATTTCACTTCTTAATTCTATTGAAATGTAGAAAAAATATATTGTGGTTATTTCTAATGAATACATAATTAAAAGTGTTGACTGCTTTAAAGTCAGTGCTATGTAGTAAAAATCATGAAGGATGTTGGTCAACTCTGTGAATAAAGTTAACTATGAGAAATAGAAAATCTGTAATTCATCAATATCTTCAAGAATTTCTATATTATTGGAGTATAAATTTTTGAAAAAAATTCTCATTGTCTTCTGTATTTCAGTAGTATCTGTCGTAATATTTCCTTTTTAATCATGAAATTTAGTAATTTGAGTTTTCTCTTTCTCTTTGTTAGTGTGGCTAAAGGCATATCAATTTTAGTTATTTTTTTCAAAGAACCAACTTTCTGTTTTTTCAATTATTTGAACTGTTTCTTTTGTTTCAGTTTCATTAATTTCAGCTCTGATTTTAATTATTTCCTGTTTTCTATTGTGTTTAGTGTTGATTTGTTCTTCTTTTACTGGGGCCTTGAGAAGTAATGTTAGGTCATTTATTCATTGACTTTCTATTCTTTTAATGAATGAATTCAATCCAATGAACATTCCTCTTAGCAATGCCTTCATAGTGTCCCAGAGATTTTGATATGTTTTGTCACTATTCTCATTTACTTCTAAGTACTTTTTAATTTTATCCTTGATTTCTTCTGCTATCCATTGGTCATTCAATAGTGTATTATTAGGTCTAAGTGTTAGAGTAGCTTATATTTTTTATTTTTTCATTGATTACTAATTTCATTCCATTATTATCTGATAGAATACAGGGTATTATCTCTATTTTTTTTTTTTTTTTTTGTATTTGCGAAGAGTTCCTTTGTGGCATAAGATATGGTCTATTTTAGAGAAGGATCTGTGTGCTGCTGAAAAGAAAGTGTATTTGATCACTGATGGATGAAATATTACATATATGTCCTTTAAGTTTAAATTATCAGTTGCATGATTTAGTTCCATAATTTCCTTGTTTAATTTTAGTTTGGAGGATCTATCCAGTGGTAAGAGAGTTGTGTTAGTGTCACCCAATTTTATTGTTTTGTGGTAGTTGATTCTTGAAATCAAGAAAGGTTTCTTTGATGTATGTAGATGCTCTATTGTTTGGGGCATAAATATTTACACTTTTTATGTCCTCTTGATATTTAATTACTTTAAGCAGTATGAAATGTCCTCCTTGTCCCTTCTAATTAACTTTGACTTGAAATCCAATTTATCTGATATGAGGATAGAAACCCCTGCTTGTTTATGCAATTCATGTGAGTGATAGGTTTTTTCCCCATCCTTTCACCTTCAGTATGTGGATGTCTTTGCCTAAGATATGAGTCTCTTAGAGACAGCATATTGTATTATTGGTCTTATTTTTCAATTCAATCTGGCAGTCTATGTCCTTTGATTGATGAATTTAGTCCATTTAGTTTAAGGTTATTATTGAGATATGGTTTGAATTCCTTGTCATTTTGGTTTATTTCTCGTTTTTAATTTGTATTAGTTTCTCCTTTGATTGACTATTCCTTTAGTGGTTTTCACTTTTTTTTTTTTCTTTCATCTTCATGGAATATTTTGTTGAGTTGTTTTGTAGTGCAGGCTTTCTGGTTGTGAATTCTTTTAATTTTTAAGTTTCATGGAAGGTTTCAATTTCATTTTCAATTCTGAAGCTTAATTTTTCTGAATACGATTCTTTGTTGGCATCCATTTTTTTCAGAGCTTGGTATATGTTATTCCATGAGATTCTGGGTTCAGAAATCAGCCGTGATCAGAACTGGTTGTCCCCTAAATATGATCTGTTATATTTTTTCTCTGTATGTTAGGCATTTTTATTATAATGTGCCTAGGTGTGGTGCCTCTTGCCACTGCTTGCTGCTTGCCGCCGACCAGCGGAACAAACGACATGTACTCTTCAGAAGTTCATGAAGCAGCTTCTGCTTTATTCAGATAACACCCTCAATATATAAGCAGTCTCATGCATATGCAATTGTAACCAGATATGTCCATCCAATCCTATTAAAGGCCAAGCAATCACGAGCTCAAGCATACATGTAAGATATATCTGTCCATGTGCTAGGCGGCTGAACTAATTATCATACAGCCAATGGTAAACACTTCCTGTTTTTTTCAAGGCACATTCAACATGCCCTTTGGCTCTCTGCCAGTTGCCATCTTTGGATGCATGTGGCATAACCCTGGGCCCTGGGTCTTGCCCACCACAGTGTGGTCTCTTTTAATTTTGTGCATTTGGGGTCTTATATGTCTCTTATATTTGATTTTCCACTTTAATCTTTAGTTTTAGGAAGTTATCTGATATTATTTTATTGAAAAGATTGTGCATTACTTTGGTTTGTATCTCTGTACCTTCATCTATCCCAATAAATGTTGTTTATTTTTTTCATGTTATCCTATATTTCCTTGAACTTCTATTCATGGTTTCTTAAAATTTTCTCTTCATGGTCAACTTTATTTTCAACATTATATATTTTCCTCCATTGCATGAGAATCTATCTTCCAACTAGTCTAGTCAGTTGGACATGCCTTCCATTGAATCTTTAATTTGGTGTTGCCGCCTGCAGCAACAATTCCACGGGAATTTATTGGAGGTGGACTGGGAATGAACTACTTTTATTATCTTTATCTGGGCTACTTCCTTTCTTACTTGCTTATTCGCTAGTTTATAGAGGAAGAGAGGCTTTGCTTAGAGGAAGAGAGGCTTTGAGAGGAAGAGAGGCTTTGCTTACAGGAAGAGAGGCTTTGCTTAGAGGAAGAGAGGCTTTGCTTAATTTTAGAGGTGCTACCATTTCAGAGATCTGCTTCTTAGAGGTGAGTCACTTCTTAGAGGTGTGGCGTGTGGTGTGCAGCGATGGCCGGCATCCTGCAACCTTCGACCCAGAGGTGTGGCTTCAGTCCCACGTTCTGCGATCTGCGATCTCCTCCCAGGTGAAGAGAATGTCTTATATACCCTAAGGCAGCCAATCAGCTTAGGATTAAGTAGCACTGTTGGAGCATGCACCACAGTACCAATTAAGAAAGAATGAGGAACCACCAGCGCAGAGGAGACATTAACTAATCAGGCAATAGGTAGATCACGCTGTGTTAACACTAATTATGTGCCACCTCTTGGCTCAACGCCAGCCACCATCTTAGGGCTACTTAAGCATGTCTCTACATATCCCCCTTTTTAGTTTTAAAAGGGTAAAGAAAACTCTAATGGATGCATGATGGCTATCACTACATCTGAATTGACTGTGCCTGTCTTAGGCATCCACATGTCCTACTGACATTCTTACCCATCATTGGATAACCAAGAAGCTTGATATTATTGTCTTGGCTCCTGTCTTAGGTTGATATGTCAGCCACACGAGACTTTCCCGTCTTTGACTACCAGACGTCCTTGAGACAATCAAGCAGTTCCAGCTTCTAAGGCAGCAAGTGCGTTTTTTACAATAATCTTATCCCTTTGTTGGCATAGGCACATCTTACACAGGCAATAAAATGCTAACACAAACAGACATATGAATAAATCTAAGTTTCCCAAAATTGGGGTCATGTGTAAGGTCCATTTGTCATAAATGACTAGGCAAAAAGCCTTCTACCAACATGAGGGACTAAAGAATGTGTTACACAGGATGAAAACAAGCAGCTTGCTTTACTGAGGAAAAGATGAAAACCATCTGAGTGGCCAAATCAGCCCCATGATTACCCTCACGTAAAGGACCAGGTAAGTTGGTGTAAGCTCTAATATGTCCAACAAACAAGGGCTCCCCACACTCCCACAAAAGCCCCTGCACCTGCAAAAACAATTTGAATGTTGGAGTATAAGGGGCCACAGGTCCAGCCAACTCCAACCTGGGAATCGCCCAAGTGATGCAATCACTATCAGCAAAAAGATCCATCTGTTGCTCTTTAAACTCTACAAGGGCTATGACAGCTGCTTCAGTTTGTTCCAATTGAGCTGATTTTTGAGATGTAATCTGAATGATAGTATCTTGGTGAGTAACTACTATAGCAGTACCATTAGAAGAAACATTCAGGGCCTTAGGAATAGGTTGTTTTTTATGGGTAGAAAGGATTATGACAAGGAATCATCTGAATATGTGATTTGACATTGTTCCCTTCTAAAGTTCTGTACATTTATGAGCCCTGTGCTCCATTTTTTAAATGATTTTGTAACATCTTGCCCTCAACATCAGTAACTAATCTGCACTTGTTAGCCCAGTGTTTTCTTTTTCTGCACTTGAGGCAAAAACCTGGGGCACAAGGTGTAACAGATTTTACTGTAGTCATCCCTTGTCTTTTGTTAGGGCATTGTCTCTTTGCCGCTGTATATATCTGTGCATACACTCTAGGATCATATTGATTTTGAGTATCTATTGAAGAGTGTTGGCCTTCTCCTATTAGCATATCAACATTTCTACCAGGAAACCTTGCTACTGTGTTTCTGCAAGCAGTTTCAACAGCTATTTCCTGCCAGTGAGCTCTCCAATTCAGATATTGTCCTCCAAATAACACTGCTTTACATAGCTATTTTCAATCAGTTATAACTGCCTCTTCAAAGTTTTTCTAATGGTTGATGGTATCTCTATTTTGGTCCTCAAATACGGGCAGGTTCCATAAATTTTGGGGTTCTTTGTATTAGATGTAGCTCTCCCCTACCTTTTTCCCTTCTTCTTAAGTTTTCTGAGTAATTGTTTTCTATTCCTCACTTTGTTCTCTTTCCCATTGTGGCACCTTAAGCAGCCTTTCCTCTATAAACCCTGGGCTTATTTCTGCTAGAGTTTGAATATATGATCGTGCAGTGGTTTCCTTCACTGTCGTGTCTTTTTTGACCTTTAGTCGTTTGGGTCTTTGACCGACCCTTTCTTCCTACTATCCCTCACCCTTAAACCACTCTGGCCAGAGACTCCCGCGAGGTTCCTACTTTCCCTCGCCCTATTCCTGCAAGGTTCCTCAGTTTCCCCACTGTGCTGATTTCCCGTCCCCGTACGGGCCACCATTTGTTGCTGTCCACAGCAACGATCCTGCAGGAATTTATCTGAGGTGGACTGGGAATGAACTACTTTTATTATCTTTATCTGGGCTACTTCCTTGCTTACTTGCTCATTGGTTAGTTTATAGAGGAAGAGAGGCTTTGCTTAGAGGAAGAGAGGCTTTGCTTAATTTTAGAGGTGCTACGCTTTCAGAGGTCTGCTTCTTAGAGGTGAGTCGCTTCTTGGATGTGTGGGGTGCAGCGTGCGGCATGTGGCAGCATGCGGCCTGCATCCTGCAACCTGTGAGCCAGAGGTGTGGCTTTAGTCCCACGTTCTGCAATCCGCGATCTCCTCCCAGGTGAAGAGAATGTCTTATATACCCTAAGGCAGCCAATCAGCTTAGGATTAAGTAGAATGGTTGGAGCATTCGCCACAGCACCAATGAAGAAACAATGAGGAACGTCTGTTGACCACTAGCGCAGAGGAGACATTAACTAATCAGGTAAAAGGTAGATCACACTGTGTTAACACTAATTATGTGCCACCTCTTGTCTCAATGCCAGCCGCCATCTTAGGGCTACTTAAACATGTCTCTACAATTTGGTTTATTGATTTCTTCCTTTACAAGATTTCTGCATGATTTCTTCTTAGAATCTCTATCTCTTTATTG
This sequence comes from Sciurus vulgaris, assembly GCF_902686455.1. NCBI lineage: Eukaryota > Metazoa > Chordata > Mammalia > Rodentia > Sciuridae > Sciurus > Sciurus vulgaris. Next base: position 57,299,841 of record NC_136471.1, read on the forward strand.
AAGTGATCTTTCACCTACTAAATTTTATCTCTGATTTCACTCCTTACATTATCCTTTATGTCATGGATCAATTTAACTATGGACATTCTAAACTCCTTCTCTGGCATTTCTTCTACTGTCTTGTCAATGGATTCTATTATTGAAGGTCAATTTCAAGCAATGAAATAGAAGATGACATCAGAAGCCTACTAACCAGAAAAGCCAAGGAACAGACAGATACTCACCAAGTTCTATAAAACATTCAAAGAAGAATTATCGCTAATACTCCTCAAATTATTCCATGAAATAGACAAAGAGGTCACCCTTCCAAACTCATTCTATGAAGCTAGCATCACCCTCATATCAAAACCAGACAAAGACACATCAAGGGAAGAAAACTTTAGATCAATAACCATGATGAACCTAGATGCAAAAATTCTCAATAAAAGTCTGGCAAATTGCATACAAAAACATTAAAAAGATAGTGCACCATGATCAAGTGGGGTTCTCCACAGGGATGCACAGTTGGTTCAACATACAGAAATCAATAAATGTAATTCATCACATCAATAGACTTAACAAGAATCACATGATTATCTCAACAAATACAGAAGAAGCATTTGACAAAATACGGCACCCCTTTATGTTCAAAATACGAGAAAAACTAGTGATAGGAAGAAAATATCTCAACATTTGAAAAGCTATATGTGCTAAACTGAAGGACAATATCATTCTAAATGGAGAAAAATTGAAAGCATTTCCTCTAAGAACTGCAAAAAGAGAAAGATGCCCTCTTTTACCACTTTTATTGAATATCGTCCTTGAAACTCTAGTTCAAGCAATTGGACAAAAGAAAGAAAGAAAAGCGTTACAAATAGGAAAAGAACTCAAACTATCACTATTTGTCAATGACATGTTTCTATATTTAGAAGTGCCAAAAAAATTCATGAGAAAATTTCTAGATCTATTCAATTGTTTCACATAGGAGCAAGATATAAAAACAACACCTATAAATCAAATGCCTTATTATAGATCAGTGAAAAATAAACTGAAAGAGAAATTAGAAAAACTACCCCATTCACAATAGCCTAGACAATGAAATATCTGGGAATCAATCTACGAAATTGGTGGAAGTCCCGAACAATGAAAACTACAGAACACTAAAGAAAGAAATTAAGACCTTAGAAGATGGAAAGATCTCCTGTGCTCTTGTACAGGCAGAAATAAATTTGTCAAAATGGCCATACTACCAAAAGCAATATACAGATTTAGTGCAATTCCTATTAAAATCCCAATGACATTCTTCATAGAAATATAAAAGGCAATCATGGAATTAATTTGGAAAAATAAAAGACCCAAAATAGCCAAAGCAATCCTTAGAAAGAAAAGTGAAGCAGAAAACATCACTATACCAGAACTTAAATTATACTACAGAGCTATAGTAACAAAAACAGCATATTGTTGGCACCAAAACAGACACCTAGACTAATGATAGAGAATAGAAGACACAGAGACAAACCCACATGTAGTTATCTCATACTAGAAAAAGGCACCCAAAATATACATTGGAAAAAAGATGACCTCTTCAGCAAAAGGTGCTTAGAAAACTGGAAATCCATATGTAAGAAAATTAAATTAAATCCCTTTCTCTCACCCTGCACAAAACTCAACTCATAATATATCAAGGACTTAGGCACTATCACAGAGACCCTTCACAAAATAGAAGAAAATGTGGGCCCAAATTTCTGTCATGTTGGCTTAGGAACTGGCTTCCTTAAGAAGACTCATAAAATGCAAGTAGTAAAATCAAGAGTCAATAAATGGTATGGAATCAACTTTACAAACTTCTTCACATCAAAGGAAACAATTAAGGATGTGAAGATAGAACCTACAAAATAGGAGAAAACCTTTACCTCCTGCACTTCTGATAGAGCATTATTCTCCAAGATATATAAAGAACTCAAAAAACTTAACACCCAAAACAATAAAAAATAAAAATAAAAACAAATAACCCAATCAGTAAATTGGCAAAGGTGTTGAACAGTCACTTCACAGAAGAAGAAATACAATTGATCAATAATTATATGAAAAAAAATTCAATATCTCTAGCAATTAGAGAAATGGATATTAAAAGCATATTGACATTCCCTCTCACTCTAGTCAGAATGGCAATTATCTATAATAAAAGCAATAATAAACATTGTCAAGCATGTGGGGAAAAAGGCAAACTCATACATTGCTGGTGGGACTACAAACTGGTCCAACTACTATGGAAAGCAGTAAAGAAATTCCTCAGAAAACTTGGAATGGAACTACCGTTCAACTCAGCTATCCAACTGCTCAGTTTATATCCAAAGGACTTAAAATCAGCATGCTGTAGTGGCACAGCCATATCAATGTTTATAGCAGTTTAATTAACAATAGCTAAACTATGAAACCAACCTAAGTACTAAGTACCTTTCAACATGCTAAGTGAAATATGCCAATTCCAAAAAGCCATATGGAAGATATGTGGTTTCTAATTCACAATAAAGGGGGATGCTAGGAAAGAATCAAGGTACTTTGGATTAGACAGAAGGGAGTGTATGGGGATAGGAAGGATAGTAGAATGAATTGGACTTTATTACCCTATGTACATATATGTTTACATGACCAGTGTAATTCTACATCATGTACAACCAGAAAAATGAGATGTTATACTCCATTTATGTATGATGTGCTAAAATGCATTCTATTATCATATATAACTAATTAGTACAAATAAAAAATAAATTAAGAGTTAGACACAATGTCTGCCAAGTAGTAAAAACTCAAAAAAATCCATAATTTGTGTGATGCACAATAGAGTTTGTATTAGGAATAAAGATAAGATAATGTTAGATTGACCTAGAAAATGGAGGAGAATGCTATCAAGGTAGGGCAGTATTTAGGTTGGATTACAGTGAATAAACTGCATACAGTGAGACCAGATGGAAGGATACTACAAAGAGTTAGGGAGGTAGGAAGAGATTTGGGATTCTAGGTAGTTGTTAAGAGCTTACTATTTGCATGGTCAAATGAGGTAGAAAGTTCTCATTTTCAAGAATGTTGCAAAATAATTGGGATCAGGGGACTCAAACAAACCCATAAATCATTATGTATGGTCAGTTACATTTCTCAAAGGAGTTATACAGATAGGAAGTGATAAAGGTTAAGAAAGAAGGTCAATTTCTATTTTTTTTTTTTACTTTTAATTATTTAGTTGACTAATGAAGGTTAAATATATTCAAGGTGCAGAACATTATGATTTGATATACACACATTTGGTTTAATAATCACTAACAAGAGACAATTTATTAAGTGAATTATTAACCAATCATTTCCTGGAGCAAAGAACATTAGCCGAAAGCTTGCAAAAATTGTAGGCATCTAGAAGATATCTAAATGAGTGATGAAAGATGTAAAGAAAACTCTGAAAAGGAGTATGGATGCAATGTATCAATTAACTATCCATATTAAAATGTTGTATCACAAAGCACCCAAAACCTTGTGACTTAAAACAGGGTTTCAAGCATTGGTCAATCAACTGGGGACTGTCTGATCCTAACAGAGCTCAAATGGGTTTGGTGTGATTTTTCTGGCCTTAGTCATACGAGGTATCTTCCTATTATCAGCAGGAAAACTCAGATGTGGTAATGTTAGAAGCCAAGAGGAATTTTCCAGTCTGCAAGTACATTTCAGGTCTCTGCTTATGTCAAGTATACTTGTTTTACATGCAACATCTGCTCAAACCAAGTTATATGACCAAGTCCAAAGACAGCTGGTAGGCAAGGAAGTTCTGAATGTAATGTGAGAAAACAGAAGATTCCCTGTTTAAAGAGAAAGAATTCAAAGTTTATAAGGGTAGATGATTTATTTAACATATTACAGGTAAGAATACCCAAGCTATTTGGATTCCTATGATTTTTTTCAGACTTTCGAATGATGCAAAAGTTCAAATAAGAAGGCATTTGGAAAAACATTTTGAATGATAAGTTGAAGCTGTAAACACAAATCGATGAATGGCAGGTTAAACTATTTGTACTTTGTAAGAGGTAATGAAGATTCATGAACACTGTGAGTGCTTTATAAAAATGATATTTTATGAAGATAGATCTGGAAGAGTTATTTAGGCATAATTAGAATGGAGAGAGAACATGATGTGTGAACCCAAACAGGTACAAGTAAACCTAATTATAAGAAAACCAGAGTGGATATATTGATATTTGATAAAGTAAATTTCAGGACAATAAATATTAGCATAAAGAGGAACATATGACAATGATAAAATTTTAAACTATCAATAAGGCAAATATCTTAAGTGTTCCTTGAACAAATAATGGAATTAAAACTACATAAAATATAAGTGAAGTAAGGGGAGCCATAAACAAATCAACAATTACATTTTAAGATTTTCATATTCCTTTATCAGGAATTGGTAGAACAAGTAGACAGGCAATCACAAGGATATAGAAGATTGATCAATACTATGAACAATTTCAAATTTCTACTGATAGAACAATGAACCAAATAAAAGAAAATACATATTCTTTTCAAGAGTACATAGAACATTTATTCATATGGATCATATAATTGGTCCTAAATAAGGGTAGTTTTATGTTTTTTATTATTGCATTATATTTATGCATAATATGAGGGTTCATTTGTACATAATCATGCATGCATGGAATATAATTTGATCCACTTCAGTATCATTTCCTCTTTCATTCCCCTCCTCCCTTTCCCTATTTCTCTTACGTTTTTTACTGATCTTCCTTAAGTATATATTTTTAAATTGTTGCTTTATAGATAAAAAGAAGAAATTCACTGTGGCATATTCTTATATGAACATAGCATAATTTGGTCAATTTTATTCCACCATTTCTTCCTTTTCCCATTGCTCTATTTTCTTTCTCTACTGCACTGATCTCCCTTCTATTTTCATAAGATACCCCTCAACTTTTTCCCTTATTTTGATCTTGTTTAAATCATGCAGATTATGTTCACTGACCAACATAATAGGTATGTAGAAAAGGGACTATGTTGAAGCTAAGCTATATATAACCCATTAGGCAACAAATAACCCATGTATAAAAGAAAAAATGTATAAATTAGAACAGATTTTGAATTCAGTGGTAATTTAAAAACTACATGAAAATATGTGGAAGACACAGGTATTTATGGAGAGTCATCAGCAAAGTAGGTGAATAGGAGACACAACCTTATTCCACCCCTTTATCAAGATCAACTAGAAACTATTCACAGACAGTAATTCCCTGTGGAAAAAAAAATGGTAACGTTTGATAATGGTTGCACTTCATCAGAGATATCAGGTAACAACATAGACCTCTCACAAAACTTATCTGGTTGTTCTCAGAATAGATGAAAATGTTACTTGACTTGAATGCCTACATACCTATCTTCAGTCTATAACTGCTCCCTGCCCCTGAGATGGGCAAAATTCCTATAGTGAGTTCTAACAATAAGCAGATACTAATGCAGCATACCTGGGAGTTTAAGTAGTGCTCTTGGAAGCCAAAAATACTACAATCAGAAGTCAATCAGGTGGGAAAAAGAACACAGTGGTAAATTTCAACAAGCAGCCATTAATTTTGTCACCTTGAAGGTTAAGCAGTGATCTCAGAAAATTCAAATCTCATTCCCAGATATTACCTAGGGAGAGACATGCTGTGCATACTGAATAATGATAGTAAACAGGAACTACTTCTGCCATACTCAGAAGTTCAATCAATGCTCACTTTTGCCTCAAAGATCACTCCCAGACTGAGTAGAGAGAGAAGCAAATATAAGCTTACCACTTCTACTGAATATAGGAATTGGTTCATCCATCCTGACCTATTTAACCATAGACCCTCTGCTATAATCCGCTCCAAGTGCTATAAATTAATAGTGGTACCAATGAATACAACCTGTAGCCCAGCCAGATTAGAGATAATTGCAGTACCTATCCAGCAGTGCAGCCTAATTTCAGAACTCAACCAGTGCTCTTGCCAAGTACTAGAATAAAGCCATCAAACCCACCTGAATTCATATCAAAGGCAGCAAACCAACTTTCCAGAGAAACCAAAAGCAACTTCTACCTCTCTAAGGGCATTACCTGCTGACCTAATCAGAAACATAGTCTAGCATTAAAATTGAGAATCTATCTCTGCTAAGGAATGCCTGGGAAAAACAGAAATAGTGTTTTTTTTCCACAAATGTACAAATGCCAACATAAGGACACAAAGATTATAAAAGCTCAGGAAATCATGACATCACTGAAAGCATCAAACAAATCTGCAACAATGGTCCCCTCCTATAGTTTGGATCTGGAATGTCCTCCAAAGTCCCATGTGTTAAAAGTTTAGTCTTCAATGTGGCACTATTGAGGAATGGTAGAACCTTTAAGAATTGATACATAGTATGAGGTCTTTCAGGCTTTGGAGGTGTGCCCTTGAAGGGGATAATTGAACTTAGGCCCCTTCCTCTCTCCCTTTCATACCTGGACATGAAGTGAGTGACTTTGCTCAACCACATGCTGCCTTCTATGATATACCCCCCCACCATGGGCCCCAAAACCAACAGGATCAACCAATCCTTGAGTGAAATCTCTAAAACCATGGGCCAACAAAAACTTTATCTCCTTATAGGTAGATTATTGTGGGTATCAGTTAAAATAATGGAAATTTCAACAAAACAGATGCAAAGAAAGAGATACCTGTAACATGTCAGAAAAAATATTGAGAATACCTCTTAGAAAAAAGTTCCTTGCACTCTTAGAATATAATGTAAAAACTAAACAAAAATTTGGGGTGAATGCAACAGAAAGTTTAAGAAAATAGCTATGAAAAATCCCAAACAGAAATCTTATAAATAAAGTATATAATGACTGAATTAAAAAATGAACAGAAAGCTTCAACAGCTGGCTCAGTCAAGCAAAGAAGGAAGAAAAGAAATAGTGAGCTTGAAGATAGAAGATTTGAAATTATTCACTTATTGAAGAAAAAAGGAAATATGGAATATGAAATATGATCAAGAAACCTAACCTATGTAAGATGGAAATTAAAGAAGAAGGAGAAAATGAATCAGAAATCATATTTTAAAAACTATTCAGATGAAAAGTTCCCTAATGTGAAAAAAAAAGCCAACATTCTGGCATACGAAGTGCAGAGATCTCCAATCAAACACAACCCAAAGAAGAGCTCACCATGAAATACAATGCTCCAAAAATAGAAACAAAAGCTATCAAAAATAAAAACAAAAATTCTAAGAGCTTCAAGAATTAAGAAGTATAACATATACAAAAGTATTCCAGTACAACTGTCAGCACACTTCTCAGAAAAAACCTTGCAGGCCAAAAGAAAATAAGATGCTATTTTCCAAGTGCTGAAGGAATAAATCTATAAAACAAGAGAACTGTATCTGGAAAAGCTATTCTTCAGAAAGGAAGGAAAGATAAAGACTTTCTAAGAAAAAAACAACACTGAGAGAATTCACTAACACCAGTCCTGTCTTAAGAAAAATGCTAAATAAAAGTAATTCTTTATGTTGAAAGGAAAGAAGCATCTGAAGATATAAATCCCATAAGAAAAAATAAAGACACAAATTCAAAACACTTATAGTATAGTTGGGGGACTAAATCACTTTTATCCTGAGTAAGAAGATTAAAAGAGCAAACTATCATGTACAATGACTTCTTAAGATATAGGCAATATAAAAGATGTCAGTTGTGACCTCAAAATTCAAAATGTTGCTGGAACATTGAGTTAAATTATAGAGTAGTGTCTATGATCAAAATCAAGTTGTTTTCAGCTTAAAATAGCATGCCATAATTACAAGATGTTGTCTTGCAAGCCTCATGGTAACAACAAATAAAAAAATATATACTGCTAAAAAATTACTTTACCCCAAAGGAAGAAAGTAAATGAGGGGAAAAGGAACAAAAGATCTACAAAATAAGTATAAAGCAAGTAACAGAATGGTAGTACTCAGCTGTGGCCTCTTAGTAAATTTATTAGTAATTTAGTCAATGCAAATGAACTAAAATCTCCAATGAAAAGACATAGAGTATTTGAGTTGGTTTAAAAATAAAAAAAAAATACAATATCCAATTATATGCTGCCTGAAAAAGACTCACTTTATGAGTAAGGACACTGATAGACTGAAAGTAATTCCATAGGAAAAGATATTTCATGCACATGGAATCCAGAAGTATTAGGAGTAGCTACATTTATATTAGATAGTATAGACTTTTATTCAAAAATTATAAAAACAAAGTTTTTATATAATCCCAAAGAGGAAACTGAGCAAGAGGCTATAATGATCATGAATATATAGAGAGCCAATATCAGAGCATCTAAATATATAAAAAAACATTAATAGGTCAAAAGGGAGAAAGAGAGATACATAACAATAAGAGTTCAGGACTTAATCATCCCACTTTCAGCAATGGAAACATAAATCTGCATCAAAAAATCAGATTTAAACTGTGCTTTAGACCAAATGAACCTAAGAGATATTTACAGAACATTTCTTCAAATGGCTGCAGAATACATATTCTTCTGAACTGTACATAGAAGACTCTACAAGGTAGATATTAAACAATCATAAATTCAATAAGATTGAAATAATATCAAGTATCTTTTCCAAACATGATACTAGAAATTAATAGCTGTAGAAAAGCTAGACAATTAATCAATACATGGAACTTAAATATTCTCCTGAACAGCAAATGGGTCAATGAACAAATTAAAAGATATATTAAAATATTTATTGAGATAAATGAAAATTGAAATAGAATATACCAAAACTTATCGAAGTTCAAATGCAGTTCGAAGCAGATAAGTTGATAGCAATAAATGACAGCATCAATAAAGTAGAAACAACTTAAAATTTAAAAAAAAAAAACTTAATGATGTAGGCCAAGAAAGTAAAAAATCACCTGTTGTTAAGTTGCCCATGGGTCTGCAATTCCAGCTACTCAGCAGGCTGAGGCAGGAGGATTGCAAGATGGAGGCCAGTGAGCAAATTAGCAAGACCCTGCCTCAAAAATAAAATAAAATAAAAATGCCATGGATGCAGCCCAGTGATAGGGTGCTTGCCTAACTTGAGCAAAACTCTGGGAATAATCCTAAGTAATGCAAAAGGAAAAAAAAAAGAATAAAAACTAGAACAATAAGAAAAAATAAGAACCCAAAGCTAGTAGAGGGACAGAAATAATAAATATCAGAAAGAATATTGGCCTTTGGTCTGGGGGTACTGGCTTATTTCACTTAGCATATAGTCTCCAGTTCCATCCATTTACCAGCAAATGTCATAATTATTTTTTTCTTTATGACTGAATAATACTCCATTGTGTATATGTACCACATTTTCTTTATCCATCTCTCTGTTGAATGACATCTACATTTGTCGGATTGCTTAGCAGTTGTGAACTGAGCTGCTATTGATGTGGTTGTAAAAACTGAATGTTCTCTCTGATATGTGGATGCTAACATACAATAAGGGAGGGAGGGAAGAAAAGAAGTTAATTGGATTAGACAAAGGACAATGAAAGGAAGGGAGGGAGAAATGGGAATAGGAAAGACAGTAGAATGAATCAGACATAACTTTCTTATGTTCATATATAAATACATGACCAATGTAGCTCCACAACATGTACAACCACAAGAAGGGGAACTTATACACAATGTATGCATAATTTGTCAAAATATAGTCTGCTGTCATGTATATCTAAAAAGAACTAATATAAAATCAAAAATAAATAAAATACAGAACATAAATAAATGAAATAGCATAAAAATATGAAAATTAATGAAATAAAGAGCAGGTTTTTAAAAAATAAAATCAAGAGAACTTTAATTAGACCTACCAAGAACAAAACAGAGAGGGATTAAATTAAATTAGAAATGAAAATGAAGATAAGTGCATCCATATAAATAGAAAGAATTGTAAGAGAATTTTATGAGCAACCATATACCAAAAATTAGAAATCCTTGAAGAAATTAAGAATGAGTGAAGTCATATAAACTAACAAAATCAAATCATGAAGAAATGGGAAAAAACTAAATATACACATGCAAAAAAAAAAAAAAAGTTGGAATCAGTAGTAAAAATATCTCCCATCAAAGAAGAGTACCTGGGAAAAGATGGCTGCCCCAGCAGTGTCGCAACTTTCGCAGCAGGTGTGATGCTTCAGGACATTTGTGGTCAGACCATTTACCAAGCTCGTGAGACCACCTGTTCAGATAGATATATGGCATTGAAGGTCATTATGCCACTGTCCTTTATTCTGCTGCATCAAAACAGAATAAACTGCAGCAAGTAGAAAAGGAGTTGTTGAGAGTAGCACAACTCCTGAAGGAACCCCAAGTGCCTGCTTCTATTCTGAATCCCTACGTTAAGGGTTCTGTCAAAATGAAAAGCCTAAATGACATGACAGCAAAAGAGAGGTTCTCCCCCATCATGTCTAACCTGAATCAGCTTGCTTGCTGAAAACAGTCACCTAGTCAATACCCATCATCTCTGCCTTTTCGACCATCATGAGTGTGCACCCTGGAGAAGTACCTTGCACAGTGACCACTGCATCTCCTTTACCTGAAGTAATTCTCTCTGAGTTAAAGACAGTCCTGAAGAGCTTCCTAAGTCAAGGCTGACTATAGAAATTAAAGATTAAGACTGATCCAGCAATCATGGGTGGCATGATTGTCCATATTGGAGAGAAATATGTTTATATGTCTGCAAAAACACAAAATTCAGAAGCTGAGTGGGGCTATATGGTAGAGCATCTAAGTGTTGATTTTCTATCATCAGTGAAAATTTCTAGACATGGAGCAACAATAAAATGCTTCCTGAAAAAAAAAAAAAAAGAAAGAAAAGTACCTCATGTTTTCATTGCTGAGCTTCAGAAAATATTAAATGAAGTACTAATAGCATCTTTGCGTTCTATTCAAAACATTGTATAAAAAGGAATTTTCCAAAACAATCCTATGAGCCCAGCTTTACCTTCATACAAAACCAGATAAGGACAAAAAAAGAAAAACAAACAAACAAAAAAATTCCTTACACCTAGAAGCCAATAGCTCTGGTGAATAAAAACCACAAAATACTCAGTAAAAATACTAAAACAATAGCACATTAAAAAGATTGTTTACTGTACTCAAGTGGATTGCCTTCAAGGAATGTAAGAATGGTTCAACATATGCAGATGAGTAAACATGATAGATCACATTAACAGAACCAAGGACAACAATTATATAATTATCTTGATACAGAAACAGCCTTTGATATAAATTGAATATTCATTCATGATAAAAACTCTCGACAAATTAAGTGTAGAAGAAATGTACCTCAACATAATAAAGGTCATATTTCTGAAATCAACCCACAAATAACATTGTATTGAATGGGGAAATGTATAAAGTTTTTCCTGTAAAAACTGGTACAAGATGTGGATGCCAGCTTCCTCCACTTTTCTTCAACATATTATCAAAAGTCCTAGTCAAGGCAATTAAGCCAGGGAAAGAAAGAAAGATTATCCAAATTGGAAACAAGGAATCCAAACTTCCCTTGTTTGTAGATTGAATTGATCTTTTATACAGAAAACCCCAGAGACTCCACCAGTTAAAACAACCGAATTCAGTAAATTTGTAGGATACAAAATCATGTAAAAATCAGTAGTAGTTTATAAATCAATAACAATTAGGAAAAAAATTGAATAATTCCTTTTACAATAATACAGAAAAAGAAACAAATAAATTGAATGAAGGAGGTTAAAGACCATCACAATGAAAACTATCAAAACTTAAATGTAATTTTCTCCAGAAAAAAAATCTTAAAATTCACATGGAACCATTTAAGTCCCTGAATAACCATAACAATAGCAAGAAAAAAAGCACTAATTTTAAGGAACCATACTACCTGATATCAAAATATCCTGCAAAGCTATAGCAACTATGGCACTGGTATAAAAACATCTGACACCCTTACAAAGGGAATAGAATAAAAATTTCAGAAATTAATGCACACATTTATAAACAATTAATATTTGATAAATGAGCTGAGAATATGTACTGGAGAAATGACAGTCTTTACAATAAATGATGCTGTGAAAATTGTGTATATACATACAGAAGAAGGAAGTTAGATTCCTCTCTATCACTAGTTAAAAATCTTAACCTAAAAATATAAAATATTTAAATATAAATTTATAAATTATGAGACTACTAGTAAAAAAATATCAGCTTGTGAAACACTTCAGAACATTGAGGTGAGCAAGGAATTTGGGGATATGACCCCAAAGGTACAGAAAATAAAAGCAAAATGAGACAAATGGGATTCTAACAGAAAAAGCTTCTACAGAGCAATTAAAACAATAAGCAAAAGTCAGAAACTATCTACAGAATGTGAGAAAATATTTTCAAAGTATCAATCTGTTAGGTGTTAATGTCTACAGTTCACAAGAAATTTAACAACTAAATACTAAACAAAACAAAACAAATAATAAAATATCTGATTTTTAAATGGGTTAAAGACTGAATAGACATATTGCAAAAGAAGACATAAAATATGCCAAAAGATATATGAAATAAAAATGTGTCCAGCATCACTATTTATCAGGAAATTGCAAATCAAAACCACAATGAGATATTAACTCATCCCAGTTAAAATGGCTACCATGGGAAAGCCAAGAAAAAAAACAATGCTGGTGAGAATGAAAGGGGTACTGATAAACATTTTCAATAAGAATGTACACTAGAACAGCCTTTACAGAAAATAAAACAGAAGTTATGTTGAACATCAAAATGTTAAAAACAGGACTACGATACTTGTGACATGTTTTAACCTGGAGGACATTATGGTAAGTTAAATAAGGTGGGTACAGAACGACAAAGATCACATATTCCCATCAACATGCAGTCAAAAAAGTTAGAAGTTGAGAGTAAAGTGGTTACCATAGGATGGAAAGAGTTGAGGGGAAAAGAAAGGACAAAAGTTGTTTAAAATGTACAATGTTATACTTATATGGGAGAATTAAGTTTTGGTGTTTCATGCCTCAGTTGGGTGAATACTGTTAATAGCAATGCATTATATAAATTATAATAGCTAAAATAGGGGGTTTTCCATTAAAAAAACAATCCAGGACCTGAGGGATTCTCAGCTGAGTTCTCCCAGACTTTTAAAGAATAACTAATATCAATCTTTCTCAAATTATTCCATGAAATTGAAATATATTCCCGAATATATTCTATGAAACTGATATAACCTTGATACCAAAACCAGAAATAGATGCATCAAGGAAAGGAAACTATAAATCAATATTCCAGATGAAAATAGATGGAAAAATCCTCAACAAAATCTTAGCAAAGAACACTCACAAACATATCAAGAAGATAATACATCATAATTAAGTGGGTTTCACTCAAGGGATGTGAGTTTGGTTCAACATACCCAAATCCATAAATGTAATTCACCACTTAAATAGATTTAAGGGCAAGAATCATACAATGATCTCATGAGATGAAGATAAGTCCTGTGATAAAATCCAGCATCCATTCATGTTAAAAACTACAGATAAGCTAGGGATAGAAGCAACTTACCTCAACATTATAAAGGCTATTTATGACAAAAACAAAGTCACTATTATATTGAATAGAGAAATACTGAAAACATTTCCTCTAAAATAAGGAACAAGAAAAAGATGCCCATCATCACCACTTTTATTCAATATAGTTCTTGAAACAGTAGTTAGAATCAGGCAGGACAGGAAAATATAAGACATGAATAGACCAGGTGCAGTGGCCCATGCCTGTCATCTCAGTGGTTTGGGAGGCTGAGGCAGGAGGATCCTGAGTTCAAAGCCAGCCTCAGCAAAAGTGAGGCTCTCAGTAACTCAGTGAAACCCTGTCTCCAAATAAAATACAAAACAGGGCTGGGGATGTGGCTCAGTGGTCGAGTGCCCCTAAGTTCAATCCCTGGTACTGAAAATAAATAAATAAATAAATAAGAAAGACTTGAGTAGGAAAAGAATAAATCAAAGTATCAGTTGAAGACATGATTCTATGACTATATTTCTAGAAGATCCAAAAAAGTCCACCAGGATAATTCTAGAGCTGACAAATGATGTCAGCAAAGTAGCAGGATAAAAGATCCACACTCAAAAATCAATAGCTTTCCTATACTCCCAACAGTGTTCTTTTGAGAAAGAAATCAGGAAGATTATTCCATTCATAATAACCTAAAAACAAACAAACAAAACAATCTTGGGAACTGATCCAACCAAGGAGTAAAAAGTTATCTACACTGAAAATTATGCAACACTGAAAAAAGAAATTGAAGAAGACCTTAGAAGTTGGAAAGATCTCCTGTGTTCTTGGATAGGAAGCACTGATATTGTCAAAAACGCCATAATATGAAAAGTAATATGCGTATTCAGTGCAATCCTTATCAAAATATCAATTGCTTTGTTCACGTAACTATAAAAATGGTCCTTAAATTTACTTGAACGAATAAGAGACCCAGAATAGGAAAAGCAATACTGAACAAGAAAAGCAATGCTTCGGGCCTCACAATACCTGTACTGAAATTATACTATAGTGGTATAGTAAAAAATAGAGCATGGAATTGTCATCAGAAAAGGTTTGAAGATCAACGGAAAAGAATAGAAGGCACAGATACAAAGCCACATACAAACAGCCATCTGATATTTGACAAAACTGTCAAAAATATACATTGGATTATTAGTTATTTTTACTAGGAAGATAGTAAAAGTGTGACAAGTTTAGAAGAGAAAATATTCTATGACTAACTTAGCTTAAGCAATTGGTGTCCAAGATAAAATATTATATCAAACAGGAAATCTTTAGTGATCTTAAAAAGTATATGTGCATTGGAGAAAAAATAGGCTTTTTAATGAATGGTTCTGGAAAAACTGAATATCCATATGTAGAAGAATGAAACTAAATCCCTCTCTCTCACTTTGCCCAAATCAAAATGGATGAAAGACTTAGGGATTAGACCAGAAACCTTGTAACTGCTAAAAGAAAACATCAGGTCAACAACTACCACTTGACCCACTGCTCAGTATATACCTAAAGGGCTTAAAATCAGCATACTACCGTGATGCAGCCACCCCAATGTTTATAGCAACTCAATTTACAATAGCTAAGCTATGGAACCAACCTAGGTGCCCTTCAACAGATGAATGGATAAAGAAAATGTGGTATATATACAAAAGGGACTATTACTCAGCCATTAAAAAATGACTTTATGAGGTTTTCCAGAAGATGGATGGATCTGGGGACTATCATGCTAAGTGAAATACATCAATCTCCAGAAACCAAAGGCTGAATGGTCTTTAGATATGCAGGTGCTAACACACAATAGGGTGGTGGGGAAGGGAAGGAAGAATAGAATTTCATTGGATTAGGTAAAGAGGAATGAAAGGAAGGGAGGGGGCTCAAGAGTAGAAAACAAAGAAGAATTAGTTGGACATAACTTTCCTATATTCATATATGAATAAACCAGTGAAACTTCACACCATGTACAAACACAAGAACGGGATTCTAATTAGAGTAAGTTGTACTTGATGTGCATATAATATGTCAAAATACAATCTACATTCCTGTATATCTAAAAAGAACAAATATAAATGCCAGAGTAGAACAAGTGAATCATAGGTAGGGGGGAAGAAGGAAAGGAGGGAAAGAGAAGGGACAAGGTAAGGAATTTGAGCAAATTATGCTATACACATGCATGAATATGATACAAGGAATGGCACTAGTAAGTACAATTGTAATGTACCAATTTTTGTTACTATTTTTTATTTAGGTTTTAATTTTTTACAGACTGCATTTTGATTCATTTTACACAAATGGGGTACATCATTTCATTTCTATGGTTGTACACAATGTAGATTCATACCATCATGTAATCATACATGTGCATAGGGTAATGATGTCTTGTCTCATTCCACAATTTTTCATATCCCCCTGCATCTCATTTCCTTCTACATATTCTAAAATTTCCCCATTCTTCTCTCATTCTTCCCCCCATTATAAATCATTCTCCACTTATCAGGGAAAACATTCAGCCTTTGGTTTTTTGGGCTTGGCTTATTTCACTTAGCATGATATTCTCCAATTCCATCCATTTATTTGCAAATGCCATAATATTACTCTTCTTTATGGCAGAATAGTATTCCGTTGTGTATATATACCACAGTTTTGTTATCCATTCATCTGTTGAAGGGCATCTAGGTTGGTTCCACAATCTAGCTATTGTGAACTGAGCTGCTATAAACATTGATGTGGCTGTGTTACTGTAGTCTGATTTTAGGTCCTTTGGGTATAAACCGAGGAGTGGTGTAACTGGGTCAGAAGGTGGGTTCATTCCAAGTTTTCTGAGGATTCTCCATACTGCTTTCCAGAGTAGTTTCACCAATTTGCAACTCCACCAGCAATGTAAAAGTGTGCCATTTTCCCCACATGCATGCCAACTTCTATTATTGCTCCTGTTCTTGATAATAGCCATTCTAATTGGAGTAAAATGAAATCTTAGAGTTGTTTAAATTGGCATTTCTCTAATTACTAGAGATATTCAACACTTTTTCATATATTTATTAATTGTCTGTGTGTCTTCTTCTGTAAAGTGTCTGTCCAGTTCCTTGGCCCATTTATTGATTGGGTTCTTTGTATTTTTGGTGTAAAGCTCTTTATAAATTTTGGAGATAAGGGCTCTATCTGAAGTGCACCCGGAAAAGATTTTCTCCCACTCTGTAGGCTCTCTCTTCACATTCTTAATTATATCCTTTACTGAGAAAAAACTTTTTAGTTCAAGTCCATCCCATTTATTGATCCTTGCTTTGATTTCTTGTGCTTTGGGAGTCTTGTTGAGGAAGTCTGATCCTAAGCCAACATGATGAAGATTCTGTCCTACATTGTCTTCTAATAGGTGCAGGGTCTCTGATCTAACTCCTATGTCTTTGATCCATTTTGAGTTGAGTTTTGTGCAGGGTGAGAGATAGAGGTTTAATTTCACTTTACTGCATATGGATTTCTAGTTTTGCCAGCACCATTTGTTTAACAGGCTATCTTTTCTCTATTGTATGTTTTTGCCTCAAGAAGGGCCTGGAACAATATATTTCAAGCTCTGAAAGAACACAGATGCCAACCAAGAATCCTATACCTGGCAAAACTAACCTTCAGATTTGACAATAAAATAAAAATTTTCCACAATAAACAAAAGTTAGAAGAATTTACAAATAGAAAGCATGCCCTATAGAACATTCTCAGCAAAATATTTCATGAGGAGGAAGTGAAAAGCAACAATATAAGTCAGCAAAGGGAGGAACTATCCTAAAGGAAAGTCAATCAAACGACAAGTAAAAAACCAAAAATAAGCCAAAATGACCAGGAATACAAATCATATCTCAATAATAACCCTGAATGTCAATGGCCTAAATTCAATAATCAAAAGACGTAGACTGGCATATTGGATTAAAAAGAAAGACCCAACAATATGCTGCCTTCAAGAGACTCATCTCATAGAAAAAGACATCCCCAGACTAAAGGTGAAAGGATGGGGAAAAACATACCATGCACATGGACCCAGTAAAAAAGCAGGGGTCTCCATCCTCATATCAGATAAAGTGGACTTCAAACCTAAGTTAGTCAGAAGGGATAAAGAAGGACATTTCATACTGCTTAAGGGAAGCATAAAACAGCAAGATATAACAATTTTAAATGTTTATGCCCCAAACAATGGAGCATCTATGTATATCAAACAAACCCTTCTCAATTTTAAGAATAAAATAGACCAAAACACAATAATAGTAGAGGACTTCAACATACCACTCTCACCACTGGGTAGATTCTCTAAAGAAAAACTGAACAAAGAAACTATAGAACTAAATAATACAATGATATAGACTTAATGGATATTTACGGTGTATTTCATCCATCATCGAGTGAATATATTTTCTTCCCAGCAGCTCATGGATCCTTCTCCAAAATAGACCATATGCTATGCCACAAATAAACCATTAGTAAATACAAAAAAATAGAGATCCTACCCTTTATCCTTCCAGACCACAATGGAATGCAATTAGAAATGAACAATAAAGTAAAAAAAAAAAAAAACTACTCACACACCTGGAGACTAAATAATATGCTATTGAATGATGCAATGATAACAGAAGAGATCAGGGAAGAAATAAAAAAAATGCTTAGAAGTAAATGAGAACAATGACATAACATATCAAAATCTCTGGGATACTCTGAAAGCAGTACTAAGAGAAAAGTCCATTGGATTGAGCTCATACATTAAAAAAATAAAAAGTCAACAACTAAATGACCTAACATTACATCTCAAAGCCCTAGGTAAAGAAGAACAGATCAACACCAAAAATAGTAGAAGACAGGAAATAATTAAAATCAGAGCTAAAATCAATGAAATTGAAATGAGAGAAACAGTTCAAAAAATTGGCAAAACAAAAAGTTGGTTCTGTGAAAAAGTAAACAAAATTGATAAACCCCTAGCCACACTAACGAAGAGAAGGACAGAGAAAACTCAAATTACTAGAGTTCGTGATGAAAAAGGAAAGATTACGACAGACACCATCGAAATACATAACATAATTAGAAGCTCCTTTGAAAATCTATACTCCAACAAAATAGAAAATATGGAAGATATTGACAAATTTTTAGAGACATATGATCCTCCCAAACTGAATCAGAAAGATGTGCACAATCTAAACAGATCAATTTCAAGCACTGAAATAGAAGAAGCCATCAAAAGTCTACCAACCAAGAAAAGCCCAGGACCAGGTAGATTCTCAGCCAAATTCTACAAAACCTTTAAAGAAGAAGTGATACCAATACTCCTCAAAGTATTCCAGGAAATAGAAAAGGAGGGAACCCTCCCCAATTCATTCTATGAGTCTAGTATCACTCTGATACCAAAACCAGACAAAGACACATCAAGGAAAGAAAACTTTAGACCAATATCCCTGATGAATATACATGCAAAAATCCTTAACAAAATACTGGCAAATCGCATACAAAAATATGTTAAAAATATAGTGCACCATGATCAAGTGGGGTTGATCCTAGGGATGCAAGGTTGGTTCAACATCCGGAAATCAATAATTGTAATCCATCACATCAATAGACTTAAAGTTAAGAATCACATGATTATTTCAATAGATGCTGAGAAAGCAGTTGATAAATGCTTCATGCTTAAAACACTAGAAAAAATAGGAATAGTAGAAACATACCTTAAATTTGTAAAGGCTCTCTATGCTAAGCCCACAGCCAACATCATTATTAATGAAGAAAAACTGAAAACATTCCCTCTAAAAACTGGACCAAGACAGGGATGCCCTCTTTCACCACTTCTATTCAACATCATCCTTGAAACACTTGCCAGAGCAAATTAGACAGACCAAAGAAATTAAAGGGAAACAAATAGGAAACAAAGAACTTAAGCTGTCACTATTTGCTGATGACATGATCCAATTTTTTTAAATTAAAAAAATATTCTATCATATTGTTATTGGGACTGACTTTATAAGACTATAGAACTTAAGCAGACATTTCTTAAAGAAGAAACACAAATTTCAACAAATAAACAAAATTAATTCTCAATATCTGCAGCAATCAGGTAAATATAAATTAAAACTACATTAAGATTTCATCTTACTCAAGTCAGAATGCAATTATCAAGAACACAAACAATATTACATTAAACGCTGGCAAGGATGTGGGGAAAAAGTATACACATACCTTGTTGGTGGAATTGTAACTACTCTGGAAAATAGTATGGATATTTCTCAAAAAACTAGGAATGGAAGCACAATATGACCAAGCTATCCCACCCCTCAGCATATATCCAAATGATTTAAAATCAGCATACTACAGTGATACAGCCACATCAACATCTATAGTAGCTCAATTAACAATAGCTAAGCTATGAAACCAGTCCATGTGCCTGTCAGTAGATGAATGTATAAAGAAAATGTGGAAAACATATACAAAACTAAGTTTTACTCAACCATAAAGGAAAAAGAAATTGTGGAATTTGTTGGTAAATCAGAACATCATGCTATGTGAAATACGTTAGTGTCAGAAAATCAAAAGTTGAATGTTTTCTTTCATATGTGGAAGCAAGTGCAAAAATAAGGGAAAGAAGGAGGGGAGGATCTGATAGCATAAACTTATTAGGGAAGATCTGTGGAATAGAAGAAAGAGATCAAACAAGAGGGAGGAAAGATGAGAAAGGGCAGGAAATGCAGAATGAATTTAACAAAAACATGTTACCTTCATGTA
The DNA here is from genome assembly GCF_902686455.1 of Sciurus vulgaris. NCBI lineage: Eukaryota > Metazoa > Chordata > Mammalia > Rodentia > Sciuridae > Sciurus > Sciurus vulgaris. Next base: position 57,320,162 of record NC_136471.1, read on the forward strand.
TAAATAAAGCACAAAGAATTTTATCTTTATGAATATGTAGGAAAAAACAATAAAAATACATAAATGAGCAAAGGGAAGATGAATAGTGATAGAGAATGGGGAAAGGTAGAGGGAAGGCAAATGGGGGATCAGACTGAAATCAAATTCCATACATCTATAATCTTGTCAAAATGAACCCAGCTATTATTCATAACTATACTGTAGCAATAAAAATAAATAAATTAAAGAAGTCTGAATGTACTTCCCATAAAGAAATGATACATGTTTAAGGTTATTAATATGCTAATTAACCTCATTCAATTATTTTTCATAAGACATGATTTGAAACATCTCATTGTGACCCATACGTATAACTCTTATGTGTCAATCAAAAATAAATGATAAAAAGAAGAGGCTCAAAATTAAAGAAAATGTGTCTGGGGTTGTGGTTCAGTGGTATCTCTCTCACCTAGCATTCATGAGGCCCTGGGTTCAATCCTCAGCACCACACAAAAATAAAATAAAGGTATTATGTCCACCTACAACTAAAACAAAATATTTTTAAAAATTAAAGAAAATGTATAGCAAGATCATTCGTCCTTTGGTTTTTTGAGATTGGCTTATCTCAGCATGATATTCTCCAATTTCATCCATTTGCCTGCCAATGCCATAATTTTATCATTCTTTTTGGCTGAGTAATATTCCATTGTATATATATACCAAAGTTCCTTTATCCATTCATCAATTGAAGGACAACTAGGTTGGTTCCACAATCTGGCTATAAGCGGATGATGACACATAATGGGGGGGGGGTGGGAGGGATTAGTGTTAGGGTTAGGGTTAGGGTTAGGGTTAGGGAGGGGGGCAAGAATGGAGGAAGGAAGGACTGTATAGAGGGAAAAGAGGGGTGAAAGGGGTGGTGGGGAGGGAAAAAATAACAGAATGAATCAAACAACGTTACCCTATGTAAATTTATGATTACACAAATGGTATGCCTTTACTCCATGCACAAACAGAAAAACAACATGTATCCCATTTGTTTACAATAAAAAAAAATAAAAAAGAAAAAGAAAATGTATAGTATGCAGCTGGAGCAATAGATTTCCACATTCTAATAATAGAAAAATATTTAAAGATAAATGATATGTGAACTTTTATTTGTGAAGAAGATGCAGTAAATGGTTTCCAGATTTACTCTCCAAACTGGAAGAACAACAAAAACATCCAAAAATATAAACGGTGTCTCCTCCCATCTTCCAGATTGTAAAACCTCAAGACTGACAGTGAATGGGCAATGTCTTGCCTCAGTAGTAAGAAATAACTAAACTGAAATTGAGTATTTTTGTGGTCATATCCACCTAGGTATTAGTGGCAAATAAGCACAAGAAAAGGTTATCAACCTCACAGTGACTTTAGGATGCTTCAAATATGTATTAAAGACAATACTAAATGTTAGGAAATACATATCATCACCAAAATCTTCATCTGTAAAATGATAGTATTAGTAAGTTGGGACTTTGGAAAGTGATTATGGCATAGGAGTGGAGCTCTGATTAATGAGATTATTGCCCTTATAAAAGAGGCCTGAGACAAATCTTTCACCATTTCCAACATGCAAGATTAGATTAGGAAGACTGTCTATGTAGAAACAGGTCTTAATCAGGTAATGAATCTCTGGTCTCTTGATCTTGAACTTCTTGGCTTCTAGACCAACATGAAATAAATTTCTGTTGTTTATAAGCCACCTAATCTGTGACATTTTTATAGCATCCAAATGGTCTTAGCATAAATGTGTAACAATTGGACACTGGGAATGTAAAATGTTTAACTGCTTTGGAAAGGCAGCTTTCATTTTCTCCTAAGTTAGACATATTACACTTTACGACTCAGCAGTCTTTCTTCTAAGTATGTACCTCAAAAATGACAAAAAAAGTACATAAAAATTTGTACAAGAAAGTTTATAGAAGTTTTATTCATAATTTCTCAGAACACTATTATTCACACTAGTTCCAAGGAAACATGGATATAGACTTTAAAATTGTGGTATATCTATACAATGAAAGGCTTCCTATGAATGAAATACTATTAAATACAACAGAAAATGACCTTGAAAATATCAACCTAAATCAAAAACTGGAAAAAAGTATATCTTACACAATTCCATTGATCTAAACTTTAATAGGTAAAAATTTTTTGGTGCAAAAATGAAAATAAAAACAACCATTGCCTGGTATGGGACTGGGGTTGCATGTGAAAGAGCTAAAAATGATCTTTGTTGGGTGATGGGGAGGACCAACAACTTATTAGGGATGATATGCAGTTCTAAAAACTCATCAGTCTACCCTTGTGAGACCTATCCTTTCCCTGCATGTGTAAATTACAACTGAATTTTAAAATACACTTTTATAACAGTTAACAACATCTGTTTTTGATAGACAATATTTGAAAAATTGACACTGATTCACAGAAATAAAATCAGGAGAGAGCATAACAAAGTTGAAATATTCTACAGTGTCAAATATTCCATCATCACTATCACCAAATAGTGTTACTATCATATCACTAGTATGATAGCTCCATTAGGAAAGATTTTTCTTTACTTTGGGTGCTTTTCCTTTTTTATTGTTTTTTGTTGTTTTGGTAGTAGGGATTGAACCCAGGGACAATTAACCACTGAGCTGCATCCCTGGTTCTTTTTTAAAATATTTTTTATTTAGAGAAAGTGTCTCACTGAGTTGCTAAGTGCCTCACTAATCTGCTGAGGAGCCCTTTGAATTTGTGATGCTCCTGCCTCAGCCTCCCAGGTTGCTGGGATTACAGGCATGCACCAGTGCACTCAGCTACATTTGGTTTTTGATTTAACCCTGATACAGTGCCTGACATATAGTTGTTGCTCAACGAACATTTAATGAGTCAGTGAGTATTATCAAAGTTGTAACAGATGAGATATAAAAAAGGTGACTAAATTTGTAATTTTGTCCATGAATCAGTTTTGAAATAATAGTTAAAATAATAGATTTAAAATAAATCTATTCTTCAGTAAACAATCCTTGGATAATGTACATGGAGAAGAAAGACATGTATAATATGGGTTTCAAGGAACATGGCAAAATTGTTCTATATTTTAAAATATTTAATTGGTAAAACAAATTAACCTCAAGTATTGAGTGAGAGGCAAATGATTTTTGTCTCCAATATGAAGATACAGAATAAATGAAGAAAATTATATGTTCACACATATAATTATTATAGTAGATTATGAATGCAGTTTGGACTGTAATTATGACAGCTGCAAACCTATGATTACAAAATTGGTCCCACTGAAGAGACCTTATAGAGATTCTTTTGTTTAATGCTAAACTGTTTCTGAAACAAGAATGTGTGGTACCAAATTTCAGGACAGTGTTATATAAAAGCAGAAGCAGTTGTGAGTTCTCTCAATGTTCTTTTTATAAGAAGAAGAAAGGAAAATTAACAAACAAAACTATGTAACTCTTTCTCCCTCTCTTTCTCTCCAATTCCAACTGGGTTGCTATATGTAAATAAACAAAAAGATGGAACACAAGGAACAAATGAAGCAACTCAACTAATTAGTACTTGCAGAAAAAAAAATTCACTGGAAATAATGGTTGAATCAAGATTTCAAATTAACTGGAGGTTTCAATTATCTATGATATAATTGGAACATAGAGTTACTAAATGTTTCTTTATGTAAAGAATAAAGAAATCAATCTCTGGCACTCTATCACTGTTGGGAAAAAACAGATTTGCCATCTTGAAACCGGAAAAAATTCTCTTGTCACCATTGTTTTGCTGTTAAGTCTTTCCAACAAACATATAAAGTGATGGCTTTGTGAAATTGTAAATGATTCAAACTCAATAGCATATGGAAAAATGATAAGTCATCAGACAATCCTCATTTGTTAAAGTATGAGTTACACTAAGAATCCTTCTCAAAACCGAAATCAGGTTTTTTGGTCTGAACTGATAAATCATGAAAAAGTGAATATTTACATCTTATCCAAAAGGGAAATGGCACTATTACCAAGGAACCAAGTATATTCAATTTTATGTCCATTTTAAAGTGATATTAAGGTATAAATGTATTTATTTCCTGCAAGAATAAGGACATAAATATAGTCTCCAAATATTTTTAAAACAGTACAAATAATTTCCTTCTTTTAAAGTTATTTTTCTTGTCTTGAAAACTATTTGCTTATTATAATTTACATTTTATTAGCATTAGAAATAATTAGTAAAAAACATACTATATGCAAAAAGCTCTTGACATACCCTTGTCTTTGCTACATTAGTGTTTATTCACACATATTGGAAATCTACTATAAAGGTGTTTCTGATGGGATGGGATGAAACTTGAAGTAGTTCCTTTCATTTATTTCACAAATTGCTGGAAAATTCCAGGTCCATCTCACCATTTACTGTTTTAAAGCACCGACAAGATAAATGGTATGTTCTTGGAGAGAAATATGTCATCAGTGATAAACAACCCTAAACTCAGTCAAGCAAGTAATGCATTGCAGGTCAAAAACTACACCCCTGACAATACTGCACATGCAGGTAATACACCACATGTCATATTTGAAGCAGGAAATGCTTTTTCTACCACTACATCTTCAACAAATTGTAGTGCTTTCTGACATATAGATATGAAGGACTTGCAGAAGTAGAGAAATACATTTACAAGTTTCGTGAAATGTAGCACAACAAAGCACGGATGAAATTAACAACTAAAAACTCATCAATAATATTAACAAAACAATAAATCAGGATGGAATCAAATTATAAGCAAGAGTTAAATATTCCCTATAACCAAAGATTACATCTAAAATACAGAGAAGACTCTAGTTCAGTGTCTAAAATATTGTACATAATTTTGGCTGAAATGATAAGGAGAGGAGATTGTTCATTTCTGATTTAACCTCATTCCATCTTCCCTCTATCTACTCAACTGTAGATGAATTAATTATGAATATAATGATGTACTCCTACTCTCCTCCTAGTCAATGAATACAGCTGCAGAAGCAGTAGGGAGGATATTACCTTCAATGTTTAATTAAGTATTTAAACAAACAGATCTAAATTACTTGAATAAAAAAACCTAGATATAGACATTATACATAGCTATTTTTCTTTTCCCAGCAAAACTCAGGATTTTACTGAAGATTGGTGAACAAGATAACTACTTTTGTTTTCATGCAAAGACCAAAATGCAATCCTATGGGATAGTTTCATAGGTTTGATGTATGCCACATGTTTTCATTTAACCTATTTTGGCAGATTTGCCTTGTAAATCTTCTTTACCATGTTTTTGATGGGTACTTCATTTGAAATCTAAAAATAAGTGAGAAAGGTGTTTTATGCAGAGTTTATGCACATTTCCTCCAGGAAATTCCTGGAGCCACCTGCAAGACCAAGCACAACTTAGAATTAAATTTTCAATTAAGTTTGCCTATTATTGCTTAAAAATCAGATTAGAAACAATAGGAGATTAGTATTGTTATAATAACTTATCTATATACATATTTACTCTATTTCAGACCTGTTTTAATTGTACTGCATAACTAATTCCATCATTGAAACAAGACTATTAAATATATACAATGATTATCCCCAATTTGCACATGGGATATCTGAAGCATAGAGAGGTCAAAAATCGAGTTTCAATCATGATGGAGGCATGATTTGAAGTCAGAAAGCTTATCCCTGCATCTTCATTTATAACCACTATGCTGCAATTATAAATTAAAATAGTGAAGAGTGATAGAAAGCAGCAACAGAAAAGCATCAACAGCAAATACTCTAAGAGCAGTTAACTGTAGATAGTGTGCACGCAAGTGCACACACACACACACACACACACAAATTCTAAGTGTTTCACTGTGTTATATCACAAAAATAATAAAAGAGTCAACAATAGTCTGTTGAGCACCAAATGACACACCAGATTCTCTCACAAAGTTATGTATCTGGTTAATCCCTATAGCTCTAAAATACATAATATCCAATAAAATTAGAGGCTCAGATAAATAATTTATATTTTTGTTATGTTACATATTTTAACAATATTATAGGGAATATAGTTATACTTCAAAATTATTCATTGTTTAGAGAACTTGAATTTAACAACATCTCATATTTAAAACAGAGTTTCAGAATTAAAAGTATTTGTTGAAGCCGGGCACAATGGTGCATACCTGTAATCCCAGAGGTTTGGGAGGCTGAGGGAGGAGGATTGTCAGTGAGTTCAAAGCCATCCTAAGCAATTTAGCATGACCCTGTCTCAAAATAAAATATAAAAAGATCTGTGGATACAGCTCAGTGGTTGAGTGCCGCTGGATCCAAAACATTTGTTGAACCCTGATTGTCTCCAAAAGAGATAATCTGTGGAGATCAGTCTCCACAGACTAAAAAGTCTATGGTAAAATAAGAATTATAGAAGAAACAGAGCAGAAGAAACATAAAAGAAAAATAATTGAATTTGGAAAAAAAAAAACATAAAAAGAAAAAAGATTGAGAAAAAAGTGATATATATGGTAGAGAGTGGTAAAGTATCATTAATCTTTAAGAGTCAACATCTTTTCACTGATGTTAGGAAGTCATGGGATGACTGGTACTTGGCCAGTTCTACGCCAAACTTCATGGGGCTGAGGTATTTGTAGGGTAGAATAACAGAATTTAGAGACTATAGAAACCAAACTAAGTAAATATATACTGTATTTGCCTCAGTTTACCCATGGAATAAATTTCTTGAAAGGTCAATGGAGATGATGAAGCAACTGAATAGCTGAGACATGCCCAGTTTCATATATAGTACATCAGAAAATGAACTAGAGGGCTGGGGAGATAGTTCAGTTGGTAGAGTGCTTGCCTTGCAAGCACAAGGCCCTGGGTTCAATCCCCAGCACCACAAAAGAAAAGAAAATTAACTAGAACTAACACTTTGTTTCTTGATTGCTACTCTTATGTTTTAACTTGGACTTTAATACTCTGGTAATTTGTAGGGGAGAAAAACTCCAAAACGACATCAAACAAACAAAACAAAGGACAAAGTTCAATGTCTCCGTCATGGAGATGAGGTATAACATAAGCTTTGATAAGGTTTAGAGTTTATTTTCTAGTGGAGATGTGTGTGTGTGTGTGTGTGTGTGTGTGTGTGTGTGTATTCTGATAAAAACCATTGAGCCAGGATAATGGGTAACTGGCAGTCTCTGCCAAAATAAGAATCATGTTTCTATTCAACTTTATATTACCATAACTGAGTGCTTAACCTTACACTTATTGAGTGCTCAATAAATACTCATTGGAAAAATAAGCAAAATATTTCTTATTTATAGTATACATTAAAGTTCTCATCAACCTAATTAGACATTTTGCAATACTGGAGGCTAATTCAATATAAAACACATAAAAATTCTGAAAGACAAATTGAAATAAATATTCATAGGTATGTATATAATATCAGATATAAATATATACATATATATTCATATCTCAAATATGAAATAATATTGGTGCTCAGAACCAGTTTAACAGGACACTTGAATTTGTGGTGAGAAAAATGTGTCATTTTTCAATTAACATACTAAAAATAGTTTTAAAGGTGTTAAATCCAAATATAGTGTGAAGATCTTTGAGTCATCAACACGTAAATTCTTTTACATCTATCATCTTTTGTATCTTTTCTGAGATACACAAGTTTTTATTCAAATTTAGAGGTGTAAAAATACTTTGGAAAGGATGGCAGGTCCATTTGTAGTAATGAGCCACTTCTTGGAAATTTAAGCATGTTCTTTTTATGTCTGAAGCCAAAGAAAAACCTGGAGGCATTCTGAAACCTCATTTGTAATATTTAGGAGGTAATTGCATTAATGACTTTAAGTGCAAGCTTTATGCAATGTGTTTGAAGTGTTGTTTAAGGATCACTTGTTCAGACAATTTCCTGAGGACAACATAGAGAAAAAAAATGGCTGATTGCAACTCAAAATGACATTCAGTTAACATCCCTTCTTCACAGTACATCTGGCAATAAATTTCCCTCGTGAATCATTTATTTGGGGAGTATAAGGTTATCAGATGCTATCTTAAAAATATAGCTTTGCTTGATTCACATCAAATTGTAACCTACAAGAGCAAAAAGGCTAAATGTGCCAATAGGAAGATTTCTTGCTTACTGTATTGACAATGTAGCATTTGATTTCCTTCAACAACTAACCTTAAAGAGTTTCATTACATAGAAAGTATAAAAAAAAAAACTTGAATCATTTCTTAGATATCTATAGCTATGGCAAAAACCAAGAAGAATTTTAAGCAAGTATGAAGCAGATGTTATTTTTATGAAAGCCATAATAATCTCATTTACATAAGAAATATAATTATGTTTCCAAAGATCAAATACTGATATATTATGTTTCACAGATGTATTATGTATGTGGTATTGAAGATACAGTTGCATCCAGTTAATAAAATGTCTCCCAATTTGTACGTAGGAGAAGGAAATACAGATGTCTTGGGAATATGCCATGCTATTAGTATTATAGATATGGGACATGATAATCAATAAATAACTATCAAGAAACTATATACCTACCAGATAACTAATTCATAGAGCAATACTTTAATACTGGACAATGCTGTTTTTAGAAACCCTGTTCAGTATATCATATCTCATACAGAAGTTAGGGCTATACCATGCTTTCAACAAAATATTCCACTAATTAGGATTTCTTCACTGCCGTATGGGAAAATTGAGAAGAGGACTGGAATCCATTATTTAAATTGTGTATCTGAGGATTGTCAGATTTCAAATCCCAGCCTTACTAATTACTAGTTGCATGACTTTGGGGTCTCATTGTATCAATTTCTTCATCTAAATAATGGAGATATTAGAATCTATTTCATAGATTCTTAGAACTAAGTGACATAATGCATGTGAACTTTTCAGCACTATCAGACTCAATTTATGCTACATAGTATTAATACTAATGTTATTTTTAGGCACCTAATCATTATGCACCATGCTATGTATTTAATATTTCTTGTTTTAATACTGAAAAAAAAAACTTTTTCTGTTGTTGCTATAAGATGCTCACAGCATCTCAGATCCTGCACAAAAAGAAATTTTGATAGGACCAATTTTATGTGGGAATTATAGATGAGTTTCCTATCCTTTAAAATAATTTTCCTACTGAACTCAAATGGAATTTAATGGTTCTTATAATTAATAATAAATCTAAAGCTTAAAAATGAACCTGACATTAGCTATCAAATTACCATAAATTTATTAAAATACCATCAGTAGTAAAAGAAAATCACTAATAATAGCAAAAGCAATAGAAATCGGAAAACGTACAGCATGCATAATGTTTTTAAGCCTATTGAATGAATCCATTGACAGATATAGTAATATCACATATAGAATGATGTATGTGGAAATTTGTAAATTCCTTTGGAGAAAGTAATTTGATTATTGCTATTTTCTGTAGCAAGAATGATCTTATATATTTATTTTCTTACTTAGTCAATTTGTTCATAATACTATTCATTAATTTTATTGGTAGAAAAAGACTCGGCAACTAAAATATCACACTTTTGTAGAATGACCAGAGCTTCGGTAGGAATCATTTTTTAGAATTTTTTCTATTTTCTTCCACTTTTTTTGGTAAATAACTCAAGTACGTTTTCAGCCTAAGTCACATTATTTGACTGTTGAGACATTTTGAAGTATCAGTTTTGACTCTTGGGTTTACTTATTGTAATATAATATAAAGCTGCCCTTTACACTGCAGTCATTGCCCCACCTCCCAACTTCTTGTCAGTCTGTGAACATCCTAGCTAGCTATTGGTTCATCAGCCAGCTTGCAACTATCCTTCTCTGTTATTGGTCCTGTTAACCCATGGAATTTGACTGCTTAAGGATAGTTTGCTGCCATTTTCTCTCTCTTCTTCCTCTCCTCACATTCATGCTTTCTCTCTCCTCTCCTCACTTTCTCTCTCTCTCTTCTCCTCACTTTCATGCTGTCTACTCCATTTCACTCTCCTGCACTTGTGCCCTTCCTCTTTTCCTCTCATTTTCTCTCTTACCCTGCAGGGAGACACTCTGTTTGCCTAATAAACCCTCTTATGTCAATTCCCATGTCCAGAGTGGTTTTGTGGTTTCTAACATTGGTGCCGTGACTCAGATGGGCTCTTCCACTGTCTCTTAAGCAAGTGGAACCCCATCTGACACACCAGTGCCCCCCAGATACAGCCTCACCTTCCAATCACCTGGATGCTCTGCTCTGCTCTGCATTCATCACTGGACTTCAGATTGGTGAGTTCCATAGGTAGGTACCCCCAGCCATGACTTTTATAGTTATAGCTGGCCCCCTTAGTCAGTCTTATTTGCTGGGTGGGTTCCTGATTTTATGGTGGAGATTCTCTCTCAGGGTTGAGGCCCCTCTTCATGTTTGTGCTTGCTCTCTCAAAAAACCTGAGGTCAGGTCCTCAACTCTTCTCGGCTTTTGCTTGGCCCACATTGATGCTTGGGTGACAACCTCATCATTGTGCTGCCTTCTTGTCTCCAGCCTACTAATCTGTGGCCTCAGGACACCGGGGCACAGACTCGGCTGTATCAGTCTCCACCATGAGATCTGGGTCCTCCATTCCAACAGATTCACCCCTGGGATGGCTAGTAGACAACTTTAGAACCCTTTGCCTGACCCCCAGCTTAAAGCCATCAAAACTTAATGATATTTGGCCCCTTTCTCTATAGCAGTAAGGAGTTCCTAAAATTAGAGGGGGGAGTGAAGCCAGAATTGGGGACAGGCAGTTAGTGTAGAAATAGGGGATCAGTCAATCGAGGAAATGAAGTCCATGAAAACCATCTGCTTCTGGAAGACTGGAAGTTGAAGACTGCCCCTGGGAGAATGGACTTTTTATATCTCACCTGCAAAATCAGCCCTAGTCACTTAGGCAGGAAGGAGAGATAAGGCAGGAAAGAACTGGAAAACAAAAGATTTTCTTATAAAAACAGAAATGGGGGAATGTAATGTAATGCAGCTCTCCCCGCCCTTTGCATCACAACCTACCTTGTCATTCTGAAAGCTGCTTTCCCCGCCCTTTCCGCTGCAGCCATTTTCCCCGCCTCCAAGCTTCTTGTCAGTCTGTGAACATCCTAGCTAGCTATTGGTTCATCAGCCAACTTGCAAGTATCCTTCTCAATTATTGGTCCCGTTAACCCACGGGAATTTGACTGCTTAAGGATAGTTCACCGCCATTTTCTCTCTCTTCTTCCTCTCCTCACATTCATGCTTTCTCTCTCTTCTCACTTTCATGCTGCCTCCACCATTTCACTCTCCTGCACTTGTGCCCTTTCTCTTTTCTTCTCATTTTCTCTCTTACCCTGCAGGGAGATACTCTGTCTGTGTGCTTAATAAACTCCCTTATGTGAGTTCCCGTGTCCAGTGTGGTTTTCTGGGTTCTTACACTTATTACTTGACACTTTATTCCAGCCTTTTAGAATGCATTGCAGTACCCATTTTTATGTGTATGGTACCTCTAGTGTAGGATGAAGTTTTATGTGAAAATTTAGTTCCAACGAGCTCTAAGACTGCTATACCTGTGTCCTTTGCACCTGCTTGGAGAGAACTAGGAAGGAAGAGGTTTCTCTAAAGGAAAGTTTCATCTATTGCAATAGTACTTACTCTAAACAGTCATAAAAGAGGAATGATTTTTTACAGTTACATAGTATAGTATCACTTTAAGTCAGAAACAGATGTTTCAAATTAAAGTGACTCATTTATAGAAGCACAAATTTAAAGACATTTTTAAAATGGTAGGATGACAGAAAGGCTACTTATCAATGAGCCTGCTTCAGAAGTCCTGAGTGTTGTTCTCCCAGCAAAAAAAATAAAAGACAAATTCTTTAAAAATATATAAACACCACAATATTTCAAAAGGTGTGGGGTTCAAAACTGCTGGCAATGATGCTCACTTTCTTCCAGAAATAAGATCCTGGTTGTGCAATGAGCCTACTCAGAGTAATCTGTACACAATTAGGATTTAAAAAAACATTAAGTAATCAAAAATTTTACAAAATCATGAAATAGCACCATTACCAGAATACTAAAACTGTAGTGTAAAAAAGGATACATTGACATATTATATTAATTGAGGAGGTCAGACAATCTTAATGGCCAGTAATATTTACCTAACTAACCCTGTCATAAATTTCTACTATTAGCCAATTCTTTCTCTTAAAATTTTAAAACCTCCATTAGGTAGCATATATTATCTAAGAGAGTAGAACAGTAAGTCATTATATTTAAATTTTAGATGGATTATATTTAAGGAAATGAGATACACATGAGTTTTTTTTAATTGAGCTGAAATTCACTTAAAATAAAATTAAACATTTAAAATGAATAATTCATTATCATTTAGTACATTTACAAACTTGCACAATTATTACCTCTAGTTTTAAATATTTTCATCACCCCAAAATAATATTTTATACCCACTAAGCAACTATTTCCTTTTCTTCCTTGCCCTCAGCCCCTGGAAACTACCATTATGAATTTTATCTTTATAGATTTACCCATTCAGGACATTTCATATGCATGGATTCATAACCTTCTGTGTCTTAACATAATTTTTTTTCCAGTTTTTAGCATCTATCGGTAAGTCATTTCTTTTTTTTTTTTTTTTTTTTGCGGTACTGGGGATCAAACTCAGGACCTTGTGCTTGAGAGGCAAGCACTCTAACAGCTGAGATCTCCCTAGCCCCGTCATTTCTTTATATGGCTATAAATTTTACATTTTATGTACATACTGTGGCAGGCTGACAGATCTGGCTCCATGACAATGTTATAGGCCAGACTATGGGGGAAATGACTGGAAAGACTCCATTTTGCTCTGAAATTCCATGTTATGTAGGAAATAAGCTTCTCCCATGGGAACACCCCACCTCTGTGCCCATCATTAGTTGCTTAGCATGACAGGGTTAGCAATACAAAATGACAATTCTTATGTAATGAGAAATTTCTTTCTTTTGATTCCTATTGCTCCTAAATAATGTACCATGTGAACGGTGATTGTGTGGATGTTAGTAACCATTCTTTAGTATCTAGGTAAGGGTCATTTTGACCCACTTCCCCCTCTGTTGACGATCTCATGATGTTAGTTTGTAATTTCAAGTTATAGCAACAGACACTTATGATTGATGTGATTTTTGGTATAAGAACCCCTACAACCCTATGGTCAGGGCTGTTCTCCCAATAGCCATTTTTTGGGGCATTGTGTGAGACAGTCAGTTGACTAGCTTAATAATGACCCTCAAATTGTACTTCTCAGTGGTGATCAGTCTGTTCTTAAGTTGTGCCCCATAACAATACTACAATTTGTTTATCCTCTCATTCATCTATGGACATTGAGGTTGTTTTCAACTTTTGTCAATTATGAATAATGTTACTATAAACATTTGTATATAAGTATTTTTAAGTACCAGTATTGAATTAAGTTGAAAATATATCTAAAAGTAAAAAGTAAAATTTCCAGATTATATGTTTAATTTTTGAACAAAATGCTTATTTTTCACAGAAAATGATAATTTATTCACTCTTATCAGTAATTTGCATTTTTCCACATCCTTACCAACACTAGTTACTTTTAATATATTTTCAATGATCATCTTAGTGGAAATGAAGTGCATCTTCTATGTGATTTGCACTAAACCTAATAACTAATGATTTTAGCATTTTTTCATGTGCTAGTTTACTATTTGAATACCTTTGGAGAAATATCTATTTAAGTCTTTGGATTACTTGTTTTAAATTTTTTGGTTTTATTGTTATTGAACTATAAGAATTGGATTGTCTTTTTGTTATTGAGTCATAGGGCATCTGTATATTCTGGATGCTAGACCTTTATAATACAAGTGTTTTGTAATTAATTTTTCCCATTCTGCAAAATGGGTTTCTTTTTTAAGTTTTTTATTATTAGTTAGACATAATATTGTGATTCATTTTGACATAATTATAAAAGCATGGAATTTAATTTACTCCAATTCAATCCCCAGTACTTTCCCTTTCTCTCCTCTGGTCCCTATCCCTTTTTCTTTCCCTCTATTCTACTGGTCCTTCTATTTATAGTTGTTTTAAATTAAAGCATTATAAATATACAGAGGTGATATTTACCTGAGGTACACACACACACACACACCACTCCACATACATACAGGATAGATAATTCAGTTTCTTTCCACTGTTCCTCTCTTTTCTCATTCATATCCCTTCCCTCACACTTAATTCCCTTCCACTATTCCACTGATTTCTGTTTTCATGATATAGCCCTCCTCTTTTGCCTAGCTTCTGCATATGAGAGAGATTATTCTACACTTGATGTTCTGGGTCTAGTTTATTTCACTTAAAGTGTTTCTAAGTCCATCTGTTTACCAGAAAATGCCATAATTGTATTATTCTTTATGGTTGAGTAAATCTCTATTGTGTATATATACCACATTACTTTATATCTAATCATTTGAGACAGGCATGTGGGATGGTTCTACAACTTAACTATTGTGAATTGTGCTGTGACAAACATCGAAGTGACTATATCCCTACTATATGCTGATTTTAGACTTTTGAAATTATACCAAGATTTTGGATGCTGGGTCATAGATATAGTGGATCCATTCCTAAATTTTTGGAGGAATCTCCATACCACTTTCCAAAGTGGTTGTACTAACTTTCAATATCATCATAAATATATGAGTGTACATTTTTTCCATATCTTTGCCAGCATTTGTTATTATTCATATTCCAAATAATTATCATCTCCACAGAAGTGAGACAAAATCTAATTTAATGTAATTTTTATTTATACTTCCCTGATTTCTAGAGATGTTGAACATTTTTTCACATATTTGTTGGCCATTTGTATTTCTTCTTTTGAGAACTTTCTGTTTATTTCTTTTGCTCATTTATTAATTGGGGGATGTTTGGTGTTAATTTTTTAGTTCTTTATATATTCTGAATATTAATATTTTATCTAATGTGTAGGTATCAATTTATTGTCCCATTCTGTCGGCTCTCTCTTCACAATCTTAATTATTTCCTTTGATATGCAAAAGTTTTGTAATTTGATGCTATCCCACATTGATTCTTGGTTTTATGTTTTGCATTTTAGAAGTCTTGTTAATGTCATTGCCTGTGCCAAACGGACTACATTTTCTTCTAGCAGATGTAGAATTTCTGGTGTACTTCCTAGGTCTTTGCTCCACTTTGAGCTGACTTTTGTGAGGGTGAGAGGCATAAATCAAGTTTCATTTTTCTACATGTAGATATCCAGTTTTCCCATTAATTTTAGTTTAAAAGGCTATCACCTCCAACATATATTTTAACCCCTTTGTGGAGTATCACCTAACTGTATCTATGTAGTTTTGGTGCTGTGTCTTCTCTTCAATTGATCGTCAAGTCAGTTTTGGTGTAAATACCATAATACTTTTGTTACTATATTTCTCTAGTATAATCTGAGGTCCAATATTAGTTTTCCTCTGTATCATTTGGATACTATGGGTCTTTCATTTGTCCATGTGAATTTTAGGACTGCTTTTTCTAGTTTTATGATGAATGTCATTGGTATTTTGATAGGGATTGCATTGATTTCACATAACACTTTTGGTAGTATGACCATTTTCATAATACTAATTCAGCCTATCCAAAAACATGGCAGATTTTGCCATATTCTAAAGTCTTTTATTTCTTTCATCACAGTTTTATAGTTTTCAATGTAGAGGTCTTTCACCTCCTTAGCTATATTTATTCATAAGTATTTTTTGAGGTTTATTGTGAATGGGATAGTTTTCCTAATTTCTTTTTCAGCAGATTCATTACTGGAGTATAGGAAAGTGATTGCTTTACGTATGTAGATCTTGTATCCTACTGCTTTCCTGAATTCACTTATCAGCTCTAGAAGTCTTCTGGTATAGTTTCCTATGTCCTCTAAATACAGGATCACACTGTTAGTGAATAAAGATAATTTTATTTATTTATTTTTCTATTTGTACCACTTCAATTTCCTTCTCTTTATTGCTCTGGCTAGTTTCAAGTACTATGCTGAATAGCAGTTGTGAGAGGTGCATTCGTCTTTTGTTCCTGTTCTTAGAGGAAATGCTTTTGGCTTTTATTCATTAAGTGTGGTATTTGTCTTGAGTTTGCCATATAAAGCCTTGAGTTATGAGAGTCTTAACTTATTCAGTGCATTAATTCCCTTATAGGGATTAGCTAAATGGTAAGTGTAGGCAGGTGTGGTATGATTGGAGGAGGTATGTCATTGGGAGGCAAACCTTTGGAATATGTATTTTGTCCATGGTGAAATGAGTCTCTCTCTGTCTCTCTCTCTCTCTACTTCCATCTTCCTAGCTGCTTTCCTCCACCACACCCTTCTGCCATGATATTCTGCTTCACCTCAAACCCCATGGAATGGAGCCGATCTTCTATGGACTAACTCCTCTGAAACGATGTGCTTCAAATAAACTTTTCCTCCTCTAATTCTTCTTGTAAGGTCTTTTGGTCACAGCAGCAAAAAGACTGACTTAAGCAATTTGATTCTGGACATTTCTTTGTTCAAAGGTTGTTAATAGCTACTGCAGTTTAATTGTTTGATATAGGTCTGCTTAAACATTCTCTATCTTCATGATTCAATTTGGGTAGGGAATATGTCCCTAGGAATTTATCAATGGCTTCAGTTATGAGTTTGTTTTAGTTTCTGCTTATCTTGAAAGGCTTTTATTTCATGTTCAATTCTGAAAGAAACTTTGGTAGGATATAGTAACCTTTGTTGGCACCGATTTTCATTCAGGACTTGGTATATTTCATTCAAAGCCCTCCTGGATTTAAGGACCTGGCTTGAGAAATAAGTTGAAAACCAAGTAGGCTTACCCAAAAGGGACATGCCAGATTTCTCTTGTGGTATTTAAAATTCCATCCTTATTTTGTATATAAGGCTGTACTACTGAACTACATTCTCGGCCCTTTTTCATTTTGTTTTTAAATTTTGAGACAGAGTCTCACTAAGTTGCTGGAGCTGACATCAAACTTGTGATCCTCCTGCTTCAGTATCCCAAGATGCTGGGATGACAGGCATGTGCCACTGTGCCTGGCTTCATTGAATTTTTAATTTGATTTATAGATTTTTCATTTCCAATATTTCTGTTTGGCTCTTTTTAAGATTCTCCATCTCTTTATTGAAATGACCTTTAACTTCCAGTATTTTCTCTAAGTTCATTCCTTAGATCTTCTTTTAGCCCATTGAGAATTTTAACTATAAACACTTTAAATTATTTCTGTGATATTTCCTCCACTGTGGTATCAATGGGATCAGTTGTTGAAGTATTGTGATCTGCTTTGTTTGGTTTATTCCACTGCTTTTTCATACTGCTTGTATGCACACCATCTGTGTGCATACTACTGCTTTTATGCAAACAACCATTTAATGAGCTTCTTTTTCTTAAGATCCCTGGACTGGACCAATATCCCAGTATTGATACTTTCACTCAGTGTATGTCTTTAGTTTCCGATATCAGCACCACTTTGTGAGAAGACACTAAACTCTATTAACTACAATCACTTTAGAGCAAAGTAAAGTATTAATCAACATTAGGGAAGCAATACTTGATGATATTGTTCTCCAAAGCTTTTCTATTCCAGCTGTACACTTGTAGTAATGTTCTGGAATAGGTTAAAAAAAGTTAATTATTTAGGAAAGTAAAATTTCTGTTATATAGAAACTAAAAGCGGAAGGAGAGAAAAACTGGAAAAAAGAAGAGAGAAAAAATAATAAAAGAAAAGAATTAAAGAATAATACAGAACAAAGTAAAAGAAGAAAAAAAAGATGGATGAGGCAGGCATTTGAGGCAGTAGAAATTAATGTACAAGGAATGATTCCAATTAATGTTTTAAAATATTAGAAGAAATGCAATCAAATGGGTTGAGGACACAATAGCAAATACTAACGTAACAACTATTAAAACAAAGTGAAGAGTATTATATGTATGATCAAAGCTGATGTTAGAGCAATTCATGGTAAACCATGATAAGGTGGATAAAATTCTTATTGAGTCATTCTGGTTTGGATTTCATCAGGATTTGGAACTTTTATCACTCTTCAGCTCTGGACCCCCTCAGAAGTGCACAGGAGCCACTCCCTGGGTTGATATAATCCTCCTACTAGCAAGTTCTTATTTGTCAGCCCAGGGGCCTGAGGCTGGATGCTCCAATGGTGCTGTGCTGCATCTGTGGGCTGTTTCTATTGTATGCAAAAGCACAGGATTTAGGTCTTCTTGTTGTCACTCTGACTGCTGCATGACGCTGTACACCTGTCGCTCTCCCTGGATCCTTCTTTAAAGTGGCATAGTCCCTGGTGGCTGTCTGCAAGCACAGGACATGTGGTTGTAGGTTCTCTGTGGTTGGTCTGCAGTGAAGAAGCATTTCGCCTAACCAACACAGATCACCAAAGCAACATTCCTATGACTTGGCAAGATTCTCAGCCATTTACCTGTGTCCCAGCTCCTACTGATAGTGGTTGTGAACATTGGGCAATGTTCCTCTCTGCTCACTGGAACAGAGCTAGACCTCTTCCCTGTGCAGAGCTCTTACTGCAGCACCATTCCCCTTTGCTGCCTGGGAAAATGGTAATATTCCACTGATTTTAATCTCTCACTCCCCAATGTTGTGAATCATGGGTATCTGTCCCTGTCCCTGCCTGAGCTCCTATGGAGGCTTTGCTAAACTCTGGGTTAGGCCAGCACTTCCCAGGAGTGACCAGCTCTCAGGTCTGCTCCCTCTCTGTCTCCTTGTTCCCATTGACCAGTAGGGTGTTTTAACAAATTTTAGCTAGTTCTCATCACTCTATAAGTTCCTTCTAGATGGATTATTGAGACATCCAATTGCAGAAGTACTTCCTCTATTTTTATTAGGTGCTATATAGAAGTAGGCAGGAGCTCTGTTATTGTCATTTCTTCTAGGGATACTGACTAGTTGTGGACCTCACAAAATGACTGCTATGTCCAGCATGGATTTCAGTTCAGAATTTGGGTAAAACTGCTTGATCCACATCACTGATTCTGTTGCTCCTGTTGCATTTTAATTTGATCTGCTTTTCTTTCCAGCTGTTATTAAGGAAGAGCTTTTATGCTTTTCCTCATTCTCTGTTGCTCGTCTTCCCTCCCCAAATCCCAGTTTAGATTTGGGACTAAGAAATTCTCTCCTTATTTTCTGTTACATTAACTAAATTTCAGGTCTCTCCAAGTCTCATACTGACCAGTATTGAGTCTTGGAGCATTTACTCTGCCCCTCATATCTCTTGTCAGCTCTTCCTTCATTGTCTCCTTTCTGGGCTATGTGTGGTCAAGAGTCACTGACTAGCTCCACTCCACCATCTTCCAGCATTTCTCTTTCTTGATAATGTCCTTTTGTTAGGTAGTAGTTAGTGATGCTGTGCAGTGAGATTCACAGCAAGTTTACAGGTTTACTATAAGTTAGTCATTTTCTTTATATTACTACCAAGGCAGATGAGTAAAAAACTTGTAGCAGATAACTTGTAGAAAAAACACAGCAGATGCATAGGACTTAAGAATAAGTAAATACAATCAAAAAGAGCTACTTGGGAGAATGCATCAAGAAAAGAGGATTAATGAGACTAACACTTGACAGGTCCTCTGAGGTCCGGGTAAAGCTAGGAGTTATGACCATTGGTATCTCCATATATTTCAGAATGGAGATTTCTTTAGTAATGCAGGAACACTATGGTAGGTTCTGACTGGTCACTACCCCCAGTACCCACATTAACACAGTACTGACTTATAGATGAAGTACCCCTGAGGAAGGTAGATACCATGACAGTTCCAGAGAGGACCAACTAAGGTGAAAAACTGCACTGCCTGATGTGAAGAAGGAGTTGAACACCTGACTCGTGAAGAGTGCAGAAGGTGGTCCCAGTTCTCAAGGCAAATATCAAACAATAATAAATTTGGAAGCGGCATGGTTTCCTTTGTCATTCACTGCTTTTAGACAGCTCTCCATCCTCCTCAAATGCTCTCTGCTTGAGCCTTATTTGCTTTTACTTTGTTTTCACTTATAATTAAGTTCCCTTTCATGACTTTTGGTGTCTGACTTTAAATTTTCTTTCATTGGAATAAAACAACTAAGTTTTGAAGCTTCTGTTTCCCACTTTCCTATTACACTTTTACATGAAAAAGGTTTTTACATTTAATTAAGTCTAATTTGCATTTCTTCTTGCTAATACTTTTGATTTTTATACTTCTGATTCTTATCATAGCTAAGAATTTGTTGCCAAACCAAAAGTTCTGAAAGTCATGAAACCCCTAATTTCTTTTGAGAGTTTTTAATTGCAGTTTTTATATTCAGGTCTTTGATCAAATTTTAATCTAATTTTTGTATGTGGTGTGAGATACATCTCCAATTTCATTCTTTTCTATGTGTATATCAAGCTGTCTGAGCATCATTTGTTAAAGAGGCTATTCTTTCTCCATTGAAAGGTCTTGAAATCCTCACTGAAAATATTCCATTTCTGAACTCTCAACCTTATTTCATTGGTCTATATGTATATCTCTTTGTAAACATCACTGTTTTCATCACAATACCTTTGTAGTAACTCCAGATATGCAGAAGCATCAGTCCTCTAAATTTGTTATTTTTTCATGAATGTTCCAATATTTCAGAATCCATGCAATTACATATGATTTTAAGAATTAGACTTTCCACTTCTGAAAAAATACAGAAGTCCAATAGAGATTTCATTGAATCTGTAGATCACTTTGGGAAGTATTTGCCATTTTAACAATATACGTATTTCTAATCTATGACTATGAGATTCCTTTCATTTGTTTTTGTCCAATTTATTAGAGGATGTTTTGTAGATTTCAATGTACAAGTTTTTCAACTGTTTGAATTTATTCCTAGGTATTTTAATTTAGTTTTATTTTCAATGCTATTTCAAATAGAATTTTCTTAATTTCATTTACAGACTGTCCATTTTTGGTATATAAAATATTTTGGTATATAAAAATGTTTTTGTGTGTTTTCACCTTATACTCACAAACTACTGAAATCATTATTAGATCTGCTAGTGTTTTACAGATCCTATCAGATTCTCTCTATAGGACCATGTCATCTATGAATCAGTTAAGTTTGGGTAGGAAAGTGAAAAAGCAAATGACCTTTACTGCTTGTTCAATTTCACTTAGCATAAATATTTTTGAGGTTATAGCATGGATCAGTAATTCATTATAATTATGGTTAAATATTTTCTCTTTTATGCCTATATCAAAATTTATATTTTCCTCCACTATTTTATGCATTTGTTTTTTTCAACTTTTGTGTACTATGAATAAGTTGACAATGAAGTTTTTTGTACAATATTTTTGAGTATCAGTATTCAATGTTTTGATTATATACTCAGAAGTGAATTTGCTGGATCGTAAGTCTTTGTATTCTATGGGGAGTAAAATATCTAATAAAAATATAGGTTCAGAAGATATAAATCTTGCAAAAGATGCTACAGTTGGAGTAGAGGCAGGGAAATAAAAAGGCAGAATAAAATGATTAATTCTCAAGAAGTGTACAGAGGGTATGGAATTAAAAATGATTTAAAGGAATTTGAAAGATCAGGGTTTTGTACTTCATCAATTATAAACAAGCCAGCTTCATTAACAGAAAAGGAAATACCACAGGTAATCAAAACTATTATTATGAGGATAATGCTTGTACTCATGTTCTTATTATAACAAAGACAAATTTCTGAGGGTCAAGCATGTAAGATTTTTTTTGCATTTGTATTTTATAGCTTTTAATATATATGAATTTACTTATTAATTAATATTTTGTTTTATCTATGCTTGATTCACCCTTTCCAAATTGTCTCCTAGAGAAAAATATGAAATTTAGAAGCATTTAATAAAACCCATCTGTATTTTTAACAACTCTCTAGTACATATTATTTCAAAATCTGCCTACTTTAGCACAATTGCGTTTCAACTGTTTGCAGTTTGATTCTTAAGGACAGAAATCCAAAATGAGAATCCTTAATTTTTATGGTTTTTTATAAAAATTACCATTTCGATCACTTTATTCTCACCTACCACATTTAGTAAATAGGTATTCCTTTAAATGCTACTTTTGAATAAAACCATTTACCACATTAAATAAGTGCCTACACTAAAAATCTAGTCTTTCTGGGTATTTTCCCTTAGTCTTTACACACTCATAATCCATCAGAAAGTGCTACAATTTCTACTTCCAAAATATATCTCACATATCCATTTCTTTTCCTCCTAACCATCTTCAGTCTAGAAATAGGTCACCCACATCTCCTGACTATCTTGAAATAGCCTCAAATATGGGACTCCTTAGCCAATAACCCTCCCGACCCAGTGACAACACATTTTTTATAAAAATGTAAATTAGATAATTTCGTATCATATTTAAATCCTCCAATGCCTTATACTTAGAATTTCTCACCCAAACTGTTTACTGCAACCTCTAAAACTCTGCATGACCTGACTCTTCAATGATTTCTTCACAATTCTCCTACTAGTTTCTACCTCACACAATGTGTTCCAGGCTCTTTTTTAAAATTTATTTATTTTGATTCATTGTAAACAAATGGGGTACAACTTATTTCTCTGTTTGTACATGGCGTAAAGGCATACCATTTGTGTAATCATACATTTACATAGGGTAATGATGTTTGTCTCATTCTGTTATTTTTCCTTCCCCCCAACCCTCCCATCCCTCTTTTCCTCTTTATAGTCCTTCCTTCCTCCATTCTTGCCTCCCTCCCACACCCCATTACATATCATCATCTGCTTATCAGAGAGATCATTCATCCTTTTGTTTTTGTTTTTTGGGATTTTTTTATCTCACTTAGCATAATATTCTCCAACTTCATCCATTTGCCTGCAAATGCCATAATTTTATTCCAGTTTATGGAATAAAGTATTATTCCATCATGAATATATACCACAGTTTCTTTATCCATTCATCAACTGAAGGGCACCTAGGTTGATTCCACAATCTGGTTATTGCGAATTGAGCAACTATGAACATTGATGTGGCTGTATCTCTGTAGTATGCTGATATTAAGTCCTTTGGGTATAGGCCAAGGAGTGGGATATCCGGGTCAAATGGG
Source organism: Sciurus vulgaris (assembly GCF_902686455.1). Taxonomy (NCBI): domain Eukaryota; kingdom Metazoa; phylum Chordata; class Mammalia; order Rodentia; family Sciuridae; genus Sciurus; species Sciurus vulgaris. The sequence goes on from NC_136471.1 coordinate 57,343,346, forward strand.
GTTCCATTCCAAGTTTTCTAAGGAATCTCCACACTGCTTTCCAGAGTGGCTGCACCAATTTGCAACCCCAACAGCAATGTATGAGTGAACATTTTTACCCACATCCTCGCCAACACCTATTGTTGCCTGTATTCTTGATAATCACCATTCTAATTGGGAATCGTAGGGGTAGTTTTGATTTGCATTTCTCTTATTACTAGAGATGTTGAACATTTTTTCATATGTCTGTTGATTGCTTGTACATCTTCTTCTGTGAAGTGTCTGTTCATTTACTTAGCCCATATCTTGATTGGGTTATTTGTATTCTTGGTGTAGAGTTTTTTGAGTTCTTTATAGATTCTGGAGATTAGTGCTCTATCTGAAGTATGGGTGGCAAAGATTTTCTCCCACTCTGTAGGATCTCTCTTCACATTGCTGATAGTTTCCTTTGCTGAGAAAAAGTTTTGTAGTTTGAATCTATCCCAATTATTGATTCTGCTTTTATTTCTTGTGCTTTGGGAGTCATATTAAGGACGTCTGATCCTAAGCTGACGTGATGAAGATTTGGACTAACTTTTTCTTCTATAAGGTGCAGGGCTCTGATCAGATTCCAAGATTCTTGATCCATTTTGAGTTCAGTTTTGTACAGTGTGAGAGATAGGGGTTTAGTTTCATTCTGCTGCATATGGATTTCCAGGGTTCCCAGCACCATTTTTTGAACAGACTGTCTTTTCTCCATTGTATTGTTGGAGACCGCTGCCCTGTAGGGCCCGCAGTGGTGGCTGGCCTCGCCCTATGGCACCGAGAAGCCCAGCTGCAAGTGCTTTCTATTGGCTGACTGATCTCCTCCGCATCCGTGCTTAGTTCGTGATCAGTACATGTCCTCATCACCCACCATTAAGTCTCCACGAGCCAAAAGCCTGACCCATTAAGGTGATTAGCTGTTATATCCCATAAAGCTGCGTATTTTGGGCGGCGGCGGGAACAAGCAAGGCAGAGCAAGCAAGGCAAGGAGGGCAGGCAGCAGCTGCGGGACGAGAAAAGAGGAGAGGCGGCCTCGGCGCGATGAGAGAGGAAGAAGAGAGAAGTGACAGCTGCACGACAAGAGAAGAAGGAGAGAGAGAGCTGCACGACAAGAGAAGAAAAAGAAGACGGTGACAGTGGAAGAGGAGGAAGAACCAGGCACTCGGCTCAGAAGCTCTCCCATAAAAATAAAGACCTTAAAACTTCATTTGAGAGCCGAGTCTTCATTGTACTCGCTGGACGAGACAAGTGGTGCCGAAACCCGGGACCCCTCGCACCGCCACAAAAGAGGTAAGTAATCCAGGTAAAACAGCTGTTAAAACTAAACAAGTCTAGTAAAATAAGTTAAGAAAGGTTAAAGCAGTGTACAGGGAGCTCGATAAATTAACCCCCAGCGGAGCTGGGTCGAAGAGGGCCCACGTACAGGGAACTGGGTAAAGCAACCCCCGGTGAAGAGGGCCCAAATACAGGGGACTGGGTAAAGTAACCCCCAGTGGACTGGCCAGGTATTAGGATTTTGTGTGCTTGTTGTTTGTCAAGAGTTCATGTCTTTGGTTGCATTGTAAAGTTGCAGAACGCTACTGTTTTTAGTTGTTTTAGTGTGACTTAGCATTGTAGTGTGGGTAGCATTTAAAGCTTTAGAAAATGGGCGGCGAAACATCACAGATCAGAATGGAGGGTCCGCTTAGAGACTTATTAAAAGCAAATGGAACACCTCTAAAAACAAAGACTGCGAGGCTTTTCCTCAGAACAATAGAGGAAGCTGCACCATTGTTTTTAGATGAGGGACTCTTAAATATACCACAGTGGGATCACTTAGGAGAGGATCTAAGAAAGAGGGAGAAAGTAAAACCATTGCCGGTGGGCACGAGCCACGAGTGCAATTTGGATGTTGATTTGCAGGTGTTTAATTAACCCGAGGCCAACGTTTAAAGATACTCTAGAAAAAGGAGAAGACATTTTAGAGGAGAAAAAAGAGGAACAGGAATAAAGAACACAAGGAATGCAAGGGCTAAACTTTGAGAGAGGAGGACCCCCAGGATCATGTTTCTATTGTAAACAACAAGGACACTTTAAAAAACAATGTCCCCAGTTAAAACAGCAAGACAGACCCCAGAGAAGGCCTAAACCTGGAGTCTGCCCAAGATGTAGAAAGGGATATCATTGGGCTAGTGAATGTAGATCTATGATAAATGTAGATGGTAACCCCATCCTTCCTCGTGGAAGTTCAAAAAACGAGGGATGGGGCCCACAACCCCAGGGCCCGGCACAAATGTATGGGGTGATGCAAAAAGTGGCCAGGACACATTATCCAGTGACAGACCAAGGACAGCGACACCAGGAAGTGCAGGACTGGACCTCTGTTCTACCACCAGAGCAATACTAACGCCAGAAATGGGAGTACAAGTCATACCTGTTGACTTTAAGGGTCCCCTACCTGAGAACACCATGGGACTATTATTGGGCAGAAGCTCCAGTGCACTCAAAGGATTAATGATAGTTCCAGGAGTCATAGATTAAGATTATACAGGAGAAATTAAAGTGCTTGCTTCATCACCTCAGGGCATTATTTCCATTTCTCCGGGAGACCGAATAGCTCAGCTTTGTATACTACCTAGTCTTCATGGCTCATTCCCATCACAACAATGTTTTAGGGGAGATAAGGGTATGGGATCTACAGGTATTGATTTGGCCTGCCTTACTATGGAACTAAAAAACAGACCTATGTTAGAATTAATTGTAAAAGGAAAAATTATAAATGGATTGTTAGACACAGGAGCAGACACAAGTATCATAGCAGAAAAAGACTGGCCAAAGGATTGGCCCACACAAAAGGCAAATCAAACATTGAGAGGATTAGGTATTGTCACAGAGCCAAAAAAGAGCTCCATGTGGCTACAATGGAAAAGCCCAGAAGGTCAAGAAGGACTTTTCCAACCATATGTCTTAGAACAAATCCCGGTGACATTATGGGGTAGAGATATTTTAAATCAAATGGGGATGAAACTAACCACAGAAGGAATATACAGTGAACAAGCACAAAACATAATGAAAAAACAAGGGCACAAGTGGGGAAAGGGCTTAGGAATCAATGAACAAGGCATAACGGAACCAATATCAATTAAACAAAAAGGTGATAGACAGGGATTGGGTTTTTCCTCGGGGCCACTGATGAAATAATTAAAATAAAATGGAATATAGAAAAGCCAATCTGGGTCCCTCAGTGGCCCCTAAATACAGAAAAACTTAAAGCAGCCCAGGAATTAGTACAAGAACAATTAGAGGCGGGGCATATAAGGCCCTCCACATCACCTTGGAATACCCCCATATTTGTTATAAAAAAGAAATCAGGTAAATGGAGATTATTACATGACCTAAGAGCCATCAATGCCATAATGCAATCCATGGGGCCAATTCAATTGGGCCTACCAGTCTTATCAGCATTACCAAAGGACTGGAAATCAATAATATTAGATATAAAGGATTGTTTTTTCTCTATTCCTCTACACCCTGACGACACAGAAAAGTTTGCTTTTACAGTCCCCTCTATTAATCATGGACAGCCTGATGCCAGATATGAATGGAAAGTCCTACCCCAAGGGATAGCCAGTAGTCCAAATATATGTCAAATTTATGTAAATAGTGCTTTAATACCAATCAGAAATAAGTACCCAGATATAATTATATACTATTATATGGATGATGTATTAATTTGCTACGCAGAACAAACAATACTAGAGAAGGTATTTACTGATCTAATCAGTCATTTAAAGACAAGAGGACTTATTATAGCACCTGAAAAGATACAAAGACAACAAGTTCAAGAATTTTTAGGCGCTAAAATAAACAGCACAATCATTACACCCTTAAAAACTTCTCTTAGACTCGACCATCTTAATACCTTAAACGATTTTCAAAGGTTATTAGGTGATATTAATTGGATAAGGCCTTACCTTAGATTAACTACTCGAGATTTAGGACCATTATTTAATATCTTAAAGGGAGATGCTCATCCTTCTTCACCCAGAAAACTTACAGAGGAAGCCAGAAAAACCCTAGGTGTAGTACAAAAAAGACTAGACGAGGCACAGGTTGATCATATAGATCTGTCAGCATCTCTATCACTCATAGTACTTCCAAATAATTTAGTCCCTACAGGAGTCCTCTGGCAACAAGGACAAGTACATTTACCCTACTCTCCAGGAAAAACAATAGTTTCTTATCCTGAAGCAATAGCACAAATAATATTCAAGGCATTAAAATCAGCCATCATAGTATTTGGAAAAACTCCAGACAAGATAATAACCCCATATAATTCAGAACAAATTTCTTACTTAAGCAATAATAACAATGATTGGGCAATTCTTATGTTCACAACTGCTGCCCAATTTGACAATCATTATCCAAAACATCCATATATACAATTTTATCTAGGAAATCCTGTGATTCAAATAAAAATTACAAAAAGGGAACCTATAAGACAAGCAGTGGTAGTGTTTACTGATGGTTCCAATAATGGTACTGGAGCATATTTTCATAAAGACAAGGTACAAACATTTCTTTTTCCAAAGGCTTCTGCACAGCAAATAGAATTATTAACAATAGAACAAACATTAAAATATTTTCATAAAGTTCCTGTAAATATTCTGTCGAATACCATTACGCTGTTAATGCAGTTCAACAACTGGAAGACGCCTGTCTAATCAACAAAAATTCCACCATATCCAACATACTCTTAGCATTACAAAAACTCATTTGGAGTAGAACAGAGCCATTCTACATAGGACATTTAAGAGCTCACACAGACTTGCCAGGTCTGTTAACACAGGGCAATAATATAGCTGATCTAGCCACAAGGGATCCTCATTTTTTTCTATAATAGAAGAAGCACAAAACTTCCATAGTAAATTTCATGTAAATTCTAAAAACCTTACAAATAAAATTCAATATAACCAAAGAACAAGCCAAAACCATTGTAAAAAACTGTAATAATTGTGTAACATATATAAATTCACCTAATAATAGCATTAATCCAAAAGGCCAATTGCCCAACCATCTATGGCAGATGGATGTAACACATATTCCAGAGTTTGGAAATCTCAAATTTGTTCATGTAACTATTGATAACTACTCAGGGGTTATATTTGCTTCATTACATAGTGGATAAAAAATAAAAGATGTCATATCACATTGCTTACAGGCCTTTGCAACTTGGGGAAAGCCTAAACAATATAAGACAGACAATGGGCCTGCATATATTTCTGCATCATTTAAAAATTTCTTAAGTACCTTTGATATTTCCCATTCCACTGGAATTCCATACAATCCTATGGGACAAGGAATCATTGAAAGAGCCAATCAAATACTAAAGGCTGTTTTAAATAAACAAAAAGGGGGAATAGGAGACACATACAGGTCTCCTAAAGATAAACTAAACATAGCATTATTTACTTTAAATTTTTTAAATTTGGACAAAGATGGAAAAACAGCCGCAGATAGACACGAAAATCCTGCAGCGGCTCCAAAGGTCCTTGTACAATGGAAGGATGTACTCAATGGACAATGGAGAGGCCCGGATCCAGTGTTATTCTGGAGTCAAGGCTCCATATGTGTTTTCCCACAGGGTGAAAAAACACCAGTCTGGATCCCAGAGAGATTAACAAGACCCGCATCTAAGACGTCATCATCCTTTACCATTAACTAATACGTCTTCTATTCTTCCACCTATTTTTAGTACCAATGCTTCGACAGGATTGCCTGCAGTTCTCTTTGATTCACAGACTGTTCTTTTACATCTTTTTCTTTACCAGGATGATGTTCAGTTAGGAATGAAACATGTCAATCCTTACAACTGGCTTCTGCTTTCTAACACAAAAGGATATACTAATATACAGTCTTGTTTCAGCCTTCTGGGAGTGGAACATAAATTGTGCCAGTGGAATTCCTCTAATTGGGACAATTCTTCTTTCCTATCTGCTACTCAATCTCTTACCTGTAATGGAAGCATAACCTTTCCTCCCACTCCGGTTTGTGTGTCACCCTCTTTCATGTTTCTATTAACTAACCATAGTACTACCATCCTAAATTGTTCTGATGCTAATGTAACTTGTTTCCTTTCACAATGTTGGAATGCCTCCCAGTTTTCCGTTGCAGTAACCAGTTTCCATAACTGATGAAGAGCTGCCTATGATTTTGTCTAGAAACAAAAGAGACTTCGGCATTACAGCAGCAGTGGTTACAGCGGTGGCTATGTGTGCTGCTGCAGCTGCAGTAGCAGCGACAGCATTAGCTACTACAATACCAATAGCCCGAGCTGTCAATAATATAGCTGAAAGAGCCACCTCAGCTTTACAAAAAAGCTGGCATAACTGATCTTATACACAAAAGGTTATCAATGCCCACTTACTCCTGATAACCTTACCACTCAATTATGATTAGAGACTGAAACATGGGCAGACATCATGGCTCTTGGAATACTTATGGTACTGGGTTTGGACTAATGATCTGATGCCTTATGCACGTAAGATGCCAACAACAGGGAGAACATCAGACCATCAAAATGGCACTTATGGCGCTTAAAACTGGCACATCTCCCCAGGTGTGGCTAAATATGCTGGGTCGGTAGCCAATGACGGGTAAGCAAACAGAGACATATATCAACCTAAGACAAGTCCTCATCCCAAGATGGGTGAGATACCAACGACGGGTAAGAATAAGTTCTGCTGTTATGCAACCTAAGACAGACACGATCCCGGGGATCCAGAATCACAGATAGGCTCATGGGGGCCCATACCAACCTAAGACAGGGTTCTGACGCCTGGAGGTCAGAATTCCGATGACGGGTAAGGACGGTGCTTGCCACATGAGCTATCATGATGACCTGATCCTAAGCCATTAATAAAACAGAAAGGGGAAGATGTTGGAGGCCGCTGCCCTGTAGGGCCCGCAGTGGTGGCTGGCCTCGCCCTATGGCGCCGAGAAGCCCAGCTGCAAGTGCTTTCTATTGGCTGACTGATCTCCTCCACGTCCGTGCTTAGCTCGTGATCAGTACATGTCCTCATTACCCACCATTAAGTCTCCACGAGCCAAAAGCCTGACCCATTAAGGTGATTGGCTGTTATATCCCATAAAGCTGCGTATTTTGCGCGGCGGCGGGAGCAAGCAAGGCAGAGCAAGCAAGGCAAGGAGGGCAGGCAGCAGCTGTGAGACGAGAAAAGAGAAGAGGCGGCCGTGGCGCGATGAGAGAGGAAGAAGAGAGAAGTGACAGCTGCACGACAAGAGAAGAAGGAGAGAGAGAGCTGCGCGACAAGAGAAGAAAAAGAAGACGGTGGCAGTGGAGGAGGAGGAAGAACCAGGCACTTGGCTCAGAAGCTCTCCCATAAAAATAAAGACCTTAAACCTTCATTTGAGAGCCGAGTCTTCATTGTACTCGCTGGACGAGACATGTATGTTTTGGCACCCATGTCTAGTATGAGAAATCTGTATTTATTTGGGTTTGCCTCTGTGTCCTCTATTCTGTACCATAGATCTACCTGTCTATTTTGGTGCCAATACCATGCCGTTTTTGTTACTATCACTCTGTAGTATAGTTGAAGGTCTGATATTGTGATACCCACTGCTTCACTTCCTGCTAAGAATAAGGATTGCTTTAGCTCTCCTGGGTCTCTTATTTTTCCAAATGAAATTCGTGAATGCTTGCTCTATTTCTGTAAGGTATGTCATTTTTTGGGTTTTTAATTGGAATTGCATTGAATTTGTGTAGCACTTTTGGTAATATGGCCCTTTTGGCAATATTAATTCTGCCTATCCAAGAACATGGGAGATCTTTCCATCTTCTAACGTTTTCTTTAATTCCTTTCTTTAGTGTTCTGTAGTTCTCATTGTAGTGTCTTTCACCTCTTTTGTTAGATTGATTCCTAAGTTTTTTTTTTTTTTTTTGAGGCTATTGTGCATGGGCTAGTTTTCCTAAATTCTCTTTCTGAGGATTCACCACCTATGAAAAAAAATGCATTAGAATTATGAACATTGATTTTTTTTTTATCCTGCTTCTTTACTGAATTCATTTATGAGTTCTAAAAGTTCTCTGGTGTAATTTTCCAGCTCTGCTAAATACAGACTCATGTCATTGGCAAATAGGGATAGTTCGAATTCATCTTTTCCTATTCATATCCCTTTAATTTCTCTGGTCTGTCTAATTGCTCTGGCTAGAGTTCCAAGGATGATGTTGAATAGAAGTGTTGAAAGAGGGCATCTCTGCCTTGTTCCATTTTTTAGGGGGAATGCTTTCACTTTTTCTCCATTTAGAATGATATTGGCCATGGGCTTAGCATTGACAGCCTTTACAATGTTAAGGAATATTCCTACTCTCCCTATTTTTCTAGTGTTTTGAGCATGAAGGGTTGTTGTATTTTATCAAATCTTTTTCTGCTTCTATTGAAATAATCGTGTGATTCTTGACTTTAAGTCTGTTGATACGGTGAATTACATTTATTGATTTCGGGATGTTGAACCAACCTTGCATCCCTGGGATTAAACCCACTTGATCGTGGTGCACTATCTTTTTAATATGTTTTCATATGTGATTTGCTAAAATTTTGTTGAGAATTTTTGCATCTATGTTCATTAGGGATATTGGTCTGAAATTCTTTTCCTTGATATGTCTCTGTCTGGTTTTGTTATCAGGGTTATATTAGCTTCATAGAATGAGTTTGGGAGGGTTCCCTCCTCTTCTATTTCATGGAATACTTTGAGGAGTATTGTAATGAGCTCTTCTTGGAAAGTCTTGTAGAACTTGACTGAGAATCCATCTGGTCCCGGACTTTTCTTTGCTGTTGGGCTTTTGATGACTTCTTCTATTTTATTGCTTGAAAATTGATACATTTAAATTGTTCATATCCTCCTGATTCAGTTTGGGTGGATCATATGTCTCTAAAAACCTGTTGATGTCTTTGAGATTTTTTATTTTGTTGGAGTATAGATTTTCAAAATATCTTCTAATTATGTATTGTACTTCAATAGTGTCTGTTCTGATATTTCCTTTTCCATCCGAATTTTAATAATTTGAGTTTTCTCTCTCCTCTTTGTTAGTGTGGCTAAGGGTTTATCAATTTTGTTTATTTTTTTAAAGAACCAATTTTTTTTTATCTTGTGAACTTTTTCAATTTTTTCTTTTGTTTCAATTTCACTGATTTCAGCTCTGATTTTAACTACTTCCTGTCTTCTACTATTTTTTGTGTTGATCTGTTCTTCTTTTTCTAGGGCTTTAAGCTGTAGTGTTAGGTCATTTATTTGTTGACTTTTTCTTCTTTTATTTAATGTGCTCCCTGAAATTAATTTTTCTCTTAGTACTGTTATCATAGTGTCCCAGAGATTTTGATATGTTTTACCTTTGTTCTCTTTTACCTCTAAGAATTTTTTAATTTCCCTCTGATGTCTTCTGTCATTCATGCATCATTCAAAAGTGTATTATTTAATCTCCAGGTTTTGGAGTAGTTTCTGTTTTTTATTTTGTCATTTATTTCTAATTCCATTCCATTATGATCTGATAGAATACAAGGTAAGGTCTCTTTTTTATTTGCTAACAGTAGCTTTGAGGCATAATATATGGTCTATTTTAGAGAAGGATCCATGTGCTGCTGAGAAGAAAGCGTATATGCTCATTGGTGGATGAAATATTCTATACTTTTCTGTTAATTCTAAATTGTCAATTGTGTTATTGAGATATATGGTTTCTTTGTTCAATTTTTGTTTGGAAGAGCTGTCCAGCGGTGAGCAAGTTATGTTAAAGTCACCTAGTATTATTGTGTTGTGGTCTATTTGGTTCCTGGAGTTGAGAAGGATTTGTTTGACATACAAGGAAGAGCCATTGTTTGGTGCATAAATATTTATGATTGTTATGTCTTCCTGATTTATGCTTCCCTTAAGCAGTATGAAATGTCCTTTATCCCTTCTGACTAAATTTGGTTTGAAGTCCACATTATCTGATATGAATGTGGGTTCCAGGCTCTTTCTGATTCTCCATATTCTTTCTTCAGAGCATTTTTTTCCTTCTGTTATTTGTACTTGAAAAGCTTTTAACCAGATGAAACTTGAATGTCAAGTCCCACCAATATTTGGTATCTGTAGATAGATTGCAATCACATATTCTATTTACCTTGCTCAGCACATCCATTAAGGTTTTCTATCACCCCTACCAGATTATAAATTTGATTAGTACAAATCTCTTATTTATTGATTATCATACTATCATATGCACATAGACTATGCCTGATTAAAAAATAAGCATGTGTTCACTGTATAAACAAATTCCATATTATTAATAGAAAGGAAACTGCCATCTTCTTTTTTTTCCATTTAGTTCATTACTTCCCTCTAAAACTTTATATTTTTCTTACATGTTTAATATCTTTCACTCAACTGTTATGTTCCCCCAGTCATGCATAACTCAGGTTACTATTAGATAAAAAATTAAACCTTTAGACTCTTTGTCATGACATACCTTAACTTCTCAACCTTACCCCTTAGCCACTTCAAAGGATACATATCAAATTCATGGCCTTAGATGTGCTACTGGTGATATGAATAATAACAGATACTTGCATATATTGTTTCCCCTTCAGCCCTTCCTGCCAAACAACTCAGAAACTAGTTCATGGATGGATACTCCTCAGAATTATGGTTTGGACCATATTCAAAATTATACTGTCCATTCCCAAATTAGTTTATTAAATAGACTTGATTTTCTATCTTGGTCTATATTCTTAACTTTCACAGAATTTCTTTTGATTTTATTCTTATTCTAGGACTGTAGTCCTGTCATATGTCTTGATCACTAAAAGATCATGCTAACGTTTCAAGTTAGTTATAACTGTATTCTGTAATATTGGACACATATTCATTAGCTCAGTCTGCGGGATGATGAAGGAAGATGTGATTCTTTTATTTTCATGGCAAAATTTCCATCCAATGACTGACAATTCTTTATTTGTTTAAAGTTGAGATCTTTCTGTTAGTGTGATCTCCTCAGTATCATCTATTTCAGAATTGTTCTTGAGCTTCAGTGAGTTGCATAATCAACTTTATAATAAGCACTTTAGTCCTGAAACTTCAATGTCAAGTCTTGCCAGTCTGTGGTATCTTGTTTGTGACATAAAATAGGATGCAATAATATCTTGTATTTTGGCAAATTTAATCCATTCTTTTATTCCTTATCATTTGATTTCTTTTTCTACCTCATTAGTAAAACTGTTTTCTGGATTGGTCTCCAAATGATATCAGCAATTTCTTAGGTCTCATTAAAATGCATCCCTATGTAGATGTTTACTAATAATCACTTCCTTGTTGAAATGTTCTTAAATTTTATCATTTGTGAATTTTAATTAATATATTTTTATTTCATCTTTTTAAGTAGGCATTTTTTGTTGCTTTTCTAATAACACAGTCTTCTTTTTCTTAAATAAAAATATTTCCATTGATTTCATTTTAATTTGTTACTTAGAGAACTAACTTATTCAATATCTCAATTATTACTCTCATGTGAAGTTTATATTCTTAGTTCAAACTTGTATGGAACACTCATATTTCTGTATGATTCCTAGCAATTTCATTTTAATAGTCTCCCAGAACCTCTTTATCAACCTGTCAAAAAGCTGAACCTCTAGTCTAATGGACCAACCTCATTTTTCTAAATGGTTTCCAATATTTTTTGTTTTCATGTGAACTTCAGATTATTTTTATGTATCCCCACATCACTGCCACATTCAACTATGCAGTAAATAACAGAGTTTTTCATTAAATCATTTCTCACATAATACTTTATATTCAGCATTCTTTCCAGAAACCATGTTCCATCTTTTATAAAACATGTATGAATTATACAAACACCTGCCTAATTGTTTCCTCAGTTTTCAATATTATTTCCTGTGGAGCAGTCATCTCCAATTGAGTTATATTGGCATAAAGGTGCAAAAGATAATCCATTCAAATTTTAAACAGAAATATTACAGCATTGATTTATATTTATTTGATTCTTAAAATCAAAAATAAAAATTACTCATATTTAGCACACATTTTGGTGCTACCATTCAACTTGGTTCATAGGTCATGTGGTTGTTTGACAATGATGATGTATTTTGATACCATAGTAATGGACGGTTTGACAGCAGTGGCTGCAATTTTTGTTTTCAGCTTTTTGTTAGATACGGTGACTTATCTGTCCCAATTCAGTGGGTTTACATATTGTATTACCAATTTTTTATTAAAATAATAAACAATGACTAAGGAGACCAATAATATTCCTATGATGAAAGAGAAGATTGAAATATTAATAATGCAAATAGAGAAGAATAATATGAAAAAAGCAGCACTGACAGTTATTGAAGTAGCACTTTTTCACTCTCATCATCAGTTAAAAGTATTGATAAATCAGATACAAGAAGTCATCCAAATTTACTAATGTCAACAAAATATTTAAAATACATATTTATATGCATTGCTCTCAATAATAAACCTATCCTTTATACCACAGTTTCTTTATCCACTCATCAATTGAAGGGCATCTAGGTTGGTTCCACAGTCTGGCTATTGTGAATTGAGCAGCTATGAATATTGATGTGGCTATATCTCTGTAGTATGCTGATTTTAAGTCCTTTGGGTATAGGCCAAGAGTGGGATAGCTGGGTCAAATGGAGGGTCCATTCCAAGTTTTCTAAGGAATCTCCACACTGCTTTCCAGAGTGGCTGCACTAATTTGCAGCCCCACCAGCAATATACGAGTGTACCTTTCTCCCTACATCCTCGCCAACACCTGTTGTTGCTCGTATTCTTGATAATCACCATTCTAATTGGGGTGAGATGAAATCTTAGGGTGGTTTTGATTTGCATTTCTCTTATTACTAGAGATGTTGAGCATTTTTCCATATGTTTGTTGATTGCTTGTAGAGCTTCTTCTGTGAAGTGTCTATTCATTTCCTTAGCGAAACTGTGGTATATATATATACAATGGAATATTACTCAGCCATAAAGAATGATAAAATTATGGCATTTGCAGGCAAATGGATGAAATTGGAGAATATCATGCTAAGTGAGATAAGCCAATCTCAAAAAGCCAAAGGACGAATGATATCGCTAATAAGTGGAGGATGACACATAATGGGGGGGAGGGAAGGGTTAGTGTTAGGGTTAGAGTTAGGGTTAGGGAGAGGGGCAAGTATGGAGGAAGGAACTACTGTATAGAGGGTAAAGAGGGGTGGGAGGGGTGTGGGGAAGGGAAAAAATAACAGAATGAATCAAACAACATTACTCTATGTAAATTTATGATAACACAAATGGTATGCCTTGACTCCATGTAGAAACAGAGAAACAACATGTATCCCATTTGTTTACAATAAAAAAATAAATAAATAAAAAAAAACCTGTCCTTAAATATGAATGTTCTGTGACATATTCTTGACTAGTCACAAAGGAAAGTATCACAGAAGCATATCATAATGTATTATTACTTTTATTTTAATCTCACTTTTTAATTTTAAGTATACAGTCATATGTAGTACCATAGGAAAATTCATGCTTTATAATGAAATAAGTATACCCATAAAAGAATTATAGATCATATTAACATTCATATCACAAATTGATTATTTTTCATGAAACCCTCATACCACTTCATAATAAAATTCTCCCGTCAATAAAGTTTAAACATTTTAGCAAATGTTCTGTGGCTAGTTCCAACTAATAGTTTTAACATTTTTCTGACCATACTCTATCCATATAAACTTTCATGCACAAGATGTCACCAACCATTATATCATCTTCTCCTATTGACCTTAATAATTAGGAGTTCTCAATATTGAGTTGGGTAGAATTATTTTAAAATTCTTTATTTCATTTTCCAAAATCTTATTTCTGAGAAACATCTAGAGTTTTAATTTGTGTTAAGTATTATAGAATGTAACAACACTTGGCCTTTACTATTAAATGGCAACAGGAAGCTGGAGCTAACTAATAGAGGTTCCCTTTATATTGAACATTTGTTTCAGTTCAGAAATATCCATCTTTATTTTTTTGTCTCTGTGCCTTAATTGATTGTGATGTTTTAAGAGAAATGGAAGAACTTGGGAGGCTGAATCAGGAGGATCACAAGAATAAGGCCAGCTTTGACAACTTAGTGAGACTCTTTCTAAAAATATAAATGAATAAATTGATTTATTAATCAACTAATTAGTTAATAGATAAATAAATAGGTTGTGTCTGTAGCTCAGTAGTAGAGTAACTCACATTTTAATCCCTGACACTATAGCCAGGGCTGGGGCTGTGGGCAAAGAAATTTAAGAGAGCATATATTTTGTTGGAAGAGAAGAATGCTCTGAGTTCTCTAGCCCTTTGTGTCTCTAATGTCTGCTTTCCTGTTTCTAACAAACTTACACAACTCCAAAGACTCTAAGTGACCCTTCAAATCCATAATAACTTAAGTTTGCAGGATATTATCTTTCAGGTATTTAGAATCTCACAAAAAGTGAAAAGAAGAAAAAAGTTCTCCAAGACTCCTCACCCTTTAAAATAAAAAACAAAAAGAGACCATTAGCTGTGAAACGAACATGGAAGAACTTTTCTCCAGTTGAAGCCAGGAACAAAGAAGTATCTGGGAGGGTTATAGATGCCTGAGGCATAATTGCTATATGAAAACAGATCCTTTAGTTTACAAAGTAAAAGGAAAACTTGGAATTAAGCTCTAAGTTAAATCCTTGTGGGGGAAACTGATTGATTGTTGTTCAACAGTTTTGATAATTATAGAAGTAAAAAAAGAAAAGCAAGTAATTTCTGCAGGAATATTTTCCCATATCTATTTAGAAATCCAAACGATAAATATCTAGAAATACCATTTTATTTATTTATTTATTTTTTTATTGTAAACAAATGGGATACATGTTGTTTCTCTGTTTCTACATGGAGTCAAGGCATACCATTTGTGTAAACATAAATTTACATAGGGTAATGATGTTTGATTCATTCTGTTATTTTTTCCATTCTCCCACCCCTCCAACCCCTCTTTTCCCTCTATACAGTCTTTTCTTCCTCCATTCCTGCCCCCCTCCCTAACCCTAACTCTAACCCGAACACTAAACCCTCCCACCCCCAATTATGTGTCATCATCCACTTATCAGTGAGATCATTCGTCCTTTGGTATTTTGAGATTGGCTTAACTCACTTAGCATGATATTCTCCAATTTCATAGATTTGCATGCAAAGGCCATAATTTTATCTTTCTTTATGGCTGAGTAATATTCCATTGTATATATATATACCACAGTTTCTTTATCCATTCATCAATTGAAGGACATCGAGGATGGTTCCACAATCTGGCTATTGTGAATTGAGCAACTATGAACATTGATGTGGCTGTATCTCTGAAGTATGCTGATTTTAAGTCCTTGGGGTATAGGCCAAGGAGTGGGATAGCTGGGTCAAATGGTGGTTCCATTCCAAGTTTTCTAAGGAATCTCCACACTGCTTTCCAGAGTGGCTGCACTAATTTGCATCCCACCAGCAATGTATGAGTGTACCTTTCTGCCGACATCCTCCTCAACACCTGTTGTTGCTTGTATTCTTAATAATCGCCATTCTAATTGTGATGAGATGGAATCTTAATGTACATTTGATTTGCATTTCTCTTATTACTAGAGATGTTGAACATTTTTCCATATGTTTGTTGATTGCTTGTAGATCTTCTTCTGTGAAGTGTCTGTTCATTTCCTTAGCCCATTTGTCGATTGGGTTATTTGCATTCTTTCTGTAGAGTATTTCGAGTTCTTTATAGATTCTGGAGATTAGTGCTCTATGTGAAGTATGATTGGCAAAGATTTTCTCCCACTCTGTAGGCTCTTTCTTCGCATTGCTGATAGTTTCCTTTGCTGAGAGAAAGCTTTTTATTTTGAATCTATTCCAGTCATTGATTCTTGCTTTTATTTCTTGTGCTATGGGAGTCCTGTTGAGGAAGTGAGGTCATAAGCCGACATGTTGAACATCTGGACCTACTTTTTCTTCTATACTCTACAGGGTCTCTGGTCTGATTCCGCAGTCCTTAATCCACTTTGAGTTTAGTTTCATGCATGGTGAGAGATAAGGGTTTAGTGTCATTCTCTTGAATATGGATTTCCAATACTCCCAGCAACATTTGTTGAAGAGGCTATCTTTTCTCCATTGCATATTTTTGGTACCTTTGTCTAGTATGAGAAAATTGTATTTATTTGGGTTTGTGTCCATATCCTCTATTCTGTACCATTGATCTACTTTTCTATTTTGGTATGATTACCATGCTGTTTTTGTTACTATTGCTTTGTAGTAGAGTTGAAGATCTGGTATTGCGATACCCCCTGCTTCACTCTTTCTGCTAAGGATTGCTTTAGCTATGCTGGGTTTCTTATTCTTCCAGATGAATTCCATGATTGATTGCTCTATTTCTGTAAGGTACATCATTGGGATTTTAATTGGAATTGCATTGAACTTGTGTAGCACTTTTGGTAGTATGGCCATTTTGGTAATATTAATTCTTCCTATCCAAGAACATGGGAGATCTTTCCATCTTCTAAGGCTTTCTTTAATTTCTTTCTTTAGTGTTCTTTCTTTCTCATTGTAGATGTCTTTCACCTCTTTTGTGAGATTGATTCCCAAGTACTTTATTTTTTTCGAGGCTATTGTGAATGGGGTAGTTTTCCTAATTATTCTTTCCAAAGATTCATCACTTATGTATAAATTGCTTTAGATTTATGAGCATTGATCTTATATCCTGCTACTTTCCTGAATTCACTTATGAGTTCTAACAGTTTTCTGGTGGAATTTCCTGGTTCCTCTAAGTATATAATCATATCATCAGCAAATAGGGATAGTTTGAGTTCTTCTTTTCCTATTCGTTTCCCTTTAATTTCCTTGATCTGTCTAATTGCTCTGGTTAGAATTTCAAGGATGATATTGAATAGAAGTGGTGAAAGAGGGCATCCCTGCCTTGTTCCAAGTTTTAGGGGGAATGCTTCCAGTTTTTCACCATTTAGAATGATATTGGGCATGGGCTTAGCATAGATGGCCTTTACAATGCTAAGGAATGTTCTCACTATCCCTATTTTTTCTAGTGTTTTGAGCATGAAGGGGTGCTGTATTTTATCAAATGCTTTTTCTGCATCTATTGAAATAATCATGTGATTCTTGACTTTAAGTCTATTGATATGGTGAATGACATTTATTGATTTCCTGATGTTGAACCAACCTTGCATCCCTGGGAAGAAACCCACTTGATCATGGTGCACTATCTTTTTAATATGTTTTTGTATGTGATTTGCTAAAATTTGGTTGAGAGTATTTGCATCGATGGACATTGAGGATATTGGTCTGAAATTTTCTTTCCTCTATGTGTCTCTGTCTGGTTTAGGTATCAGGGTAATATTGGCTTCACAGAATGAGTTTGGGAGTGTTCCCTCCTCTTCTATTTTATGGAATACTTTGAGAAGTATTGGAATGAGCTCTTCTTTAAAGGTTTTGTAGAACTCAGCTGAGAACCCATCTAGTCCCGGACTTTTCTTTGTTGGTAGGCTTTTGATGACTTCTTCTATTTCATTACTTGAAATTGGTCTATTTAAATTGTGTATGTCCTCCTCGTTCAGTTTAGGCAATTCATATGTCTCTAGAAACCTGTTGATGTCTTCGAAATTTTCTATTTTGTTGGAGTATAGATTTTCAAAATAGTTTCTAATTATATTTTGTATTTCAATCGTGTCTGTTGTGATATTTCCTTGTTCATTCTGAATTTTAGTGGTTTGGGTTTTCTCTCGTTGTCTCTTTGTTACTGTGGTTAAAGGTGTATCAGTTTTGTTTATTTTTTCAAAGAATCAACTATTTATTTTGTCAATTTTTTTTATTGTTTCTTTTGTTTCAATTCCGTTGATTTCAGCTCTGAATTTAACTATTTCTTGTCTTCTACTACTTTTGTTGTTGGTCTGTTCTTCTTTTTCTAGGGCTTTGAGCTGTAGTGTTAGGTCGTTTATTTGTTGAGTTTTACTTCTTTTATTGAATGCGCTCCATGAAATAAATTTTCCTCTAAGTACTGCTTTCATAGTGTCCCAGAGATTTTGATATGATGTTTCTTTGTTCTCATTTACCTCTAAGAATTTTTTAATTTCCTTCCTAATATCTTCTGTTATCCATTCATCATATAATAGCATATTGTTTAATCTCCATGTGTTGGAGTAGTTTCTGTTTTGTACTCTTTCATTTATTTCTAACTTCAATCCATTATGATCTGATAGAATACAAGGTAGTGTCTCTATCTTCTTGTATTTGCTAACATTAGCTTTGTGGCATAATATATGGTCTATTTTAGAGAAGGATCCGTGTGCTGCTGAGAAGAAAGTGTATTCACTCTTGGTAGGATGGTATATTCTATAAATGTCTGTTAAGTCTAAATTATTGATTGTGTTATTGAGATCTATGGTTTCTTTGTTCAATTTTTGTTTGGAAGATCTGTCCAGTGATGAGGGAGGCATGTTAAAATCATTTAGTATTATTGTGTTATGTTCTGTTTGGTTTCTGAAATTGAGAAGGATTTGTTTGACATACATGGATGAGCCACTGTTTGGGGCATACATGTTTATGATTGTTATATCTTGCTGATTTATGCTTCCCTTAAGCAGTATGAAATGTCCTCCTTTATCCCTTCTGTCTAACTTTGGCTAAAAGTCCACATTATCTGAAATGAGGATGGTACTCCAGCTTTTTTGCTGAGTCCATGTGCATGGTATGTTTTTCCCCATCCTTTCACCTTTAGTCTCTGGCTATCTCTATGAGGTGAGTCTCTTGCAGGCAACCTATTGTTGCATCTTTCTTTTTGATCCAATCTGCCAGTCTATGTCTTTTGATTGATGAATTCAGGCCATTAACATTCGGGGTTATTATTGAGATATGAATTGGTTTCCCAGTCATTTGGTTCATTTATTTTATTTTATTTATTTATTTTTTTGACACGATTTGGTTCCTCTATTGGCAATTCATTTAGGATAATTCCTCTCTTTGCTGATTTGCTTCTTTGTTTTTCATCTCTTTCTCGTGGAATATTTTGCTGAGAATGTTCTGTAATGCTGGCTTTCTTTTTGTAAAATCTTTTAGCTTTTGTTTATCATGGAAGGATTATACTTCATCGTCGAATTTGAAGGTAAGTTTTGCTGGGTATAAGATTCTTGGTTGGCATCCATTTTCTTTCAGGGCTTGAAAAATGCTGTTTCAGGTCCTTCCAGCTTTTAGGGTCTAGATTGAAAAATCTGCTGAATCCGTATTGGTTTCCCCCTGAATGTAATTTGGTTCTTTTCTCTCATAGCCTTTAAAATTTGGTCTTTATTTTGTATGTTAGGTATTTTCATTATAATGTGCCTTGGTGTGGGTCTGTTGTAATTTTGTGTATTTGGAGTCCTATAAGCCTCTTGAACTTGGTTTTCCATTTCATTCTTCAGATTTGGGAAATTTTCTGATATTATTTCATTGACTAGATTGTTCATTCCTTTGGTTTGTTTCTCTAAGTCTTCCTCAATCCCAATAATTCTTAAATTTGGTCTTTTTATGATATCCCATAGTTCTTGTAGATTCTGTTCATGATTGCTTACCATCTTCTCTGTTTGGTCAACTTCATTTTCAAGGTTAAATATTTTGTCTTCAATATATGAGGTTCTGTCTTCCAGGTGTTCTATCCTATTGGATATGCTTTCTATGGAGTTCTTAATTTGGTTCATTGTTTCCTTCATTTCAAGGATTTCTGTTTGTTTTTTTTTCAATATCTCTAACTCTTTATTGAAATGATCTTTTGCTTCCTGTATTTGCTCTTTTAACTGTCGATTGGTGCTATCATTCAATGCCTGCATTTGCTCTTTCATCTCATCATTCAATGCCTGCATTTGCTCTTTCCTCTCATCGTTTGCTTCTCTGATCATTTTAATTATGTACTTTCTGATCTCCTTTTCTGTCATTTCTTCTGCCATGCTGTCATTGGATTTTATTGATTAACATCTAGATTTTTTGGGGGCATTTTCTTCCCTTGTTTTCTCCTATTGCTCAGGTATCAGTGGACCACTGAGATATTGCAGATTTCCTCTATTGACTTATAATGTCCCTGAACATTTCTAGTATATCTCCCCTTATTCTTCAGCCTGAAGTCTTAGAGAAAGTTGATAATGTGGTGCTCCACATGGAAGCTGCCTCTCTAGGGGTGGTGGTCTTCAGGTGGGGTATATTCCCTGCTAGTGGACAGAGGTGCCTCTACTTATTGACCAATGGTCATCCAAAGGGGAACTAGGCTGCGGGCTGAGGCAAGGCCTTTTTGGGCCTGTGTCTCTGGTTTTACCCTCCTTGTGGGAAATCCTCACCCAGCAGGGAAGTCTCACCCAGTGAGGAGGTCTCGCTGGTCAGTTCCCCTCCTAGAGGTTCCCCCCCTCAATCGACAACTACCACCTGGGCTGGGCTGCCTTCCTCTGCAACGTTCCCTGGGGCCTGGACCTGCCTCCTGGGCCTGGGAGCCTCACCCTTTGCAGACGAGTCTCCTTGGCTGCCTCTCCTCAGAGAATCTTCGCTCCGCCCCTAAGCATGTCTCTGTGTGGCTCTTCCACCGAGAAGCCTCCTAGGTCCTGGGACCTGCTCTGCACCTAATTGCCTGGCTATGCAGCCCCTCCTCTGAGCAGCCACCTGGAGCCCCGTACAGTCGCTCCGAGTCCCTGCAACCCGCCGCACGTCTCTTCCTCGGGACAGCCGCCCGGTGTTCCGGTGCTGTTGCTAGGAGTCCAAGCAACTCACTGCACACCTCCTCCTCCTTCACTAACTGCCCATAGCCCTGGTGCAGTCACTCGGAGTTCAAGTGACCCGCCGCACTCCTCCTCCGGGCAGCCCCCCTGGTGTTCAGGAGCGGTCGCTCTGAGTCCAAGCGACCCGCCATACGACTCCTCTTCCAGCCAGCCTCTCAGAGCTCTGGTGCAGCCGCTCCAAGACCATGCGACCCGCCGTGCTCCTCCTCCGGGTAGTCCCCTGGTGTTCAGGAGCGGTCACTCTGATTCCAAACAACTCACTGTTCGCCTCCTCCTCTGGGCAGCTGCCCGGAGCTCTTGTGCAGTCACTCTGAGTCCAAGCAACCGGCTGCACTCCTCCTCCTACTCTGGGCAGCCCCCCAGTGTTCAGGAGTGGTTTCTCTGATTCCAAACTGCTCGCCATGCAGCTCCTCCTCTGGGCAGCCGCCTGGAGCCCCAGTGGTTGCTCGGAGTCCAAGCACTGTGCTAAGCGGCTTCCTCTACAATGCTCTCAGTTGTCCGAGTTCACTGCTCCAGCAGGGGGAGGGTTGTCTTGTTGGCCAACTCTACTTCACACAGTTTCCTGCGTTCCAGGACTACCGCCCCATCCCGACACCTCCCCAGTGGGAGAGACTCACCCAGGGACTTTGAGGAGATATTGAGTCAATATCTCCTCTTTTGAATCCTGAGTCCAGTCCTGGAAGAACATGAAATGCAGACACCCTCTAGTCTGCCATCTTGAAACGCCTATAAATACCATTTTAATCAAATGCCATAACAAATAAGAGAAAATAAGCCACTATAACTGAAATTAAGTGGAGGAAAAAAATAGATAAAAAAGACCTAAACTTTCTAATACTGGATTGTTCAGATATAAAATGTAGAAAAGATTTGCATATAATGATCAAAAATAAAAAACACAATCATAATATTCATCAGTAATTTCTATATTAAACATTGACATACAAATTCAAAACGCAAAAGGAATAATAGGAAACATAAGATAATTATTCAAATGTTTTTATGAATCACATCTGACACAGAAACAGCAGAATATACTACGAGGTAGATAATTAATGTCGTGAAACATAGATTTGTAAAAATAACCCAAATATTATCTAAGGAGAGCAAGGATATAGCAATTTTTCTACATGTAAAAATATCCTGATTTAAATTAAGATATCTTCACAAAAGAAGAGAATGAACATATTTGAAAAAGATTTAGTTTTAAAAAATAATAAGAGCATAAGGGTGGACTAGATGTACATGTCTTCTGCTTCTCCATGAAATAGAATGAAAACAACAGAAGAATAGTGGCAAGTTAAGGTGGGTGGCCATGGGAGAGCAGAAGCATTATCCAGCTTCTAGGGGCTCCTTGCATTCTTTGACTGCTGGCTCTTTACTCCATCCTCAAAGTCAGCAATTATAGTCTGTCTGTCTGTCTCTCTCTGCCTCTCTCTCTCTCTCTCTCTCTCTTCTTTCTACTTCAGTTGTATTACTCTTTATTTATTTAAATCCTTTAAGAATCCTTGTGTGGACGTTAGGCCTACCTAGATAATCTAGGATAATGTCCTCACCTCAAGGCCCATAACCTAATCCCATCTCTATTTAAAGTCCTTTACCCTATGTAAGGTAACATAGTCACTTGTTCCAAAAATTAAGATGTGGACATCATTGAAGAGGGCACTCAATGTTAGTCTTTTGTGTTTAAAATAGATAAATGTATCCTAAAATTCTTCTCAAATCTCTAGGGATCCAAATAGCCAAATCTTCTTGTTTTTAAAACATATTGCAAAGCTACAGTATTCAAGATAATGTGAACTAGCATAAAAAAAATGGATGTGTAGAGGGATGAAAAGGAATATAGAGTTCATAATTAAATCCTCACATACAAGGTCTAATGGCTTTCAGCAAAGACTCTAATACAATTAAACAGGGTTGAAGACATTTTCGTCAATAAATTTTCTGGAAAATTGGATATTCACAAGAAAAAGTAAAGTTATACCTGTTCCTTACACTGCACAGAAAAAATTATCTCAAAATGGATCAAAGACCTAAACACACAATGTAAACCTATAAAATCCTTAGAGGGAGACTATTTTATTTTGCTAAAGGTGTGATCAATTACCACAGACTGAATGACTTAGATGGAAAAATATTTTGTCCAATTTCAGAGGTTTTTCCTGATGCTTCACTTTTTGAAAGTTTTCCCTTCCTTTTAACATGCCTTTTTCAGTAAATCCAAATTCAAAAACTGTAAAAGTTAAAGGACTTCATTTGGGGTCTTATGATTTGCAAATTAGGAGAAACAGGCTCCTATTACTCCAAAGAAATGCTCTGAGGAAGGCCAGAAATTTCAGAGTTTATAAAACATTGAGAAGGGTGAAGGGCTATGTGATAGAAGATTTAAAAAAAAAAAGAACACATAGAAAGAATGAAATGGACATTATTACCCTATACACATGTATGATTACACTACCAGTGTGACTCTGAACCACGTACAGCCAGAGGAATGAGAAGTTACGCTCCATTTGTATACAATGTGTCAAAATGCATTCTTCTGTCATGTATAACTAATTAGAACAAATAAAAATATTTAAAAAGTGGGAATGTCCATAAAACAAGAGTCTAATAATGTCTTGATATATATCGTGAGCCTTTGGGAACAATGTAATTGTCTAGGTTTTTTTTTTTTGTTTGTTTTTGTTCGTTTGTTTGTTTTGCCAGAAATAAATAGGGAGAAACAAACATGGTCCACACAGCAGACTGGAATTGCAATCAGACATAGGCCACATTTTATAATGGCCTCCTCATTTTGACAAGGGTCTTTCAGTGTTTCTTTCATCATAATTTTTCTTCTATTTTCACATTTCCCTTTCAACCATAATCTTTACAATGAGAAGAACTGATGGTCAACCTTTGGATTTTTTATTGCTTTTTAAGTTCTGGTTCCTCACTGTTAGGGAGGCCCATTCCCAAGGATTCATGTCCACAGAGGAGGGAGAGATGCTACTGAAGATGGAGAATCTATGGCTACATTTTAACAACAAGGAGATGGTTAAGGAGCATGACTTAAGCAATATCTCCATATTCTTCATCTGAGGTTATCCAGTAAAGAAGATTGACTGCCTCCAGTCATCAGGTAATCATTGTTTTGGCAGAAGTGGCTAAACAGTAAGTTACACAATGTGTAACTCTGAGACACAAATTCTCATGTTACACATGTAACTCTATGACCTTACAGAAGAATTGTAAGTGCTGGGTGTAGTGATGCACACCTATTATCCCATTGGGGCAGGAGGATCATGAGTTCAAAGCCAGCATCAGCTACTAAATGAAGGCATAAACAACTCAGACCCTGTCTCTAAATAAAATATAAACCAGGAGCTGGAAGGATGTGGCTCAGTGTAAGCAGACAAGGTTCAATCCCCAGTACCAAAAACAAAACAAAATAAAACAAAACGAAACAAAAGCAAGTAATACTGATAACATTATGAGTAAGGATTTTGAGTTATAACCTGATTTAAATCAGTTTTAATAAATTCCTCAAACAAGGTCTAGCATCACTTAAGGAATTAATTTGTTTTTTTTTTTCATATTTGAGCAATATTTTTGATTCACTAGATGTATAGACATGATATTTTGTTTAAATAATAGCACAGTGCCCCCTTAGGAGATTGGGCTGATATCAACTACCACGCAACTTATAAGGTAATTTTATTTTAGTAAGAACATTTCAGTACTTGCCAAACTCAATAGTTGTTGGCTATCGTGATTCTACCTGAAGGAACACATTTCAAGACCTAAGAAGGTATAGACACAGAAGGTAAATGGTATAAAAATCAATCCAAACAGGAATAGTACCAAAAGACTACAAAAGAGGAATGGCCTCTTAAACAATCATTCCCTTGTAATGGGCATTTCTAACAAGGTGGCTCAGAAATACTAAATACAGGTAACTTACTACAAATTTGACAATTGGATATGTTCTTAAAATTAGCATACATTTGGGTCTGTTGAGGAAGAACATTGTAATTTATGGTATCAGACTGTCGTGATTTAGAGAGAAAAAAATTATACAGTCCAGGTCATACTTCTTGGGAGACTTGACTATATCCAATGACATCTGCTTCATTTTTTTTAAGTTCTGGTGAATTATTTGCCAGGCTTGTTGTAAATTTTAACTTGAGGTTTCTGCTATCTTCAATAGTTTATTCAGGTGCTATAGACTTCCATAAATGAGAAACACATATCTATATACCAATGTACTTTACTTTAATAGACAAGGCTTATTTAATAATATGTGATCTGGTCCTATCCAAAGAACTTGTAAAGGACTTTTATGAAGATGTCAGGTCCAACACACATAAGAACTTGGTTTAAGCTTCCGTGATAGTATTCCTTCATTTTGGGGAGTGGACTACAGAAGATTGTTTTACAACCTATAATTTTATTTTCAAGACTTTTGTTAATTCTTGACAATAAGAAAAGAAACTTTCTTCATGTAGTCTCATAAGTCATCTTGTAATGATTTAAAACTTGACAACTTCTATATGGAACTCTGTTTTTTTATGGTTAAAATATTATGTGTCTTCTTGTAAATAGATGTATGTTACAGTTTGCTTAAAGCATTGATCAACTCTTAGTAGGAAATTGTGAAAGGTATTCCTTTACTTTTTGCATAATTATTCTAAGAACAATGATTTTGTAATTTCTTCTACTTTGTGCCTTCAAAAATTTTTGTTTCATTTAATTTCATAATTATCCTCTTTAATTAAAAGTGTTAAACCATTTGACATGTTAGACAAAATCAAATTTTAAAACTGCTGATAATAATTAGAAACTATGTCAACCCATGTGGGGAAACTGAGTTTCAAAATTTGTTTATTTTTATGCTCAATTTTAAAACATTAAAAAAAATTGAACAACTTAAATAAAAAGCATAACTTTATTGGTATGTTTCAGGTTATTAAACACAATGATAGATCTATTATTGCTTCCTTTAGTGGAATATATTTGTAATTGTCTTTGAAATTAAAAAAAAAATGTTCAGAAGTTTCTTAAAGCTGTATTTCTCTGAAATCTTAAAGTCTGTTTTGTTCATTAGAATGTCTCCCCTCCATATTGCTCTCCTTCTTACTAGCCCTAGACATTTGAGCTCAAATTTTGTAACAATAAAATTGAGCCCCCTTCAAAATCTAGATAGTTTAGTACCCCGCCCCCCCCCCCGTATTTAAATGGCACCATTTAAAACTAGGTCTAATGAAAGCAACTACTACTGTTGTATATGTCCCTTAGATAAGGCTAAATTGAATGCTATTGCAAAGGATTAAAAACTGTCAGCCTGGCCTTTCAGATTGTATCAGTTAATCCACCTACTTCTGAGAGAGGGCTCTGCTAAAGAATGGATTGCAGTGGCTAATTGGAGAAAACCTACTGGAGATTTTTAAAGTGGATACAAATTAGCCCAAGAACATCATAAATAAATTCTCATATTCCTCAAACACACTGGCTGGTAAATTATGTAGCAGTGTGCTCAATGGTTAAATAAAAATGTTTATGATTATCCTATACCTTTTTCCAAAATTGTAGCATTAAATATGAGAGACAAAACTAACATGCTATTTAATTAAATTTTCTTAGCCAGTCATCAGGATGATTTAAGTAGTTTCTTTAAACAACATTACCTATCCTGGACTAAAGAAGACCTCATGTTTGGTTTCACCAACTGAAGAATTGTACTAAATTCTTATTCAAAAATCCAAAGAAAAATGTACTAAAATTATGGCTATTCATATCCAGGCCTCTTAGTTTGAACCTCCAAGAAAAACAATTACATCCTAAACCAAAATCCTTAATCTCTTCCAGTACTCCCCAAGGCATTTATCATTACCAAAATCCTGGGCATTTTTGAAAGGTGTGTAAAAGTTATAAGGCACACAACAGCACTAACAGTCAAGTTGTGATAAACAACAACAACAGAAACTCATCCTGAATCTTTCAGTATCAACCCTCAACAGGGTTTATCTGGAAAATTACAGGGGATTTTTCCAAAAATATACTTACAAATATGCTTACAATATACTCTCTAGAATATATGTTTAATAATTAGAAATAAATTTAATAAACCTTTCATTGAAACAGGAGCCACCTTATTTCTGTTTTATTCAGTAGCCACCTATCTATCCTTAGCCTAAACTAGCCTCATTAAACCTCCTTCATGGAATCAAGAAACTATGTCAGTAGTAGGTCTGTTAAATCAGCTTAAAGTGATTTTTAAATTCTACTCCTTTCCATTTCCATTGAGACCTATCTAAGAATATTACCCCTTTCTAATACTTTCCTCTGCATACATATATCTGTTGGAAAAAGATTTGTCTTAAAACTTCAGTCACATATTTTATTTTTCCAGATGGGGAATTTTTTAACACTGTAGCCCACATTAATTTTCAAAATATGACCCAATATTTAGAAATATATTTCAAAACAAAATTATAAAATCTACTTCTGTTCATATATTTGTGAATGTCTCTCTATATTTATATTATAAATGTGTTATTTTAAGGAAGGATTTATAAAAGCTCTATTTTAATAAACAAATTAGTTAACTAAGTACTTATAATAAAATTATCCTCCTAAAAACAAAATTAATCTAGATGTTTATCAAGTTCATATTATTTGGTAATTTTTGATAAAGCATTGTTTGTCTAATTAAAACATGCATTTCTCAGCATTAAATACAATACAGCATACAACATCTATCTCTTTTAGATATTTGAATATAATATTCAAAGTACTTGAGGTGAAAATGAGGCATTTCGGATCCCACTTCTGACACAATATCATGTCAATCAATCCAAACTCAGAAACTGAAAAGATAAAATAATTTTTCTTGAAATCTTAGGAATGCCATTTGGGAGAAACACATTTGTATAATTCTGACTCAAGGTTCTGAGGATGACAGGAGAAGTGGAAGTTACATGGGCTACTAAATACTGAGAAGGAACAGGGGTTATGTAATTGGTTGGAGATAAAGGAATGAATGTATAAAAAGAATGGAAATGTTTATGAAACAAAAGTCTGATAACCTACTAATATACATTTTGAGCCTCTGAGTTCAATGTAATCACCTGGTCATTGCAAACGTTACAGAAGCTTGTAGTCAAAGTTTGAAAGTGAACAAATTCCAATTATAGGCAGAAGCTGAAATCATACAGAGACCTTTTTTCCAAATGACCTCCAATCCGTTTTGAGTTTTTTTCAATATTTTTAATAAAAAAAAAAATTCTTTCCTTTTCACACTTTGTAAGATTTTATTAAAAACCACAAATTATGTATGATATAATAGAATCCAAGGTAAGCAGTTAGTTAGATGGCTCATGTAAATCTGGCTAGGAATTAGGTAATATTTACTGGTAACTATAGCAGTATTTGTAAGATGCTTCAAATTTCTCTAGTATACTTGTTTTTGTTGACTCTCATTTTAGTCAGCTTTTTAATCATTGTGACAAAAAGACTAGACAAGAATAATTAAAGAAAAGTTTATTTTTGCTCACAGTATCAGAGGTGTCAGTCCATAGAAGGCTGACTATAGCTCTGGGCCCAAGGTGAGGCAGAACGTCATGGCAGAAGAGTATGAAAAGTAGTTCAATGCATGGTGCCAGGAAGCAGAGAGAAAGTGTTCCACTCAGTAGGGACAAAATATGTACCCCAAAGGTATATCCCCAGTGGCCTCCCTTTTCTAGCCACAACCATCCTGCCTACTGTTACACCTTGGATAATCCATATCAGTGAATTAATCTATAGATTAGGTTAAGGCTCCCAATCATTTAATCTCTAAATGTTCTTGCAATGTCTCACACATGCGTTTTTGGGGACACCACATATCCAATCCATAACATTTGTCCTGACTTTGACCTCCACCTAGTTCTCCTCTCAGAGAGATCCTGTGTCTTCCCACTCTTTCAGCTGTATTCCCTCGTTATTTTTAGTGTTTATTTTGTGTTCTGTTTATTTAGGGCCCTGATGATTTAGTGGTAATGCTTGTAGAAGACAAGCATTATATAATCTCCTGAATAAATCTTGACATTTACTGGATTTGTGTGCTATGACTTTTACATTCATAATGGTTTCTTAGTTCTTCCCCTATCATAGAGATCAGATAGGAAGGTTAGAAGGCGCTGGAGTGGGAGAAATCTACAGAGATAAGCATCCTAAATACTTTCCCCAGGAGAGTAGGCCTTTGTTTATGCAGACTGCTTTGAGTGTATTTCACAATAATTGCTCTTATTACCCTCTAGTAGAACTAGGAGGGGATAAATTTCTGAATTTTAACTTCAGAATCTGAAAAAGTCTGTGGAGTAAAATCCATAAAAGTGTGGGAGCACACACTAAAACTATGGCCTATGGAAGTTTCTGTGTCTTAATTCTTCAATACAATCATCCCCAGAAAATTGAGAAAAGTCACCATTTCACTGTTTTTTCCAGTTTATGGCTCCAGTAGCTTCTGCTGTTGGTAATCAAATCTTAATTGTGACTCTATGTTTTTCTTTCTCTATATATATTTGAGGGTTTCAGTTAATCCTACAACCTCCATCCTCTGATAGACCCAAGAAATTTAGTTCATTTTCACTTTTATAGCTTTTTGTTGTTGTAACAATGGGTGTGACTACTACCCAGCTCTTCATAGCTGGAGCTGAAATTGTAGTCTCCATTGTGTTTTGACATTTATGTTTGATGAAATATATATATAATATAGAAGTTACATTTTAACCACTTTTAATTTTATAGTTCAATGACATTAATTATATTCATATTGTTTTACAACCAGTACCATTATCCATTCCTAGAATATTTTTATCTTGGGGAACTGAAATTATATTCATTATGTGACTGTCAGCTTTCATCAGTGTGACAAATACCTGAGAAAATTTCAAGGAGGAAAGTTTTATTTTGGCTTATGGTTTCAGAGGTTTCAGTCCATGGTCATCTGACTCCACTGATTTGGACCTGAAATTGGGCAGAACATTAGGGTGCAAGGGTTTGGCAGGACAGAAATCTTCAAGTAACTGTGGCCAAAAAATAGAGAGAGAGACAGAAAGAGGGAGACAGAGAGACACAAGAGACAACATATAATTTGTAAAAGCATGCCCCCAATGACACATTTCTTCAACTAGGTCCCACCTCTGACAATTTTCACTACTTCCCAATAATGACATCAAATTTTTAATTGAAGTCAGAGCCCTCATGATCTGAATACTTCCCAAATGTTCCACCTCTGAACACTGCTGCATTAGGTACCAAGTCTTCAACATATACTCCCCTAGAAGATACTCTGGATCCAAACCATAAAATTTCAACAATAGCTCCCTAATCTTCCCTCCACCCAGCTCTGGCAACCATCAATCTATTTAATGTCTCTGTAAACTTGACTACTCTACACCAGAGTAGTTGTATCATAGAATATTTATCAATTTGGATTATTTCACTTAGTATAGTATATTCAAAATTCATGTATGTTGTAGTATGTGTAAAATCTCCTTCTCTTTTAAGGCTGGTGTGTGTAAATGCTATACATTTTTATTTATTCTTTTGTCAACAGACACTTGTACTGCCTCCACAATTGGCTACTTTGAATAATATTGCCAATATCTCAAATACAAACATCTTCAATATCCTACTTTCAAATATTTTGAGAATATACCCAGAAGAGAAATTGCTAGAATATAGGGGAATAATACTTTAATTAGTTGAGGAACTACCATGTAGTTTTTCATACTGATTTTGAAAACTAAAATATTATTAAGTTTCCTAGTTCATAAGTATCTTTAATTTATTGATATCTTCTTTAATTTCATTCATCAGTATTTCACAATTTTTTTCTTAAGTATTATAATGATTATTGATTTAATAGATAGCCTCCTTGTGATTCAGTATTATCAGATTTTGTGTTTCTAGGAGTTCATTTCATATAGTTTATCCAACTAATTAACATAAATTTTTGATATTACTCATATTAGTTTTTATATTTCCATGGGTACAGCATAAGCATAATTTCCACTACTAAGTTACATAAAAGTGATAAAAGTAATCTCCATTATCTTGTTGATCTTAGAAGAAAAGCTTTCAGTCTTTCACCATTTTTTTAGTTGTGGTTGAACACAATACCTTCATTTTATTTATTTTTATGTGGTGCTGAGGACTGAACCCAGTACTTCACACGTGCCAGGGAAATGTTCCACAACTGAGCCATACGGCTAGTTCCAGTTTTTTACCATTGAGTATGCTGCCATTGTTATTTCTGATTTTAGCAGTTTGGGTCTTTTCTACTTTTTGCTGTGTCTGGTAAGTGTGTCATCTTCTGCTTTTGTTGATTTTTAACTATAATTTATGTTGTGAATTTTACTTATTTCTTCTCTATTTTTCATTATTTCCTCCATTCAGTTTTTGCTTATTCTTTATTAATTTTAAAGTTATTCTACATTGAGATAATTCTTCTTTTTTAAGTATAAAATTTTATTGTTTTCAATTTCCCCCTAAGTGCTACTTTTGATGTATCTCATCTTCTGGTATATCATATTTTCCTCATCAATATATGTTTTCTAATTTTCCTTGTGATTTCTTCTTTGACCCAGTGGTTGTTTAAGATTTTGTTATTTCATTTCCACAAATTTGTGAATTTTCCAGTTTCCCTTTTGTTATTGAGTTCTATCTTTATCCCATTTATTTAAGAAGACCTTTCATGTGATATATATATATCTTTATAAATCTACTAGAAATTAAATTTTGTTCAATATATGGTTTATTTTGAGTAATGTTTCTTGCGCATTTGATAAAAATGCATATTTTACTTGAGAAAGAAAGGAATCACATGGGACAAAACAATGAATAAACTCTTGGACCTTAATTCATAATCTCTTGCTCTCCACATGAATGGAATATGCCTTTTTTAACCTCCTATTATCAATCAAATCAGCTACAAATGTCAGGTATAGGGTGACACCAGGAAATATAATGAGCTTTTGGGTCTTAAATCATAATTTGCAACCTGCTAAAATTCTTTCACTTGTGGACCTTAATTCATAATCTAAATTCATAATATGTTATGTTTCACTCTCCAGCATTAAATATAAATCTGCATCTGATAAAAGTCTTTTCTATTCTTCACTATTCAATGTTTGGAATATGCCTTTTACTACTCTCCTTTTATTAATCAATTCAATAATAAACACCAGGTATAGGGGTGATGCCAAGAGACACAACAAGCATCTCTAACAAAAGAAACAATTTACATAAATTATCAAAATACCAGACCATTCCTGACACAGTCATTCAATAAAAGGATGGAACATTATGTTATTCATAGCCAATTTCTTATTTCTCTCTCAAATCAGGGCTGTCCCCTTCAAACAGAAGTGTACACTTTCTCCTCTTGTTTCTTTTCCTGATGAAAGCTTTGATTATTTATTCATGTGCACTTGATTTGGAGTTTGTTTTTATCAACATTGATTCAAAAGTTTCAATCTCTGCTATCATAATGATATGGGATAAAGCAGCCTGTATATTTCTTTTACATCTATTGGTTTATTGATTTGTTGAAGACTATAATTTTTTAACTTATCATCTGTCTGGTTGTTATCTCTATGACTGAGAATGAGTATTGAAATCTCCAACTATTACTTTAGATCTGCTTATTTCTCTATTTAATTCTACCCCTTTTTGCTTCATATGTTTTGATGACCTCCTTTTTGTTGTTGTTTTCTAAATTTTTTTGTAGTTGTAGATGGACTGAATGTCTTTATTTTACTTGTTTATTTGTATGCAGAGTTGAGGATTGAACCTAGTGCCTTGCACAGGCTAGGGAAGTACTCTACCACTGAGTTATAGCCTCAGCCCTTGATGGTCTCTTACCATGTGTCTAAATGTTTAAATATTTTAGACCTACTTATTGTATTAAATCATTTATGTTATATTAATAATCATTGTCATTTATCTCTTGCAAATTATTTTATTTCAATTCTATTTTGTCTAATATATTTATAACTCCCATGCTCTCCTTATCATGCTTTTCATGAAATATCTTCTCCATCCTTTCACTTTCAACCCATATTTTTTTAAAGTCTTTTATAGAAAACATAGTAGTATCATCCAGGTTTTTATTTATTTTTTGATCCATCTGCTACTCTGTTTTTTGATTGGATATGTTAATCAATATATATTTAAAGTAACAAAGAGGAATTGCCTTCTGCCATTTAACTAATTGTTTACTATATGCATGATATCTTTATTACCCTTTGTTTCCAAAATTATTTTCTTCCTTTGTGTTTAATGTTTTATAGTTAAACCTTTAAATTATACTCACACTTCCTTTTTATGTATTGAATTGCTATTTTCTTTGTGATTAGCATATGGATTGCATTTAATATTCTAATATCAAAAAACTTTAAGTTATATTTATACCAGCAAAGTTTAAATAACATACAAAAGTTGTCCTACACAACTCTGTCCTGACCCCTTTTCAGTTAGAAATGTCACAAAATTAAATCTTTTATATAATGTGTGCCTAAAACATAGGATAATATTTGGGCTATATGAATTAGTCTTTTAAATCAGGGGAAAAACAAAAAGTGCAGTTAAAAAATAAAATTATAATGATACTAGCTTTTATAATATTCCATGTATTTGCCTTGCTAGAGATATTTATTTCTTCATATGAGTTCCAGATATAAATTTCTTGATTCAGTTTTTTTCTATTTTCATGATGATTTTTTTGTTATAAAATTAGTTTGGTTCTGTTTTATAACTTTATTTCTTTGATAATACTTTTGATTTGTTATGTGCTTCAAATGTGTTCCTAATTGTTGATGTATTTTTTGATAGATGTTTTAAAATATTTGTCTCAAAAATTTTAATGTCTCTGTCATCTTGGTGTTCCCATGTCTTGATTATCTTTTTCCACTTAAGGTAAGATTTTTCTGGTTCTTATTATGACTTGTTATTTTCAATTGAATTTTGAAATTTTGGGGTATCAAGTAATGATATTCTGCATCTTATTTTAACATTTGTTTTAGATAAATTTTTATTGATATTGTATAACAATATTCCATAGTACAGGTAGAAGTTCAGTTTCTTTTCGTAGTTCCATCAACAGAAGAGTGAAGGATGGGGCCTCCTTTTTACTGCTGGAATTTATTTGGTATTGTGTCCCCACTAGGCTTTCCTGCTATATTTGTACTTTTTAGTTTTAGGAGTGCCTTACTACTGTTTCCTAAATTGCCTCCATTGATATCACAGGGGTGGAGGGATGGTCTTCTGGGCCATGGTTAAAAAAAATGCTGACTTTAAATTATCTGTTTTGGCAGTGCTCCAATTGGTAGTGGGAATGGTACCTTCTTTATTTTTCTGTAACTATTGCCCTGTCTAGGTTCATCAACTTTAAATTTTATATATATGAGGTATTAAAAAAAAAAAAAAAAACACCAAACCAAACCTCAGGGAACTAGACAATGTCTTCAGATTCTGTGGTCCCTACTTGGAACTGCTTTCATCTGTCCACTTAAAAAATATTTCTTATGTTAGTTTAGTATGTAATATCTGGGGAATATTTGTACTGTCTGTAAGGAATAGGGAATGTATTATATCTTCCTGAAAGAATTTTTTGAACTATTGATTTGGGCATATATCTATTCTTTATAAAATGTATGCAGTGAATTACTTTAAATGATTTTCTAAGTGTTAAGTA
This sequence comes from Sciurus vulgaris, assembly GCF_902686455.1. NCBI lineage: Eukaryota > Metazoa > Chordata > Mammalia > Rodentia > Sciuridae > Sciurus > Sciurus vulgaris. The sequence goes on from NC_136471.1 coordinate 57,377,897, forward strand.
ACACTGATCTTCCTCAAGTAAACCATATATGGTTTTATGCTATCATTTCATATATATTGCATTCAGTATGCTAATATTTTGTCATGAATTTTTGTTTCACTCTCTTTGGAAGAGATCAGTAAATAATTTTCCTTCAAAAAACATCAGCGTATCCTGGCGTCTGGGTATAATAACCTAATAAAGCTGAGTTAGAAAGAACTCCCTCTTTCTTATTATTTCATGGAAGTTTTTGTATATGAATATTTTAATTTCTTTCTTAAAAATTTGGGATAATTTTACAGAGTAGTCATCTGAACCCAGGTTTTACTCTGGGAAAATGTTTTCAATTATGAGAATAATTACTTTAATATACACTAGACCTATATTTTCTGCATTTTTGCTAACTTTGGTAAGTTTCATTTTTCAAAGATATTATACCTTTTCATTAAATATTCAAATTGGTAAATAATTGTTTATGATATTTATTGACATTTGCAGGATCTGAGGTAATGTCTCATGTAATTTATAGTATTAATTATAACTCTTTCAAAAACTCTCTATGAGTTTAGTTCTTATATTGATTGACTGGTCTGGTTTGCTATCTGTTGGGGACTTAATATTTGTGCACAATCAAAATTTATATTTTGGATCCCAACCACAAGGTGGCTGTATTTGTAGAGGAAGACTCTAAGGAAGTTATTAAGGTTAAATGAGGTCATATAGGTGGAGTTCTAATAGGATTAATGTCCTTATAAGAAAAGACACCAGAGTTCTCTCTCTCTCTCTCTCTCTCTCTCTCTCTCTCTCTCTCACACACACACACACACACACACACACACACACACACACATACACACACACACACACACACAAACATTCAGACAAAGAGAGCCTATAGTGCAAAGATTTTAATCACAAGCCAGGAACAAATACTTCACAAGAAAGTGTACTCTTGATCTTACACTGTTCTACCTTCATAACTGTGAAAAAAATAAATTTCTATTGGTGAAGTTCTGCAGTCTATGGTATTTTTTTATGGCAGCTTGAGTAGACTAAGGCACAAGAGACTGTCATAAAAATTACTACAAATTTAGCAACTTTAAACAAAAGAAATATTTCACTCTAATTTAGATCAAATGTCTGGGTGTACTTTACTGGGATTTTGTTTTCTTTTTAAGCTTTTTAGTTGTAGATGGACACAATAACTTTATTTTATTCATTTATTTCTATGTGGTGTTGAAGATCTAATCCAATTCCTCACACATGCTAAGCAACCACTCTACCACTGAGCTACCACTCCAGGCCCTTGTTTTCTTTTTGTTTTTGCTTCCTCCTCCTTGTCTCACAAGACTGATATCAATGAGTATCCCTTTTATATACAAATATAGAAGTATCAATAAAAAAAAAACTAATATATATTTCAGTGTCAAAGGACATTACACTGTAATGAATACTGATATTAAATATATATATTTATATACAAATATCTTAAGCATGCATTTCATTTATTTATTTTTATGTGGTGCTGAGGATAGAGACCAGTGCCTCACATGTGCTAGGCAAGCACTCTACCACTGAGGTACACTCTCAGCCCCTATATTTTGGTTTTCATCCTTGGTTCCTGTCTCATAACTCCTTCCTCAAGGCAAGCCATAGGAACTATAATTTCTCTTCCCCAAGGCAATTGCAGAATTTATAATTTCCCCCAACCTTACTATTTGTGGACCTGCCCTTGTCCAATACTAGGACATAAGGCCCTCCTCATTCCTGAAGTTCCTGTCCCATACCCTGGAGGAATGTTGCACAAGGTGTATACACCTTGTTCAGGCCAAGGTGTATCTGAACAGGCAGACCTTGCTGGATTTCCTCACTCTATTACCATTATATCATTCCCTTTTTGTCCACTTAAATTTTGACACAGTTTTTCATTCTTTAATCCTGCTTATGCAAGTAAGTCTCCATAGAACAACAAAGACATGGTTCATAGATCTTTTGGATAACTGAACAGATGGAAGTTCCTGAAGGATGACACAACTGTAGAGGGCATGGAAGCTCTGTGCCCTTTCTCCCAAACTTCACCTTATGCATCTGTTCATCTGTATTGTTTGTAATACACTTTATAAACATCCAGTGAATTTAAATAAGCATTCCCCTGAGTTGTGTGAGCTTCTTTAAGCAAATTAATCCATCTTGAGCAGGGGGTGTAGGAATCTCAATTTGTATGTGGTTAGTCAGAAGCATATGCAAAACAAATTGTGGCTTTTTCAACTGACATCTAATATTGGGGTAGATGTTGAGAACTGAAGCCTTACCTTTTGGGGTCTGACATTCTCTCCAGGTAGATAGTAGCAGCACTAAATTAGATTAGAGAACACTCAGCTGGTGTTTGCTGACACAGAGTAGCTTGCTTGGTGTATGAGGACAAACCCCATTATGTTGGGTAACAGAAGTTTTCTGTGTTGATTGTGGTGTGAGAACAGAAGACAAACAGATGCTTTGTTTTCCTTAGACAAAAAAATTCCTAAAACTGTGGGAACGGCTTTGTTGTTGGGGTTTGGGAAGAGACTGGATGACTTCTTTTTCTTGGGGGGGGGGTACTATGGATTGAACTCAAGGGGCACTCAGCCACTGAGTCACATCCACAGCCTTATTTTGTATTTTATTTATAGTTGTTGTTAGAGAACATCTAAATTCTTTTTAACAAATTGTCAAACCATTTTACAAATTGCTTCTACCTTTGTATGATCCTACAGGGATTTTGATGGTCTTCAATGGTTTTCATGATGTTTTCAAAATAGCTCCATACTTTATGAGATCTACGGGATCTGGTTGGATCTTCCATTTTGGGTCTTTGTCACAGAAGGAAGTTTTGGTTGATGAATTTTGAGAGTTGATATGGGTTTGCTGTTCCATCACCTTAGTGCAGATTCTTTACACTCACCTGTGAACTTCTCAGGTGGCATGGTTTCCATTGCACTCAAAAGTAAAAATAAAAACTTTTAGACAATTGCCAATCATTTCTTTTGTTTAAAGTTGCTAAATTTGTAGTAATTTTTATGACATAATCAATAAACATTATATAGGGATATTAACTAATTATACTTAAATTAGTGACAATTATTATTTCCAATATTTAATAATTGGGTATTAAAGAAAGACCATTGGAAAATACAGTGAAGTTCAGATCTGAAAAAAGCATTGTATTATCCATATGCCAATAGACATGACAATCCTTTAGCTGTCTTTTTCAAACAAGGAAATGGTTCACTCATTGTATTTTAATAAAGTACAAGGCTCAATTTGAAATCATTCTGAGAACATACAATGACATTTTTTCAGGGCTTTCATAGTATATTTGCTTAAACATCTTCAGAACAATTTTTATTTGATGTTGATAGTAGAATATAAAACATGTGATACATGTTTTTTAAAGTCACACACAAAAGAGGAAGAGAGCATATTTGGTAATATTTCAGACCTTTTGCCCCAAAGTTCTTAAAATATGAACAATGCATAATGAGATTTATAACAGTGTGGTGGGATCTACACCTTTTGCATTTGCAAATTTTTATTTGTAAGGATTTAGACAAATGTAATATTAATATTTGTGATTGCAGAATCTGTTTTTCTATCATAGAAATTACATTCTATAACTGGTTGTGTACATTATCCAAATCAGAAAGGACCCCTGTCCATCAGATCATAGAAAATTGGAATATAATCAATACCAAGTCATAAAACATTATTCTTATGTTAGTTCAAATCCACTATTTAAGCATAAATAATTATGTGGCAGCAATTAATAGTATTTACTGGAGAAGAATAGTTATTATGTAACTCTCAAATTTTTTAGATAAGGAACATTCTACTTACTGGATTCATTTATATTTCCTAATTTTTAATTTGTTTTGAAAGTCTGTAGCTCAGATAACAAGAATAATCTAGAAAATGGTGATTTCTTTTTAGTTAAATGTAACATTTCTTGCAATGAGCAATACTGTATCCAAACTTTTGGAGAAACAGACCACAACCTGTTTTTCCCACCCTCTGCATCCCTCCAGCGCTAAATAAACTCTTTTGTAGTGGAATATCTGAAAATATACTAATAAAAGTAAAAGTATCTGGGTTAATTTTATCAACATTATCCCTCCCCAATATTACAGAGCTTGGAGATCAGATGTAGTTTAAAGACAAGTTTTCCAAACAATGTGAGGACACTGGTGTTGTGGGCAAGAAAGGGATCCAGGGCATGTCCAGATGATCATCAATTCAAATACTTTGATTTAAATACCAAAAAATATTCAGCTCATAATTTCCTCAGACTTGCTTTCTTGGAATTCTTGATATAATCAGATTTTGAGAATGGGGACGTGACAATAGAGGGACTTCTATTATTGAAGCAGCATGTACAGATTATCAAAACTCAGCCTGGGAAGCTTTGGTGAGGACCCGAGCCCACCCACCCCCACCTGCTGCTCAGACTCAGGGCCCATGCCCCATGGGGACTCAGTGCAGCTCCCCATCTACCGATGCATTCAGAAACCTCTGCAGCCATCTCAAATTATCCCTGAAATAGAACCTGCCATCTTTAGGTGGGGAAGCTTCCATCCTGAGACACCTGCTGAAGACTAGAAGCTCATTGTCAGGTACCTCTCATGCATAAGGCTACTGAAGACTGGGAGATTTGAATAGTATATAACTGTTATATTGTAGATTGTTTAATTTAAATTTTTAAATTTTAATTAATTAATTTTTTTATTTTTTATTTTTCTCACTCTCCCTATATTCCTCTTATTTACCTGTTTTCTCAGAGTCTCTTTCTCCCTTCTCTTATGCTGACAACCAACTTCTTTTAATTCTGCTTTCACCCTTCCTATGATCTAGTACCTCTATATACTAACTTCTTATCCCATTAACTTTACATCCTACACCACTCCCCATCCTCTTTGTCCACCATTAGAAATTGTAGACCTCATTGTAAACCTATTGGTTATACTGTAGCTAATAAACCAGCTCATCCTCTCTATTTAGTATGACAATAGTGTTAATGCCTTCATAGGGGTTATTTGGTTTAACGTTACCTATTGTTGGTATTGGGTGCAGCTAATATTAATCTCCCCCTTAAAGGTGAGGTATTGGAAACCTGCATGGACACTATGAACCTATAGGGGAGAAATTGCAGTACCTCAGATATGCACTGCTAAAGGGGAAGATACATGAACAACATGAAAAACCAAGGGAAGAAAGTGCCCCAAACAAAACAAGGTGCCATATTAATAGAATCAATTGTGAGCACAGTAGAAGAAATGTCAGGAAAGGAGTTCAGAATGTACATAATTAAAATTATTTGTGAAGTAAAGGATGATGTAACAGAGCAAATGTGTGCAATGAATGATTGCTTCAATAAACAGTTAAAAGAGCAAATGCAGGAAGTAAAAGATCATTTCAATAGAGATTTCAAAAAAAAAAAAAAACCCAAACAAACAGAAATCCTTGAAATGAAGGAAACAATAAGCCAAAGTAAAAACTCAATAGAAAGCATCACTAATGGACTAGATCACTTGGAAAACAGAACCTCAGACAATGAAGACAAAATATTTAATCTTGGGGTTTTTCAAGATGGCGGCCTAGAGGGTGGCTGCATTTCGTGTTGCTCCAGGACTCAGGATTCAAGAGAGGAGATATTGGGACGCTTGGGACCAACTCAAAGTAGCCAGGTGACTCTCACCCCCTGGGGGGGCATCCTGGATGGGACGGGGGTCCCGGAACACAGGAAACTTTGTGAAGTAGAACTGCCGGCGAGACGCCCCTCCCCCGGCTGGAGCAGTGAACTCGGATAGCTGGGAGCGCCGTAGAGGAGGCCGCTCGGCACAGCGCTGGGAATCGGAGCAGCCACTGGGGCTCTGGCGGCTGCCCGGGGGAGGAGTGGCGGGGAGAACTGTGTGGACTCAGGACACCGGGGCCTGCCCTGAGGAGGAGGAGAGGAGCGTGGCCACTTGGATTCGGAGAGACTGCACCAGAGCTGCAGGCGGTTGCCAGAGGAGAAGCTGCGCGGCGAGCTGTTTGGAATCAGAACGACGCTTCTGAACCCCGGGGCCTGCCCTGAGGACGAGGAGGAAGAGGAGCGGCCGCTTGGATTCGGGTGACTACACAGGAGCTACAGGCGGTTGCCAGAGAAGGGGCTGCGTGGCGAGCTGTTTGGACTCTGACCACTTCTGAACGCCGGGGCCTGCCCGGAGGAGTAGGAGAAGGAGGAGAAGGAGCGCGGCGGGTCCTTTGGACTCCCAGTGTCTGCATTAGCGCTCCAGGCGGCTGCTCAGAGGAGAAGGCAAGTGGTGAGTTGTTTGGTCTTAAAGTGACAGCTCCTGAACACAGGGGGGCTGCCTGGAGGAGAAGCGTGGTGGGACGCTTGGTCTTGAGTGGCCGCACCAGAGCTCCGGGCGGTGCCCAGAGGACCCGTGCAGCGGGTCACGTGGATTCAGAGCCACTCAGAGGGACTGCTCCTGAACACCCGGGGGGTTATCTGGAGAAGGAGGAGGAACGGGGAGGGTCACTTCGACTCGGAGTGATTGATTGCCCCGGGCTACGGGTGGTTGGTGGGAGGAGGAGGCACGAAGTGAGTTTCTTGGACTCCTAGTGACCGCACCGGCATACTGGGTGGCTGTCTGGAGGAAGAGGCCTGTGGCGGGTCTCTGGGACTCAGAGCGATTGTTCGGGGCCACAGGTGGCTGCTCAGAGGAGGGGCCACGCAGCCAGGCGATTAGGTGCAGAACAGGGTCCCAGGATCTAGGAGGCTTCTGGGTGGAAGAGCCGCACAGAGACAGGCTTAGGGCGGAGCGAATTCCAGGCCTATGGGCAAATTCTCTGAGGAGGGGCAGCCTAAGGAGATTCATCTGCGAAGGGTGAGGCTCCCAGGCCCAGGAGGTAGGGCCGGGCCCCTGGAAACTTTGCAGAGGAAGGCAGCCCAGCCCAGGCAGTAGCTGTAAATTGAGGGGAACCTCTAGGAGGAAACTGACCAGCGAGACCTCCCCACTGGGTGAGTCTTCCCTGCCTGGTGAGGTTTCCCCACAAGGACGGTAAAACCAGAGACACAGGCCCAAACAGGCCTTGCCTCAGCCCACAGCCTAGGTCCACTTTGGATGACCATTGGTCAACAAGTGGAGGCACCTCTGCCCACTAACAGGGAATATACCCCACCTGAAGGCCACCACTCCTAGAGAGGCAGCTTCCTTGTGGAGAACCGCATTATCAACTTCCTCCAAGACTTCAGCCTACTGAAGGCTAAGAGGGGATATATATAGAAATCTTCAGGGACATTGTAAATCAACAGAGGAAATCTGCAATATCTCAGCGGTCCACTGATATCTGAACAATATGAGAAAACAAGGAAAGAAAATGCTGCAAACAAATCTAGATGTTACATCAATAAAACCCAATGACAGCATGGCAGAAGAAATGACAGAAAAGGAGTTCAGAATGTACATAATTAAAATGATCAGAGAAGCAAACGATGAGATGAAAGAGCAAATGCAAGCATTGAATGATCGCACCAATCGACAGTTAAAAGAGCAAATACAGGAAGCAAAAGATCATTTCAATAAAGAGTTAGAGATATTGAAAAAAAACCAAACAGAAATCCTTGACATGAAGGAAACAATAAACCAAATTAAGAACTCCATAGAAAGCATATCCAATAGGATAGAACACCTGGAAGACAGAACCTCAGACATTGAAGACAAAATATTTAACCTTGAAAACAAAGTTGAACAAACAGAGAAGATGGTAAGAAATCATGAACAGAATCTACAAGAACTATGGGATATCATGAAAAGGCCAAATTTGAGATTTATTGGGATTGAGGAAGGCCTAGAGAAACAAGCCAAAGGAATGAACAACCTATTCAATGAAATAATATCAGAAAATTTCCCAAATCTGAAGAATGAAATGGAAAATCAAGTTCAAGAGGCTTACAGGACTCCAAATACACAAAATTACAACAGATCCACACCAAGGCACATTATAATGAAAATACCTAACATACAAAATAAAGACAGAATTTTAAAGGCTGTGAGAGAAAAGAACCAAATTACATTCAGGGGGAAACCAATACGCATATCAGCAGATTTTTCAATCCAGACCCTAAAAGCTAGAAGGTCCTGGAACAACATTTTTCAAGCCCTGAAAGAAAATGGATGCCAACCAAGAATCGTATACCCAGCAAAACTTACCTTCAATTTTGACGATGAAATAAAATCCTTCCATGATAAACAAAAGCTAAAAGAATTTACAAAAAGAAAGCCAGCATTACAGAACATTCTCAACAAAATATTCCATGAGGAAGAGATGAAAAACAAAGAAGCAAATCAGCAAAGGGAGGAATTATCCTAAAGGAATTGTCAAATAAAGGAGGAAACAAGTTGTGTAAAACAAATAAATAAACAAAATTTTAAAAATGAACCAAATGACCGGGAAACCAAATCATTTCTCTATAATAACCCTGAATGTTAATGGCCTGAATTCATCAATCAAAAGACATAGACTGGCAGACTGGATTAAAAAGAAAGATCCAACAATATGTTGCCTGCAAGAGACTCACCTCATAGAAAAAGATACCCATAGATTAAAGGTGAAAGGATGGGGAAAAACATACCATGCACATGGACTCAGCAAAAAAGCTGGAGTATCCATCCTCATTTCCGATAATGTAGACTTCAAGCCAAAGTTAGTCAGAAGGGATAAAGAAGGTCATTTCATACTGCTTAAGGGAAGCATAAATCAGCAAGATATAACAATCATAAACATCTATGCCGCAAACAGTGGCTCATCCATGTATGTCAAACAAATCCTTCTCAATTTCAGAAACCAAATAGACCACAACACAATAATACTAGGTGATTTTAACATGCCGCTCTCACCACTGGACAGATCTTCCAGACAAAAATTGAACAAAGAAACCATAGATCTCAACAACACAATCAATAATTTAGACTTAACGGACATTTATAGAATATTCCATCCAACCAAGAGTGAATACACTTTCTTCTCAGCAGCACATGGATCCTTCTCTAAAATAGACCATATATTATGCCACAGAGCTAATGTTAGCAAATACAAGAAGATAGAGACACTAGCATGTATTCTATCAGATCATAATGGATTGAAGTTAGAAATAAATGAAAGAGTAAAACACAGAAACTATTCCAACATCTGGAGATTAAACAATATGCTATTATATGATGAATGGATAACAGAAGATATTAGGAAGGAAATTAAAAAATTCTTAGAGGTAAATGAGAACAAAGAAACATCATATCAAAATCTCTGGGACACTATGAAAGCAGTACTTAGAGGGAAATTTATTTCATGGAGCGCATTTAATAAAAGAAGTAAAACTCAACAAATAAACAACCTAACACTACAGCTCATGCCTTAGAAAAAGAAGAACAGAACAGCACCAAAAGTAGTAGAAGACAGGAAATAGTTAAACTCAGAGCTGAAATCAATGAAATTGAAACAAAAGAAACAATACAAAAAATTGACAAAATAAATAGTTGGTTCTTCGAAAAAATAAACAAAATTGATAAACCTTTAGCCACACTAACAAAGAGAAGACGAGAGAAAACCCAAATCACTAAAATTCGGAATGAACAAGGAAATATCACAACAGACAGGATGGAAATACAAAACATAATTAGAAGCTATTTTGAAAATCTATACTCCAACAAAATAGAAAATTTCAAAGACATCAACAGGTTTCTAGAGACATATGAATTGCCTAAACTGAATGAGGAGGACATAAACAATTTAAATAGACCAATTTCAAGTACTGAAATAGAAGAAGTCATCAAAAGCCTACCAACAAAGAAAAGTCCGGGACCAGATGGGTTCTCAGCCGAGTTCTACAAAACCTTTAAGGAAGAGCTCATTCCAATACTTCTCAAAGTATTCCATAAAATAGAAGAGGAGGGAACCCTCCCAAACTCATTCTATGAAGCCAATATCACACTGATACCTAAACCAGACAGAGACTCATCAAGGATAGAAAATTTCAGACCAATATCCTTAATGAACATCGACGCAAAAATTCTCAACAAAATTTTAGCAAATCGCATACAAAAACATATTAAAAGGATAGTGCACCATGATCAAGTGGGTTTCATCCCAGGGATGCAAGGTTGGTTCAACATCAGGAAATCAATAAACGTAATTCACCATATTAATAGACTTAAAGTCAAGAATCACATGATTATTTCAATAGATGCAGAAAAAGCATTTGATAAAATACAGCACCCGTTCATGCTCAAAACACTAGAAAAAATAGGGATAGTGGGAACATTCCTTAACATTGTAAAGGCCATTTATGCTAAGCCCATGGCTAATATCTTTCTAAATGGTGAAAAACTGAAAGCATTCCCCCTAAAAACTGGAACAAGGCAGGGATGCCCTCTTTCACCACTTCTATTCAACATCGTTCTTGAGACTCTGGCCAGAGCAATTAGACAAACCAAAGAAATTAAAGGGATACGAATTGGAAAAGAAGAACTCAAACTATCCCTGTTCGCTGATGACATGATTATATATTTAGAGGAACCTGGAAATTCCACCAGAAAACTCTTAGAACTCATAAGTGATTTCAGTAAAGTAGCAGGTTACAAGATCAATGCCCATAAATCCAACGCATTTTTATACATAAGTGATGAATCTTCAGAAAGAGAAATTAGGAAAACTACCCCATTCACAATAGCCTCGAAAAAAATAAAATACTTGGGAATCAATCTCACAAAAGAGGTGAAAGACCTCGACAATGAGAACTATACAACACTAAAGAAAGAAATTAAAGAACACCTTAGAAGATGGAAAGATCTTCCATGTTCTTGGATAGGAAGAATTAATATTGTCAAAATGGCCATACTACCTAAAGTGCTATACAAATTCAATGCAATTCCAATTAAAATCCCAATTGTGTACCTTACAGAAATAGAGCAAGCAATTATGAAATTCATCTGGAAGAATAAGAAACCCAGAATAGCTAAAGCAATCGTTAGCAGGAAGAGTGAAACAGGGGGTATTGCAATACCAGATCTTCAACTCTACTACAAAGCAATAGTAACAAAAACGGCATGGTATTGGTACCAAAATAGAAAGGTAGATCAATGGTACAGAATAGAGGACACGGACACAAACCCAAATAAATACAATTTTCTCATACTAGACAAAGGGGCCAAAAATATGCAATGGAGAAAAGATAGCCTCTTCAACAAATGGTGCTGGGAGAATTGGAAATCCATATGCAACAGAATGAAACTAAACCCATATCTCTCACCATGCACGAAACTAAACTCAAAATGGATTAAGGACCTCGGAATCAGACCAGAGACCCTGCAGATTATAGAAGAAAAAGTAGGTCCAAATCTTCACCTTGTTGGTCTAGGACCAGACTTCCTTAACAGGACTCCCATAGCACAAGAAATAAAAGCTAGAATCAACCACTGGGATAGATTCAAACTAAAAAGCTTTCTCTCAGCAAAGGAAACTATCAGCAATGCGAAGAAAGAGCCTACAGAGTGGGAGAATATCTTTGCCAATCATACTTCAGACAGAGCACTAATCTCCAGAATCTATAAAGAACTCAAAAAACTCTACTCCAAGAATTCAAGTAGTCCAGTCAACAAATGGGCTAAGGAAATGAATAGGCACTTCACAGAAGAAGATCTACAAGCAATCAACAAACATATGGAAAAATGTTCAACATCTCTAGTAATAAGAGAAATGCAAATCAAAACCACCCTAATATTCCATCTCACCCCAATTAGAATGGCGATTATCAAGAATACGAGCAACAACAGGTGTTGGCGAGGATGTGGGGAGAAAGGTACACTCATACACTGCTGGTGGGGCTGCAAATTAGTGCAGCCACTATGGAAAGCAGTGTGGAGATTCCTTAGAAAACTTGGAATGGAACCACCATTTGACCCAGCTATCCCACTCCTTGGCCTATACCCAAAGGACTTAAAATCTGCATACTACAGAAATACAGCCACATCAATGTTCATAGCTGCTCAATTCACAATAGCCAGACTGTGGAACCAACCTAGATGCCCTTCAATTGATGAGTGGATAAAGAAACTGTGGTATATATATACTATGGAATATTACTCAGCCATAAAGAATGATAAAATTATGACATTTGCAGGCAAATGGATGAAATTGGAGAATATCATGCTAAGTGAGATAAGCCAATCTCAAAAAGCCAAAGGACGAATGATATCGCTAATAAGTGGAGGATGACACATAATGGGGGGGAGGGAAGGGTTAGAGTTAGGGTTAGGGAAGGGGGCAAGTATGGAGGAAGGAACTACTGTATAGAGGGTAAAGAGGGGTGGGTGGGGTGGGGGGAAGGGAAAAATAACAGAATGAATCAAACAACATTGCTCTATGTAAATTTATGATTACACAAATGGTATGCCTTTACGCCATGTACAAACAGAGAAACAACATGTATCCCATTTGTTTACAATAAAAAAAAAAAAACTATAAAAAAAAAATATTTAATCTTGAAAATAAAGTTGACCACACAGAGAAGATGGTAAGAAATCATGAACAGAAGCTCCAAGAATTATGAGATAACACAAAAAGATCAAATTTAAGATTTATTGGCCTTGAGGGAGGCACAGAAATACAAATCAAAGGAATCAACAATCTAGTCAAAGAAATATGAAAAAATTTCCCAAACCTGAAGAATGAAATGAAAAACCAAATACAAGAGGGTTACAGGACACCAAATGTACAAAATTAGAGCAGATCCACAGCAAGGCACATTATAGTGAAAATGCCCAACATACAAAATAAAGATAGAATTTTAAAGACTGTGAGAGAAAAGCATCAGATTGCATATAGGGGGAAACCAATATGGATATCAGCAGATTTCTCTTCCCAGACCCTAAAAGCTAGAAGGGCCTGGAACAACATATTTCAAATTCTGAAAGAACATGGATGCCAACCAAGAATCATATACCCAGCAAACTAACCTTCATATTTGATGACAAAATAAATTCCTTCTGTGATAAACAAAAGTTAAAAAAACATTTACCAGTAGAAAGCCTGCACTAAAGAACATTCTCAGCAAAATATTCCATGAGGAGGAAATGAAAAACAACAATGTAAGTCAGCAAAAGGAGAATGACCCTAAAAGAAAAGTCAATCAAAGGAGAATCTAAGTCAGGTTAAAAACCAAAAATAAATCTAAATGACCAGGAATACAAATCATATCTCAATAATAAGCCTGAATGTTAAAGACCTAAACTAGATAGAATTAGTCAATAAATTTTACATGGTTTGTATCAAAATTTCTAGGAAAGCTTATTCTAAATATTTGCTCATTTTATTGCACTTGGTTGGTGAAGGACAAGAATGCTCATATTTTTAAGACATTTTCGAATTAGAAATATTGTTATATGTTTGTAGATTTTTCAAGGCTGTCATGTACATAGTAGAAAAACTGAGTACTTAATTGATGTTTAGAAATATCTGATACATGTTAAATGTACAGGTAGTAAAATATCACTTTTCAAATATCTTTTTGATAATATCCATATGAAATATTGTCTTTCAGGAATGTAATTGTTAAAGCACCTCTGCAAGCAGTATAATACCATCTGTACTTCTTCAGTGATATGGAGGAGGTGGAAGGGAAGCACTTGCAAAATTAATATGTTAGTGCATTAATACTTGGATATTTTCAGACATCAGTTTTTTTGCATTTCATTTTGCTATGCATTTAGTGTATATAATGGACAAATGAGTCCCAGTTTTGTAACATTTAGTCTTAGATGTTAAAGAAGTTACCTGTATATGTCCAAGTACTTAGTAAAATTAGCACATTGTATACGATTTGTGTTGTAATTCATAGGAAATTCTGTCTTCTGTAAATGACTTCTGCATATGAATTTCTTCAACCCTCTCTAAGCATCACATATACCTGTACTTGTCCACTGAACTGAAAGTAGAGAAAAGGAAGTGAGAAGGAAAATGTTCAAGAGTAAAATGGCCATGTGAAAAGATACCTCAGATTATTATCATTGCTACATGCACAATTTTATTTTTCAGTGCTTTGTACATAGTGGATAAATTCTTATGTGGAACATCTAGTCCTTCTATATATTTAGCAGTGCTTGATAAATTTAAAAGTGAAGTCATAAAATAAAACTTTGCATATAGCTTTTAAAAAACTAATGGGAAATCCTGTGTTTGGAATTGTGAAACCATCTCTGAACAGTATACCGTATGTACTTTTACACTGGGTTGAGGGAGATAGGAGGGAAAAAGTGGCAAAAGGTGTTTACAGTGTGCTGTGCTAGAAAATTTCAGCTTACCAATTGCCCTGTAATGTGCATTTCATTTAACTTTGCTGTATTGCATATATTGTGCATATACTAGAAAAAGAACTACCTGAATTTACAATATCTAGTCTCTACATGTTAAAGAGGTTGCCAATGTATGGTAAAAGTAGAGTTAGTAAACTAACACATTTTGTACACTTTGTGTTAACATTTATAGAAAGGCAGTCTTCTTAAAAGTACTTTTGGAAATGAAATTGCTGCATTATATCTGAGTGACACATGTGCATACATCACATGTGACATGGGAGAAAAGGAAGTGGAAGAAATGAAAGATTCTAGGCCAGAATGATATCACTTTGAAGACACTTTCAGATATAATCATTGCATGTGTGTAGTTTAACATAAACTACTATGAACATAGTGGACAAACTCATATCCTTATTTGAAACACCTAGTATTTCTAGATGTTTAGAAGTGCACATAGTAGGTTAAAAGTAGATATAGCAAATTTTTGTGGATAAAAACTTTTAGACAGTTTTATATTTGCAATTAACTTTTACTGCATATGCATTATGGTTCTCCTCCTATATGAAATCCCCTCACCAGTCAGACCCTAATTTCACTTGTTTTATCTTACTTAGCAGTGATTAGAAACATGAAATTTATTAATTGCTAAAAAATCACTGTATACCATAAAAGCATACTCTTCCATAGAAGCACAATCATAGGTTGCAGTAAACATTCAATACAACTGTGGACATGAAAAACAAAACAAACAAAAAAACAAATACGTGACATTAATTTAAATTTGAGTGCTGAGTCTAGACAAAGATAACTCTTATATAGCAATAATAATAACTAATTAACATTATTACATTTTTGTTATATTTCATTTCATCCTCTAAAAACTTTGAAGGCAGATATAATTTGTCACTCATTTGAAAAAATTTAAAAATTGAGGCAGAGAGATTATGTGACATTTGCAAATCTTTCAGTCTGTCAGTGCCAAAAAAAAAAAAGATTTAAATCTAAACATGTATGACATTAAAGCATGCAACTTTAATCTCTATGTGGTCTGGCCTCTTTAGTTGAATAATAGACTGGAGAAGAATACAGGTCATATATTTGGACTGGTTATAAATAATTGTATAGGTACACAAGAGTATAATAACCTACTTCATCAAATAACAAATCTATTCAATATTTTCTCACAGCTCTGTAACAGAATTTTATTAAATATTTCTCTATTACTGACTATAATTTAGTATCTTACTAATATAATACCTGAGAAGTATAGAAATATGAATACAATTTTCTCAAAACTCTATGATCCAGGGATCAGCTTTAGCCATGAGAAAACATAGCTCAATTGTACTCTTTGTTAGTCTGAATTGCCTGTGTGCAACTCTGCCACATTCATTCCATTCTTACTTGAGATTCCATCTGCAGAAACTTGACATCTGTTTCCCTGTAGCCACAAAATTTTTTTCACGTGTTCATATAAACAATTTGAAGCAAGGAATAAATTATCACAGAGAATACAAGCTGCAATTAAAGCAGTGACATCTGTAGGAATATGTGATACAAAATTAACTCTCTAATTACCCAATAGTATTTTATAATTTTGTTACTATCATAAATTTTCAAAGTTTTAATATGGATTACATTTAAACAGCTTTTTGACAAAGCATTGTTCATACTGATGAATAAGTTTCAAAGAACATGAGAGACATTGAAAATTTAAGGCATTAACATAAAAATCTACAGTAAAACATTATGCAAGGATTTTTAACTAAGGGTATCCTTTAGCTTCACACATATAAACTTCATATTTATCTTACATATCTACATAAATTCTCAAAATTATTTCATTGAATGAAACAAGTAACTGCGTTATTCACAAATGGCAATTTGTTTAGATAGAGTCCATATACCATGTATCATTGGGAAATAGAATTATTCACAGGAAGGTTTGAAATTAAGCAAGCATGCAATGGACACAAGAAGAAACAGCCTATGTTGTGGAGAGGCTGAGGGTACAATTGGTATACATAATTGGGGATTCTGACATCTCCTGAGGTTGCCATTTAGATCCATTATGACAATAAGTATAAATTCACTGATGTAAAAACTAAGTTGTCAAGATCTGAAAGAAATCACATTCTGAGATAGATTATTATTATGACTCTCAGCAGTGGTGCTATACTTCTTTAAGCTATGATTGTATAGTATCAGCTATACCATTATTTTAACACTATGACATTGGTTTGTTGGTTATGGTAGAAAATGTTTATTAAAATTATATAAACTGGTTAGCCCTTCCAAAGACATTAATTACAATCTGTTATTCTATCATCATTGTTTTAACACAATTGCAAGGTTACTTTTTTTGGACAGATGGAATAACAAAAGATTTGAGAAAATATAGCTTGCTGAGTCTTACAAATCACATTAAGCATTGTGATCTAGAATACTTTAATTCCAGAACGAGTTTGCATGATCATGGAACGATCAGATTTTCTGATCATATTAGAATACTAAGAGTGAATGGTCATCAGTGTCCATGGAATTTCCCATGGACACTGCAATCTGGGAGATGGCAAGGCTGAACGATGTAAGCCAGAAGAAAGTGAATAGGAAGAAGATATAATATGGGAAACTATGTGAATGACAGAAATTATAAAAGATAAAGGGCTATTACCTACGTAGTCAAATTTGAATAGGAAAAACAATATAAACAATGTAAATATCTGTGGCATGTGATATAAAACTGTTTTAAGAAATATTAGACTATATATCAAAGTATTTTCTGAACTTTCTGGATACAGACATTTATAAGTTAATGTGTAAGTTCAGGTACAACTGGAAGTGCAAACAAGCAGGTGAATGGAACCTAGTCCCCTTGTTGGTAAGAGAGAAAGAACCTTAAAAAAGAGAGGCACTTGTAGTCTGCTTTCCCCTATAACTATCAAAGTCTTGTTTTGTATTGTTTTATCTAATGTCATTCTAGCAGAATGTTAGGAGACACTTAACATTTTAAAATTTCTGAAAATTCTAGAAAATAAACACAGAGGGAATGACCATGTCACGCTTCCTTCCAGCTACACATATACTATAATTGTTCTGAAAGTATCTGTTATCTACAAGACCCAGAATTATTCTCTTAGATAAATAAGTTAGGTTGGAATGAGCCAGGTGGGATTTGAATCTCTCACAGCTAGCTACTCTGGAGCTCTATGATAGCTGAAGAAGTAATTTAATTTCAATTAACTTTGCAACAATGTGACCCACAATAATAGGTGATTAAATATATTGGTTCTGACATATATCATTATAGAAGATATCGCTCAAGTAATTATATCTCTTTTACAAAACAATTTTCTCCCTGCCTCTCCCCAACACACAGTACTGAGATAAGAGGTTTAATATGTATCTAATTCTCTATGCTGAACACTTTCCTCTACTTCCTGGGATTTTGAAAATAATTTTAGATTTTATTTCCAACTATTGTTGTATTTCAAATCTCCAATTGTGGCTTTTTGAGTTTAGTATTCTTTATTTATTTTCTCCAAAAGTGTTTTTTTTTTTTTTTATTATAAACAAATGGGATACATGTTGTTTCTCTGTTTGTACATGGCGTAAAGGCATACCATTTGTGTAATCATAAATTTACATAGAGTAATGTTGTTTGATTCATTCTGTTATTTTTTCCCTTCCCCACACCCCTCCCACCCCTCTTTACCCTCTATACAGTCCTTCCTTCCTCCATACTTGCCCCCCTCCCTAACCCTAACTCTAACCCTAACACTAACCCTTCCCTCCCCCCCATTATGTGTCATCCTCCACTTATTAGCGATATCATTCGTCCTTTGGCTTTTTGAGATTGGCTTATCTCACTTAGCATGATATTCTCCAATTTCATCCATTTGCCTGCAAATGCCATAATTTTATCATTCTTTATGGCTGAGTAATATTCCATTGAGTTTATTTCTAGCCTTTGAGAGGACTTTGATGATTAATTTTGTGTTGATTTGACTAAGTCATGAGGTACCTAGATATTTGGTCAAACATTATTCCAGATGTGTCTGTGAAGGTGTTTTGGGATGAGATTCACATTTGAATTGGTAGACTAAGTAAAGCAAACTGCTCTCCCCAATGTGGATGGTGTCCCATTTAATAAAATTAAACCCTGAATAGAATTAAAAGGCTGCACCCTTGCCATGAGTAGTATCTTCAAGATAGGACATGATTTTTATCATCCTTTCAGACAATAACTAAAACAACAGTTCTTCCTGGTCAGGGGACTGCCAGTTCTTGAAAGAACACCATCAACTCTCCTGGGTCTCCATTTTACTTGTCATCTTCCATGATTATGTGCATCAATTCCTTACAATAAATCTCTTCCTATATATAAATATATCCTATTGGTTCTGTTTCTCTGGAGAACCTTAAATGATCAAAGTACCATTTGATGCTTTGTGAATATCCATTATTCATTTCTTCTTATTTTGTTTATGGAACATAAATTTTCCTCTTCTGCTCTTGTTTCAGTGACCATGGTGGAGCTGCCCTCATTTTCTACTGAAAGACTGGGCACTTGAACCATGTCTGGATCTTCAAATTCAGTTTAGTGGCTCAGAGATTTGAACATAACCCAATTTGGTCTGGTTATAATTATATGTGAGACTTTTTCAAGATAAGTTTGGACTGGTTATAATCATATGTGGACCTATTCAAGATGAGTGAAAAAAGAATGCATGTCTTTCCATTAAGGTGCTAATTTCTAGTTGCTAAGGTTATCTTGCAAATACCAGAGAAAAGTTTTTCTGAGAATTATATAAATACTAATATGGAGTTAGTAAAATTTCTAATTTAAAAATTTTAACTGTGATTAAGGATATAGCTCAGTGGAAGACTGCTTTCCCAGCATTCCCAAGCCCTTGAGATTGGTTCCCAATACTGAAAAAAGAAAGTAGCTACTCAATTTTTTCTTTAAGTGGATCTTTAGATTTTCAGGCATATACACTATGTAGTATAGGTTTCTGTCACTTGTAACCAAAAAATTTCTCTTTGTCATAATGTGAACAGCTGAAAATATTACTTTTTAATTTCCTATACAGAAACTTTATTTCCTGGGCATAAGTATCCTGCATTATAATCACTTCGGTGACTCTTTAAATAATATCTCAAATTCTAACTGGTGCTTAATCAAAGGAAAAATTCAACTCAGCATGATTATCACTATTTTATAGTTATCAAGCATTCTGTCTTGGTGGAAGATTGTACAACTTTCCTTTTTGGAGCTTAAAAGCATATCTAGCATATATCCAAGTATAATCTTCTTTAATACTTCTCTAAGTCTGATATAGTCTTTTGATATTAAAATGTAATTTTAAAATTTTGCTCAAAATCATTGAAATTTAATTACCATTTTTTAGAATACATTTTCTTCAACTTCTCTTCTTCCTGTGCATCAATTCATTTGTTCTTTCTTTCCTTTCTGGAAATTCCTTTATTCCAAAATGCAGTGCATATGCCTTCTAATTTTTCCATCTTTAATATTATTCATAATTCCATTTATTATGTTCTATATTGTTAAATAATGTCCCTAGTTTTTTTCTAGGTCATTGTTCTCCAAAACATATGCTTGTATTCCTCCTAAAATAAGTTTGAGCTAAACGTAATGGATGTCAATTCATTGAACCTTGGGAAAAAAGGACATTAGTGGAAAAATCTGGTGATTACTGAAAATAATCAGAAGGTCAGTTAATGACAATATATCAGTGTTAACCTCAGTTTGGACAAACATGCCATAGATGTGTAAATTAACATTAGGAGAAACTTAATGAAAGATATACAGAGAGTCCCTGCAGAATAATTGCAACTGCAATGCAAATCTAAATTTATTTCAAAATATAAAATAATAATATCAGGTAAACCACTAATCCTTACACATACAATTTTAAGCTGAATTTTAATGTTTTTATAAATTTAGAAAGATATGAAGCATATGATTTCAGGCACACTGTAAATAGAGGTTGAGTATGCCCAATGCAAATATCCAAAATCTGAAATGCTCCAATATCGAACACTTTTGAGGGCTGACATGACACAAGTGAAAAATTCTACATCTGATCTCATATGATGTATTTTAGTCAACATGTAGACTCACTAAAAATATTGCACAGAATACCTTCAGACTATATGTATAAGATGTATATGAAACTTAAATGAATTTTGGGTTTAGATTTGGTTCCTACTCACAAGGTATCTCATTATTTATATTCAAACATTCCAAAATCCCAAAATGTTTGAATTCTGAAAAAATAATGGATCCAAGAATTTCAGATAAGGATATTCAACTTGTATTGTGTGGGAAAACAAAACCATGACTTATATACAAACCATTAAATATATACAAAGAAATGTCCAGACTATAGTAATTTGATAGCTACTGTTAAAAGAAAAACTGACTAATAAGTTTCTATCTAAAAGTTTAAAATTTTACAACATTCTTTTTTTCTAGGACTCATTATATTCATTTTCATTTTCACACAAAATTCCAACCTAATAGAATTTATTTTTATGTTTGAAAAATTGTTATTACTTCATAATTATCTAAAAACATGCAAACAGATGGAAAAATATAATTTAAAACTTCCTTTTGATTATTTCTTTCAATTCTCATAAAACAAGTCATCAGGTATGAAGAATCTTAACTTTTTTTTTTTTTTGGTGCTGAGAATTCAACCCAGAACTTTGCCCATTCTAGGCAAGTGCTCTACCACTGAGCCATATCCTCAGTCAACCCTCTTTACAATTACTACCTGTACATAATTCACAAAAACAAAATGTAAGATTCAGAATATATAAGAGTTAGATTTTCCTTTATAAAGTTGGAAAAAAGCAACAGTAGAGGTGTATTAATGGCACATATGCTTCAACCAGGCATGCTTTCCAGGGCAGATCAACTTCATGAAAGAATTCAAGTGTAAAATTTACTATCTGGAAATTTATTCTTTTAAAACCATTCATTCCTATGTCTTCACATACTCTCATGGTTTGAAAGGGAGTATTGATTCTTTTGTTCAGTTCTACCGAATTTTAAATTTGGATACTATGCTATTTATTTCTACTTGTTTTTTTCTGTTCATTTATCTGTTGTTTTACATGTTAAATGATATTTTCCCCATTAAATCAATCTGAATATTGTTTTCCATATAAAAACTACTTTGACTCCTACATCACTCTGTGATTTTTTTGTTTATTGAAGTCAGTCACAGATGTTTCTTATTGAGTAGCATATTTAGGGGGCAATTAAAATGAAAACAATATTTCAATTGCCTAATATCATTTGGAATCAGGAGGCTACTTTCAAGCTTCTATCAACACTTAAAAAGAAGTAATTATTTACCAAGTATTGAAAATGTCTACATATCTCATTTGTCAGGGGCCAACTCAAGATTTTTGGTATTTGCTTCAATTTCTGCTAAAGACACAGATCTCCTTCCAAATATTTGATAACTAGTTCTTCTGGATATTTTTTAAATTGAATTCACAACTTACTCTGCAAGTCCACTTTTCATTTTATTTCCATTATTTTGGTGTTTAATAATGTTATTAAAAATAATAAAGACAATTGCTTATCTTTCATTCAGCATAATATAACCATGACATTGTTGACCTAAGAGAGATATGATTCTGAGCAACATTCAAAGGCCATCCTACTTTTTGGATGAAATTTTGAAATTAGATACAATGACTGTTTTAGTTAGCTTTTTTGTCACTGTGGCCAAAAGAACTGTAAAGAACAATGTACAGGAGGAAACATTTATTTTGGCTAAGTTTCAGTGGTTCAGCCCATAGTTAGTTAGCTGACTCTACTGCTCTGGGGCAGAGGTGGGGCAGAGGAAAGGCAGAACTTCATGACAGAAGGGTACATGGAAGGAAGTAGCTCAGTACTTTGCAACCAGGAAGGGGAGAGAGAGAGAGAGAGAGAGAGAGAGAGAGAGAGAGAGAGAGAGAGAGAGAGAGAGAGAGAGAGAGAGAGAGAGAGAGCGCTCTGTTCACTATGGACAAAATATAAACCCCAAAGCATGCACAAGCAAGCTACATCCTCCAGTCACACCATACCTGCCTACAGTTACCACTCAATAAATCCTTATCCATGAATTAATCCACTGTTTAGGTTACAACTCTCATAAACCAAATTTTCAACCTGTGAATGTTCTTTCATTTTCTAACACATGAATTTTTGTGGGCCACCAAATATCTAAAACATAGCAATGTTTAATGAGAAATTACATAAAACTCCATGTTATTTTATAGTTATAAATGTCACTTCATATATTTCTGAGACAAAAAGTAAGCTTGATGTTTTGATATCTAAACATTTATCTAAACTTCAAAAATATCTAGTGCCAGAAGTTATGCTACTCTTAGAAATTAGTTATAGCAAAACCATGAAAACACATTTGAAATAATATTGACTTGAGATTTATCATAGGGATAGAATATATATTGTATGAAAACTTAGTAGAAAGGTAACACTATCATGTATCTATATTTTAGATGCTAAGAAATTATATTTTAAACATATCATCTTCAAATTCACAGACAATATTTATTTATCAAATAATGATTAGGGCCCAAGCCCTGTATTTTTGGATCTCCAGTGCCGGCCCTAGTCCTGCATGGATGCCAATGTGTTGTGGCTCCCCATCTACCAACATGTTGGGACACTCTGCAGCCATCTTTTATTATTCCCTACACCAATACTGCCACCTTTAGTTGGAGAAGCTTCCATCCTGAGACACCTGCCAGAGACTAGAAGCTCATTATCAAGGTACCTACAGGTTAGTCGCTGCTGCTGCCACCAACTGAGGATGTGGCCACTTACATACAGAGATATCAGCCAGGTCCTGAAAGATCATCACCAAGGGCCCTGCAGGCTTGATTGCATCTGAGTTATTCCTGCTAGGTGTGCTAACAGCCACCATCTTGCTGCAGAGGGAGGAGAGAGCCTTGCAAGTGGTCAATAGGTGGGAAAATGGTGTGAGGGTATTTTAATCCTGGCTTGTCCAGTCAACCAGCTCAGCACCCACTAGGATCCAAGAGACAACTCAGGAGCACTGATATCTGCCTGGTCCACAACTCCACTGAGCACCTGATCCAATTGGGTTGGCAACCAACAGGGCCCTCCATCTCCTCATTCCCCGGTCTCCCAGCTATCCCCTGGCCACCAACAAGTCCAGAACCTGCAGTTATGTTGCTGACACATAGCTTTCAATGTTTGGCCCTGATTTGCCCAATACAGAACAACTTTCTGAGATAGGCTCACAGGTCCTGGCACTCAGCCCTCAGGACTTCCAGGGATAGAGGTTTCTGATTGGGAAGTTGAAAGGGAAAGGAGAGATACATAAATTATAGATAAGGAATTGTGGGGTCCACAAGTGAGGGAAGGGGTGAAGACCAGGCTCCTGTGTCATGCCAGTGGACTCCTAAGGAGAGTCCTGGGGTGCAATCTTTGAGAGGGACTAGCAATTGCTATACCCCGCCTCCAGGAGTCCTGTCTCCAAGTCTAATCCTCCCACCTTAGTAACTCATCATCCTGAGGGTGGAGTTACCAGCAAAATTCAGACAACCCCAACTACCAGAAGAGAAGAGAGGCAGAGAAGATATTGAATACCAACAGAAACAATTGTTCAATTTTTCTTCAATACTCTTTATTATTCTTTTCCCCAATTTTTGTCTTTTTTCTTTTTTCATTTCCTGCTCTCACATCCCCATCATCTTTGAAATCAAGTACCTTTCATGCATTAACCTACTGAAGACTGGGAGGTCTGAAGAGTATATGACAGTCATTTTGTAGATTTCTTTTTAATTTTAAATTTATTTTTAAAAAATTTTTCTCAATCTCTCTTCTTTCCTCTTGTTTATCTGTTTCTTCAGGGTCTCTTTCTGCCTTTTCTCATGCTAACAACCAGCTTCTTTTGATTCCACTTTCACACTTCCTATGATCTAGTACCTCTGTATTCTCACCTCCTACCTCATTAACATTACATTCTACACCCCTCCCTCATTCTCTTTTTCCACCATTAGAAATTTTAGACCTTATTGCAAACTTCATGATGTAGCTAATAATTGAGCTCATCATCTCTATTTATTACAATATCGTTAGCATTTTAATTGGAGTTATTTGGTTTAAGGCTGTATATTGTTTGTATTGGGTGCTCTTAATATTGATCTCCCCCCTAAAGGTGAGGTATTGGAAACCTACAGGGACACTATAAAACTCTATGGGGGAAACTGTAATACCTTGGATCTGCACTGCACTGTTTTCATTGACAACATGAAAAAATGTGGGAAGAAGGTACCCTGAACAAACCAGGATGCTATATTAATAGAATCAGAGTTCAGAATGTACATAATTAAAATGATTCATGAAGTAAAGGATGATATAACAGAGCAAATACAGGCAACAAATGATCACTTCAATAAACAGTTAAAAGAGCAAATGCAGGAAGTAAAATATTATTTCAATAAAGAGAGATTCTGAAAAAAAATCCTTGAAATGAAGGAAACAATAAACCAAAATTATAGTCAACAATTTCATTAATTATCTATTTAGAATTAACTTTCATATAATTTTTATTCACTTCCTATTTTTCTATTTTGATATTTTTCTGATTTAATTTTGAATTTAGTGTTCTTCATTTCCTCCAAAAGTGTTTTTGACTGAGTTTATTTCTAAGTCTTTGGGAGGACTGTCGTGGTTAATTTTATGTGTTGATTTGACTAAGTCATGAGGTACCTAGATATTTGGTCAAACATTATTCCAGATGTGTCTGTGAAGGTGTTTTGGGATGAGATTCACATTTGAATTGGTAGACCAAGTAAAACAGACTGCATGTCAAGGTGAAGAGATTTCTTACTGAGTCTTCCTGATTTGAGTTTCATCAGGATTTGGAACCTTTAGAATATGCCCACCACTCATCTGCTTTACCTCTATGTTTCCTGGGTGTGCAGGTAGTAATCATACGAGTTCACCTATGATAAAATTCTGGGAGGTCCTCTGATAATTAATTGGTGTGGATAGGTACCTACTAGTTTCCTGGTGGGTTAAAGAAGATGGTTCTTAATTGTCTATAACCTAGCAACCAGATACCACATGTTAGGGGGTGCAGTGTTTTGTCCTCTCCTGAAGGCTGTGTGTATCCAGCACTAAGAAACTCAACGTGGGCAACCTATGTATATTTTGGAGTGAGTGGGGTGTGGCAAACTAAGTTAAAGGTATCATCTGGTTGATACGATGCTAGGTGGCCCATGGGGTACAGGGCAGGTGTAGAGCTTCTTCCCTCTATGGAATGCATTGTTCACAGGTCATTTGGCTTATATCTGGGAACATTGGAAAGTGACTGGTGTCTGTGTGACACTCCTCTCTAAACCCCTTTGAGGGGTGAACTGATGTTGTACATGTGCTGAGGTTCTCCATTGTCTACTTGTGGTTATCCTCAGGAAATTCCATCTGTGGATACATATTTCTGAATAAGAATTTAGTTCACTGGCAAATTTGGGAGTCATCACTGCAGACCCTTCTAGAGGTGCAGGGGCATAAGACTTGTGGAATGCTGAGCACCCACTCCCTTCTTCAAGGTCTTCTTTATAGTAGCACAGAACTTATGACTATCTAAAACTGTGGGGCCCCTGTGCATGGGATGTGCAACGGAAGCCTCTGTTCTGACTTATGTAGATCATGATAGTACCATTCCTCTAACTGGGGCCAGCCTGCAACTGAGCATCTATAACTGGTGGCTGTGAATTGCTGAGTGCCTTCTCCCCTACACTAGGACTTTATATCAGTGGTATGTAAGAGATTGATAACTGATTGCAGCCATAGAGCCTTTGTTAGCAGACTCTCAGTGGGCAATTTGGGACATAGAAGACTTCACCCTGGCTGCTGCATATCACTAGATTTGACTTGTCAGTGTGAAAGACATAGGGTGTCAGTTGTATTCACCTGTTGTCCCTCACAGGGAGTACTTGCGTTGGGGTTAGCACTCCCTGGGAATAATTTGCTCTTGGGTCAGCTCCACCCTACTCCACTTGTCCTCAGTGTAGGGGAGGGGATTTTGTAAGCTTCACCTAGCAGCAATCCCTCTAGGAGTTCCTTCTAGATGAATTACTGAGACAACCTGATTTGAAAGTGTTCCCTGTAGTTTTATTTGTTACTCTCTGTAGGTGTTAAGAAGCTGTATTGTTTTAATTTCTTCTATGGAGTCTGGCTAGCTGTGGACTCTACAAAATAGCTGCCCTAACTGGCACGGCTTTCAGCCCACAATTTGGACTACATTGTGGGATTTCCTTTTCTGTGTTTGCTATAGATGTCCTGTTTTAATTTGGTCTGCTTTTCTTTACAATTGTTGTTAAGGAAAAAACTTACAGGCTTTTCCTCTCCCTCTTTCTGTTACCCCTCCCTCTGGGTATCTCCCCAATTCAGGGTTCAGAGTCAAGAAATCCTGTCCTTATCTGCTGTTCCACTATCAATATTCAAAATCCCTCCAAGTCTCAAACTGTCCAATGTCTATTTTAGATATTTTATTCGGTCTCCCATCTCGCCTCTGTGATCACGTGTTCTTTCATTGCTTCTCTTTTGTACTGTGGAGAAGTTAAGAGTTGCTGCTTAGATCTGCTCCATCATCTTCTGGAATCTCCAAATAAAAATATTTTATAATGGTGAAAACAATAATCATCAGCAACATATTGCAATCATAAATGTATAATACTTAAGGTAGCTTCAATGTACATAAAACAAAACTGATAACAAGTGACAAATAATCAAATAAACAATTTTTGGATGTATTTGTAATAACTGTTAGAAAAGTTGAAAGAAAATTAGTATGGTTAAAGAATATTTTAACAACCATGTCTAACAAATTGACATAATTTACATTAGAAGAGCACTAACTACATTTAAAGTAACAGACTACATATTCTTCTCTATTATGCCTTGAAATTTTTCCAAAACAGACATACACCAGAACTTAAAACACTAGTTGACAACTGGACTTATATAATTAGAATTTTGACTGCAAATCCCTTATAAACTGACCTAGATATGTATGAACAAAAGCATGTGTTTTTCACTCTATGAAAAGAAGGTTAAATAGTATCCTTCATTAGTTAGTTTTCACTTCCGTGACCAAAATACCTGAGAAGAACTACTTATAGGAGGAGAGATTTATTTTGGCTCAAAGTTTCTGAGGTTTCTGTCCATGGTTGGCTGATTCCATTGCAGAAACATCACAGCAGAAGGGCATGGCAGAGGAAAGTTTTTCAGTTCATAGCAACCAGGAAGCAAAGTAGAGTGGGTGAAGGCGCTGGGGACAAAATAAACCCTTTCAGATTAGGCCCTTAATGACCTACTTCCTCCAAGTAAATCCCTGATCCCAGTAGTCCATTTAGTTAACAATGGAATAATTCATTTGATGAAGTCAGAGCCCTTAGATCCAATCATCAACTGAAACCCCCACCTCTGAGCCATGCTGCATTGGGGACCATACTTTCTACATATAAACTTTTGGGGGGATATTCTGGATCCAAATTCTAATACCTGCATATCAGGAACACATACCTGTTTTACCGTTGCTTTCTAATTTCCAGAGATAGAAAGATCACACAAGATACATTTTTCTAATGCAAGCACCAAGGTACTTGAGAAAGAAAAGATTTCTTGGAGAATAGCAAGTGTTTTTTGAATTCCATGGGCAAAAGCTGGAGAATTTAAAGCATAAAGCTTATATCATAAATAAAGTGTTAAAGAATTTGTGACTCTATAAAAGCAAGTTTCCAACAACACAGATAGTAAAAATACTTCTCATTTGGGGATAATGTAGTTGAGAAAATTCAAAAAGGAGAGCAAAATGATATATTTACTTGAGAAAAGGGATTCAACTCAGATTTATCCCAGTATTATAACAACCCTGAAAGTGGTTGATAGTAATTGACAAATAGGTCTGATTATCTTCAAATTAATGTGATGGTGAGATGACTTTTCCTCTGCATCCATACTGGAAATTTGAAACAAAACAAATTTATGAAATGTTATTGCAAAATAGAAATAAGCATAAAGTATGTTTTCTATTGGGGAAGGATAACTGAATGGTTAGGCATCAAAATTGGGAAAGAAACATCACTATTCATCAGTGTTTTCATATATACATATATATACATATTTGCATACACACATACACATATAAATGCATTTTATAAAATGTTATGACTTAGAAAATTCACATTCAAAATAAACATTTATACAATAATATTTCAGACAATTAACCGAGTCATTATAACCTAATTCTTGCTATTAATTCACATGTAAATCATTAGTGTTGGTCTACTCTTTTTAGTACACTATTTAAATACTTTTTTCTTAAGACTGAAACTATTTTACATAATACAACCAAATCTAAGATTTTAGCTAAAAGTATTTTTGATGCTCATGTACACAATTTTTTTTCTGTAGTTTTGTACATGGATTCAAGGAGATGATGTAATTTTGAAAATAGTAGTTTAGATAGCTCTGGTTTTTAGTGCTGTTTCAAAATTATAAACCCTAGGAAATGGGAAAGGTACTAGGCTGTGTACATTTTATATATGAACATAATTTCCTTTTACAAAAGACATGTACATACTTTGTACTTTTCTATTTATAAACAATTGTCAGTGATTAGCTAAGAGGAGTAAGGTTAAGAGGATATGCTAGAAAGCAAAGAAAAGATAAAGCACTTAACAACAATTTTCTTAGGATGAAAAAGAATAGCACAATAAATGAAGAGTCTCTAGTAGTTTTGCCTATATAATATTGTCTGGATTCTGAACATTGCTAAACTCCTATTCAGGGAAAGGCAGTCAAAATAGAAAACAGAATTCTGTCTTTGATTTTGAAGGACAGAGGTGATGCATATCCCCAACTGTACTAACTGGATACACAATGATTCAAAGATATTTAAAAATTATCCAGAGTGAAGAGTAGAGATTTCAGGCATGTCATCACTGTTTCCAGAGCTGACATCATCAGGAAAGTTGTCCTAACCAAACTTAAACTTCACTTTGCAGCTTCTTAGCTTCCTTTGGTTTCTCCTCTTTTAAACCAGTTCATTCATCTTCCTGTTCATTTGGTAATTTACATATTTTCCTTCTAACAAGGTGATTTTCTATGTAAGTTAGCAAAAATACATGTCCATATATTGCACCTTTCAAGCCATGCTTATAGAGTGCTATAGGATATGGATGTTAATTAATATATAAGTATTAGTGTGGTAAGGACTTACTATACTTTGCCTTGGGAGTTTCATGTGATTTAGTGAAAGAACAATGCCAGTCTTGCCTCTGTGATAAAACTTGTCACATTTCCTTGTGCAGCATCATTCAGCTTTATGATACTTAGTGTCCATAGCTATCAAATCAAGTGACTAAAAGTGACATGGAAAAAGGCAGAGTAGGGAGCAACAATTTACTTGGACAAAAAGAGGTTCAGAATCTAGTTTTGGAATACTGAGTTCCAAATAAAAACTTAAACAGCAACCTGTAGATCACTAAATAAAGAACAAGGCTGCTAAATTGCAGTACGAACGCATGATGGTAATTTTGCTTATCCAACTTTCCTCTCCTATTCTCCATCTCAGTTGTGGCTGTGGAGATGGTGGCCTACATTTCCCTACAGCTTCCTGGTGCCAAAGTGGTGCTGGGGAGCAATGCAGACCTTGTTCTCCAAAACATTATGATTCTCTATTCTAATCTCTCTGTCAGTTCCGTGAAGGACCAGTGCAGAAACTTGCTTTCATCTCAACCCCTCGACTTGGAACTCTCTTGGAACTGAAACAGCTTTCTGGGTGGCACTTATTAAAATAATTTGAAGATGCATTCTACTTGCTGATGCCTGGAGCAAGGTATGAGAGACAAGGCAAGCAAGAGACAAATCCAAAACCTGAGAAACAGAAGGTTGAGAAGAAAGATACATGAGAAGGTGAGAGCTTTGAAGAACTCCTGCATGTATCAAAGAATTCAGATTTCAGTATCCTTGCCCAGGGTCAGACATATGCACAGAGAAGATCAGAGAGGAACCTAAGCTTATATGGCTGATATTTGGGTTCCTGATGAGCACTAGGCAAAGGCTAAGGGAGAATTGCGGGTAGCCTAGTTAAGCACTGGGATGCTCACCACAGAGCCAATCTGCAAAGAATTTTGAAATAGTATACATATATTCATAAATATATGTTCTTTTTGGCAGCTGGCATTTAAGAAAATCTCCATCAGGGCTGGGAGTGTAGCTCAGTGATAAAGCACTTGCCTAGCATGCATAAGAATTTGCCTTTGATTCCCAACAACAACAACAACATCACACACACACACACACACACACACACACACACACACACACATGCAAAGGTAAAGAAGAAAAAAGAAAATTTCCATCAGGTTCCTGACTGATCAGTGAAATAATGGAATAGAAAGTTCAATGACTCACAAGGCAAGGAATTCAGACCTTGCAGAAATAGGTTTAGAATGCCACTAAGCAAATTTATAACTGTAGCTCCCAACTGACAACAACAAACCTAGAGTGGAGGAAAACATTCTAATTTTCAGGCATACCACATTTCAAATTCAAAATCCCTAACTATCAATAAATAATTACAAGGTACATCAAATATTTTGGGTTATTCACAGGAAAATGCAGAAAAAAAAATTGACAGAAACTGTTCCTACAAAAACTCAGAAAATAGATGCACTAGACAAATAATTTAAATAAAATGATTTAAATGCATTTAAAGTAGTAAAGCAAACTATGAGTAAAAAATGAACAAACAAAAAAAAGAACATAAGAACAATGTTTTGGCAAAGTAAAATGTCAATAAAGATTAGATATTATATATTTTTAAATACAATATTAATTCTAAAGTGCAAATGTAATAGATTAAATTAATAAAAACATCACCAGCAGATGGAACAAAGAGTTTGAGTGGGAAAATAAAAAATCAGTGAATTTTAAGATAGAAAAATTGACAATGTCTGATGTCTGAAGTGCAGAATGAAAATTTAATGATTAAAAAAAAGAAATGATCCCAAGAGACCTATGAGATACTCTAAAGCATACCAACATCTCCATAATGGAGTCCTAGAATGAGGAGAGAGAAGAAAGATGAAAGAATATTTTAATACTGAACACTCAAATTTTATGAACAACATGAATTTACACAATCATGAAGTTCAATAAATTTCAATTAAGATAAAGGCAAAGAAATTCACACTAACACACATTGCAATCACATTTTCAAAACAAAATACAGAGACTCTTGAATATATTAAGAGGAAAAAAAAAGAGAAAAAGGAACTTTCATAGACACGTTATTCTCTACAAGTTTTTTATCCAGTTTCTCATCAGAAAATATGGAGGTCTGATTGCAGTAAGAACACATATTTGAAATTTAAAAGGAAAAAAAACCTGGTCAAACAAGAATCTAATATCCAGAAAAACAATACTTCAAACAAAAATCAAAATTAAGATATTACCAGTTAGACAAAACCTGTAGGAGAGTAATTAATAGCCAATGAAATTAGTATGTAAAAATAGTAAATTGAGGCCATGTATAGAAATTAAGAACACCAATATATACCACTGTTTCTTTTTCCATTCTTCTGTTGAAGGGTATCTAGGTTGATTCCACAATCTGGCTATTATGAATTGAGCAGCTATGAACATTGATGTACCTGCATCACTGTGGTATGTTGATTTCAAGTCCTTTGGGTATAGGCCAAGGAGTGGGATAGCTCGGGCAAATGATTGTTCCATTCCAAGTTTTCTAAGGAATCTTCATACTGCTTTCCAGAGTGGCTGCATCAATTTGCAGTCCCAACAGCAATGTATAAGTGTACCTTTTTCCCCACATCCTTACCAACAACTATTGTTGCGTGTATTTTTGATAATAGCCAATATAATTGGGGTGAGATGGAATATTACTCAGCTATAAAGAAGAATAAAATTATGGCATTTGCAGGTAAATGGATGGAGTTGGGGAATATCATGCTAAGTGAGATAAACCAATCCCAAAAAAACAAAGGTCGAATGTTTACTCTGATAAGTGGATGATGATAATATGACAGGGAGGGG
This sequence comes from Sciurus vulgaris, assembly GCF_902686455.1. Lineage (NCBI taxonomy): Eukaryota > Metazoa > Chordata > Mammalia > Rodentia > Sciuridae > Sciurus > Sciurus vulgaris. The sequence goes on from NC_136471.1 coordinate 57,410,384, forward strand.
TAAGCAATTAAGGGGAGAATGGAAGAAGGATAGATTGTGTAGAGGGAAATGAAGGTTGGGGAAGGGACGGGGGAAGGAAAGATAATGGAACGAGACAAACATCATTACCCTATGTACATGTATGATTACACAAATGGTGTGAGACTCCTTCATGTACAACCAGAGAAATGAAAAATTGTACCCCATTTGTGTACAATGAATGAAAATAGAAAAAAGAAAAAAAAAGAACATCGATAATAGTAATTACACAGGCAAATAAAAAGCCATTAGTGTTTCATTTATAGTTTGTAATCTTTTTGTTTCCTCTATGATGTAAAAGAAAAAATTCATGAAACATTAATTATTAATCTAAGTTAATGGGGCCAGAGTATATAAAGATGAATTTGTTAAAATAACATTAAGGAGTGTGTAACTGCAAATCCTTTCATAAAAACATGTTACATACTGACATCTTGAGTGACTTATGCAACATAAATCTATTGTTCATGGCTGTGGTGTATGGAATTCTGAGGTGAAGTTCTAGGAGGACTTAGTTTCTGGCAGGGGATCTCTTTCTGATTTGCATATGGCTGAGTTATCATTGCAGTCCTTCATGACTTTTCCTCTGAACATGTATGAAGAGAGAGGCATTCAATCCTATCATATTAGGGCCCCACCTTTATGACATCTTTTAACCTTAATTGAAGGACATATCTCTGCTTACAAATTACATTCTGTGTTAAGGATTCAACATACGAATTTTAGAGGGACACATTTCAGTACATAGTGTGAAAATACAAAGTTTTAGAATCTAAACTTTTTTTAATCTCTTAAAGTTAAATTAATATCAACTTAACCTAGATTTTTATAAATTTGAACACACGAAGCCACTATTGACAGCAATAAAGAAAAAGATAGTTTTACAGTGATAGACACTTCAGTATTACACTTTTGATAATAGATAGAACATCTAGATAAATGAATAAAGAAATGGAGGACTTGAACAATAGTATAAACCAAAACACATAACAGAATTTAGAAGAGTTCCAAATGTATATTGAAAACACTGGGGCAAATACTAAAACTTATTTTCTAAAATCATAATCAATATACTAATCATGGAGAGAAAAATAATCGCATAAAATAATTTAAAATAGAGCAGAGAGTGGAACACATGCAAACAGAAAACAAGACAATAGATGGAAAACAAATAAAAAATAGTGACTATTTCAGTTATACCAAATATCACTCCAAATATGAATATTCTAAATATGATAGCTTAAAGAAATAGATCACTAATGTGGATTTTTAAAAAGAACTCAACTATATATTATTTACATGATACCCACATTAAATATGAAATGCCAGAGTAAAAGTAAAGTGGTAGAGAAAAATATATCATGCTAACAACACTAATCACAGGAAATTTGAATTAACTTATTAATTTCAGTCAAAACAAATTTCAGAGCAAGAAAAACAATTTTCATGGATAAAGAGAAGGCTTACATAAATATAAAGGAGTAAATTATTCAAGAAGATATAATAATTCTTAGAATGTGCTTAGCACAATGAGTTAAATATGTGAAGCAAGAAAACATAGAATAGGAAGGAAAAATTTTTAAAATCCACTCTTACAGCTGGAAATTTTTAGCACTCCCTACAGTCATTATTAACAAAGACTGAACAAAGAAAACTCAGTAAGTATATATTTGAATTGAACTATCAACTAAATTTATTTGACATTCATAGAGTACTTAGCCAAAAAAAGCAGAATATTTTCTCAAGCTAATATGGGACATTTACAAGATGCACAACATTCTGGGTCACAATATGATAAAAGTCATACAAAGTGTGTTTTCATATAATAAAGACAATAAAGTAGAAGTTATTAACTTAAAGAGAGTTGGGGAAAACCCAAAATATTTGAGGATGAAATAATATGCTATAAAACAACATGGATTAAAGAAAAAGTTTGAAGATAAATTTCAAAGTATTTTCAAAGAAATGAAAAGTGAAATTATTGAAATATGTGTGCTGCAATGAAAGCAGTGCTGAGAGGGAAACTTATGGTACTGAATGCATATAATATAAGAGATAGTTTTAATATCTATCAAACTTTCAAATTAGGAACTTAAAGAAAGAAGAAAAAATTATATCCAAAATAATCAGGATAAAATTTTAAAATATAAATTATAAAAATAAAAATAATAAAATTAGAACAGAAGGAAATTAAATTAAAAACAGGAAATGAGTTGGGAGTACTTCACAGGTTGAATGTTCTTATTACAACAAAATATGTTTTATTAAGGGTGCAACTGAACCTTTAGTTTGACAATGTTTTCTGAGATATGACACCAAAAGTAAAATCAATAAAGAAGAAATAAGCCAATGAAACTTCATCAAAATCAAAACTTTTTTGCCTCATAGGAAAATCTCAAGAAAATGCAAAGAAAACACACAAAATTGGAGAAAATATTTCTAAGTCATGTATCTGGTATTAGACTTGCATTAAGAATATATAAAGAACATTTACTACTAAAAAAACTGAGCTACCAAATCATGAAGAGACATGGCAGACGTTAAATGTATATTACTAAGTAAAACAGCCTGACTAAAAGGCTACCTACAGTATGATTCCAACTACATGACATGCTTGATGAGGCAAAACTATAGAGACAATAGATCCATTATTGCCATGGATTCAGGGAGAGACAGATTGTAGATAAATAAGTAGAGCAAAGAAGATTTTTAGAGCAAGACAACTATTCTGTAGATATTGTTATGATGTGTATGTGACATACTTTTGATAAAACCCATAGAACCATACAACACAAAGAGTAGACTCTAATGTAGCCAGTGGGCTTCAGTTAGTGTTACTGTACTAATATTGGTTCATTGATTTTAACAAATATACAACACATTGCAAGATGTTAATAAGGAAACTGAGGGTGGGGTAGAAGGAGTATACAGCACCTCTCTATTCTGTTCAGTTTTTCTGTAAACTCAGAACTGCTCTAAGAAATTGACTTTTAAAAAAAAAATAAGCAATGCACTTGAACAAACAACAATATTCCCCACAAGAAGATATACAAATGGCCCAATGTACATGAAAAATGCTAAACATCATTAAAAATTAGGTAAATACAAATCAGAATCACAATTAAATACCAAATCACACTACCGAAGATAAAAAACAAAATAGAAAACAATAAGAAGACTTGGAAATAATGTTAACTTAATGCATTGCTGACAGGAAAGCAAAATAATGTACACGCTTTAAAAGCAATTTGGAAGGGGTGGGAGTATAGCTCAGTGGTAAATCACTTGTCTAGTATGGGTGAGGCCCTGTGTTTGACCCCCAACAGCACAAAAGATAGGTTTGACAGTTCTTCAGACAGTGAAATATGTAATTACTGTATCATAGGATACAGTAATTATATTACTGAGAATATGCACAAAATGGTTGAAAACAGGTATTCTACAAAAAGTTCCACAAAACTTTTATAGAAACCCTAATCAAACTAGTCAAAAAATGAAAATAATTCAAATGTCCCTGAACTGAAAAACATAAAAATGCAACACACACACACACACAATGTAAAGAAATGATGCACTGATACTACAATGTTTGTGTTTCTTTTTCCTTTTCTTTTCTCTCTTTTCTTTTCTTTTCTTTCTTTCTTATAATACTAGGAATTGAGCCCAGCAGTATTCTTCCACTGAGTTATACACCAGCATACTAGGCTCTTTATTCTATTTATTTATTTATTTATTTAGAAACACAGACTCACTAACTTGCTGAGGCTGGCTTCAAATTTGACTCACTTTCCTGAGTCATTATGATTATAGGCATGTGCCACCATGCCCAGCTGTACTACATACAATGTGGATGAACATGAACCCTGAAAAATTACACTAACTGAAGAAACCCAGACACAAAAGGCTACCTGTTGTATGATCCCATTTATAAGAAATATCTAGAGTTAGCAAATTTATGGAAATTGTGAGCACACACATGATAGCCTAGGTTGGGGAGAATAGATCATAGCTGGTTAATGAATATGGGTTTCCTTTTGGGATGTTGAATATTTTCTGGAACTATATAATGGTAATAGTTTCACAACACTGTGGATGCTTGAAATGACAATAATTATAAATTTATCATATAATTTATCATACTGAAAAAAATCAAGAGACCAATTTTTTCCAACATCCCTTTAAGTCTGAATGTTTGTTATAAATCTAGTCTGAAATTCTATATGTGTGGAATATATTGTAACCTGTTTATCTGAGCACCTCTTAAAATATAGAAGCAATATTATTTAAAAATAAATTATTTAGTAAATAACTACCATAAGCTCTTTGAGAACATCCATGACTGTTTTATTCGATGTTATATTCCAAAGTACTTTGTGCAAGAGGTGCTCACTAAATATTCATTTGCTGAAGAAGGATCTATCTGCACAACCATATTCAATGGTATTTTAAAGGTAATACATAGCTACAGAATACAAGACTTGAATATTTAAATTAATGTCAATATAGCCAATAAAATAGAAAGATACCCAAAAAATAAGTAATCTAACATTTCACTACATGACTCTGGAAAATGAAGAACAAACTAATACCAAAATCTCTAGAAGACAAGAAATAATTAAATGCACAGTTTAAATTAACAAAATCAAGAATAACAATACAATCACAGAAATAAAGTTTTGATTCTTTAAAAAGATAAACAAGATTGATAAACTCTTAGCAGTACTAACCAAAAGAAATTGAGAGAGTATCCAATTAAGAAAATTAGAGATGCAAAAGGGAATTATCACCACAGACACTATCTAGAGGATCACTAGGAACAATTTTCAAAATGTACACTACAAAAACTAGGAAATTCTTGAAGACATTGACAAATTTCTAGACATGACCTACTCAAATTGGACCTTAAATATATTGTGAAATATTTGACCTGCTAGCTTCTTCACCAAATTTTAAGAAGTCACCAAAAGAAAGATTGACTGAATTTACATAACTAACACATATTATTAGAAATTTTTAGGAAAGTATCGGGTGGCTTAATGTTGCAGCCTCATGATAGATTTCAGGAGATTATTTTTCATTATGTTCTTGTTTCTTTATAGCATTGTGCTGGAACAATTCTTACCAATACTACCTACACCACAAAGTAGAAAAACATCAGTTCAGTCAACTAATTGCTAAAAATTAAAAGTTATTATCAAGGCCATGCTGGACAATTGGCCTAGGTGGAGAGCAAATAACAAGAAGTTAAACTGGATCGGTCCTCATCCATATATTTTCATTTCTTGTCCATTTTCTTACATATACACTAATTTTAAAGTAGAGAATATATTAACCAAATAAGAGAGCAATTTTTAAAAAAATTATTTATCTTGTTTATACTTTGTTGGAGATTCTTTGAGGATCAGTATTGCTAAGTAGGTTAGTCAAATATCAAGTCTAAATTTCAATGACAGAAATATCTAATATTGTTCTGCATTACCTAGCTTCTACACAAACACAAACTCATAGATAAGAATATATGCATAAACTTTTAAGGAGCACCATCAAGTCTGAGTTTTTATTTCTTTTTCCAGGTAAAGGTAGATGATAATTTGAAACATCTGAAGAATTAACGTTTTGTGAAAAAACAAAGTTAAAGGACACATAACCAAGTAACAGAGTCAACAAGCCAGACAGGGAAAGAACGTAAAATATCTTTTGTAACTATCCTCAGTGAATAAAGGAGAATAGTGGTAAATTTAATTTGGAGTAAACCTCAGTAAAGAAGAACAAGTGAAAAAGCTGTATATGAAAAAGACAATAGTTGAAAGAACTCAAAGGTGAGTTGAATAGTAGGTCAGATACAATGGAAAAAGTAGTAAGATAAATCTTCTTGAAGTATACACCCAGAATGGTGAAATTTTTTTACAAGAAACAAAACAAAAAAGAACAGACAAGACAACTTTGTAAGAGCAAAAATGGATGCAAGAAGGCAGTAGAGAAATGTTTTCAGAAAATTAAAAATGGAAATTCAGTCACATAATTATTTTTAGGTTGACATTAAAATGAGAAGGTCAATTAAAGTATTTGTTACATAGGATATCTAATGCTTAATTATAGAAAAACCCTCCTTACATACATGGTTACAGAAAATTTTCTAGCAAGTAAATAATGAATCCAATAGAGCACTAGGAAATATTGAAACAAGAAAGAGACATTAATGCATTAAACATTAATGCTGTCTAAGATTAAAATAACAGTGCTTCAAAAATGTATATTCATGATGATCCAAAAACAAAACACAAGATGATTACATGGCAGAAACAGATGTGGTCATAGGGATAATCTGAGTGAGATGAGAAATACTGATCTTTCCCGTGTGTAGGGGAGGAGTTGGTATTTGTCTTGCCGGGAAACAGATAGAGATATTGATAAATTTAAAAATAAATTTTAGGGAAATAAATATAAATAAGGGATTACCAGCAAGAGAAATTCAATTACTTCTATCTCTTTTTTTTTAATTTACTTTTATTGTAGACAAATGAGATACATGTTGTTTCTGTTTGTACATGGAGTAACAGCATACCATTTGTGTAATCATACATTTACATAGGGTAATGGTGTTTGATTCATTCTGTTATTTTTTCCTCCCCCCCACCCCCCACCCCTCTTTTCCCTCTATACAGTCCCTCTTTCCTCCATTCTTGCCCCCCTCCCACCCTCCATTATGTGTCATCATCCACTTATCAGCAAGATCATTTCTCCTTTGGTTTTTTGAGATTGGCTTATCTCACTTAGCATGATATTCTCTAATTTCATCCATTTGCATGCAAATGCCATAATTTTATCATTCTTTATAGCTGAGTACTATTCCATTGTATATATATACCACAGTTTCTTTATCCATTCATCAATTGAAGGACATCTAGGTTGGTTCCACAATCTGGCTATTGTGAATTGAGCAGCTATGAACATTGATGTGGCTATATCTCTGTACTATGCTGATTTTAAGTCCTTTGGGTATAGACCAAGGAGTGGAATAGCTGGATCAAAGGGTGGTCCATTCCAAGTTTTCTAAGGAATCTCCACACTGCTTTCCTGAGTAGCTGCACTAATTTGCAATCCCACCATCAATGTATGAGTGTACCTTTTTCCCCACATCCTCGCCAACACCTATTGTTGCTTGTATTCTTGATAATCGCCATTCTAATTGGGGTGAGATGGAATCTTAGGGTAGTTTTGATTTGCATTTCTCTTATTACTAGACACGTTGAACATTTTTTCATATATCTCTTGATTGCTTGTAGATCGTCTTTGGTGAAGTGTCTATTCATTTCCTTAGCCCATTTGTTGATTGGGTTATTTGTATTGTTGGTGTAGAGTGTTTTGAGCTCTTTATATATTCTAGAAATTAATGCTCTATCTGAAGTATGAGTGGCAAAGATTTTCTCCCACTCTGTAGGTTCTCTGTTCACATTGCTGATAGTTGCCTTTGCTGAGAGAAAGCTTTTAGTTTGAATTTATCCCAGTTATTGATTCTTGCTTTTATTTCTTGTGCTATGGGAGTCCTGTTGAGGAAGTCATGTTGACATGAAGAAGATTTGGACCTACTTTTTCTTCTGTAAGATGCAGGGTCTCTGGTCTGATTCTGAGGTCCATGGTCCATTTTGTGTTGAGTTTTTTGCAGGGTGAGAGATAGGGGTTTAGGTTCATTCTGTTGCATATGGATTTCCAGTTTTCACAGCACCATTTGTTGAAGAGGCCATCATTTCTCCGTTGCATATTTTTGGCACCTTTATCTAGTATGAGAAAATTGTATTTATTTGAGTTTGTGTCCATGTCCTCTATTCTGTACCATTAATCTACCTGTCTATTTTGGTACCAATACCATACCGTTTTTGTTACTCTTGCTTTGTATTATAGTTGAAGTTCTGGTATTGCGATACCCCCTGTTTCATTCTTCCTGCTAAGGATTGCTTTAGCTATTCTGGGTTTCTTATTCTTCCAGATATATTTCATGATTGCTTGCTCTATATATGTAAGGTATGTCATTGGGATTTTAATTGGAATTGCATTGAATCTGTATAGCACTTTTGGTAGTATGGCCATTTTTTTTTTTTTATTGTAAACAAATGGGATACATGTTGTTTCTCTGTTTGTACATGGCGTAAAGGCATACCATTTGTGTAATCATAAATTTACATAGAGCAATGTTGTTTGATTCATTCTGTTATTTTTTCCCTTCCCCCCACCCCTCCCACCCCTCTTTACCCTCTATACAGTAGTTCCTTCCTCCATACTTGCCCCCCTCCCTAACCCTAACTCTAACCTTTCCCTCCCCCTCATTATGTGTCATCCTCCACTTATCAGCGATATCATTCGTCCTTTGGCTTTTTGAGATCGGCCTATCTCACTTAGCATGATATTCTCCAATTTCATTCATTTGCCTGCAAATGTCATAATTTTATCATTCTTTATGGCTGAGTAATATTCCATTGTATATATATACCACAGTTTCTTTATCCACACATCAATTGAAGGGCATCTAGGTTGGTTCCACAGTCTGGCTATTGTGAATTGATCTACTATGAACATTGATGTGGCTGTATCTCTGTAGTATGCTGATTTTAAGTCCTTTGGGTATAGGCCAAGGAGTGGGATAGCTGGGTCAAATGGTGGTTCCATTCCAAGTTTTCTAAGGAATCTCCACACTGCTTTCCATAGTGGCTGCACTAATTTGCAGCCCCACCAGCAGTGTATGAGTGTACCTTTCTCCCCACATCCTCGCCAACACCTGTTGTTGCTCGTATTCTTGATAATCGCCATTGTAATTGGGGTGAGATGGAATCTTAGGGTGGTTTTGATTTGCATTTCTCTTATTACTAGAGATGTTGAACATTTTTCCATATGTTTGTTGATTGCTTGTAGATCTTCTTCTGTGAAGTGCCTATTCATTTCCTTAGCCCATTTGTTGACTGGACTACTTGAATTCTTGGAGTCGAGTTTTTTGAGTTCTTTATAGATTCTGGAGATTAGTGCTCTATCTGAAGTATGATTGGCAAAGATATTCTCCCACTCTGTAGGCTCTTTCTTCGCATTGCTGATAGTTTCCTTTGCTGAGAGAAAGCTTTTTAGTTTGAATCGATCCCAGTGGTTGATTCTAGCTTTTATTTCTTGTGCTATGGGAGTCCTGTTAAGGAAGTCTGGTCCTAGACCAACAAGGTGAAGATTTGGACCTACTTTTTCTTCTATAATCTGCAGGGTCTCTGGTCTGATTCCGAGGTCCTTAATCCATTTTGAGTTTAGTTTCGTGCATGGTGAGAGATATGGGTTTAGTTTCATTCTGTTGCATATGGATTTCCAATTCTCCCAGCACCATTTGTTGAAGAGGCTATCTTTTCTCCATTGCATATTTTTGGCCCCTATGTCTAGTATGAGAAAATTGTATTTATTTGGGTTTGTGTCCGTGTCCTCTATTCTGTACCATTGATCTACCTTTCTATTTTGGTACCAATACCATGCCGTTTTTGTTACTATTGCTTTGTAGTAGAGTTGAAGATCTGGTATTGCAATACCCCCTGTTTCACTCTTCCTGCTAAGAATTGCTTTAGCTATTCTGGGTTTCTTATTCTTCCAGATGAATTTCATAATTGCTTGCTCTATTTCTGTAAGGTACACAATTGGGATTTTAATTGGAATTGCATTGAATTTGTATAGCACTTTAGGTAGTATGGCCATTTTGACAATATTAATTCTTCCTATCCAAGAACATGGAAGATCTTTCCATCTTCTAAGGTGTTCTTTAATTTCTTTCTTTAGTGTTGTATAGTTCTCATTGTAGAGGTCTTTCACCTCTTTTGTGAGATTGATTCCCAAGTATTTTATTTTTTTCGAGGCTATTGTGAATGGGGTAGTTTTCCTAATTTCTCTTTCTGAAGATTCATCACTTATGTATAAAAATACGTTGGATTTATGGGCATTGATCTTGTAACCTGCTACTTTACTGAAATCACTTATGAGTTCTAAGAGTTTTCTGGTGGAATTTCCTGGTTCCTCTAAATATATAATCATGTCATCAGCGAACAGGGATAGTTTGAGTTCTTCTTTTCCAATTCGTATCCCTTTAATTTCTTTGGTTTGTCTAATTGCTCTGGCCAGAGTCTCAAGAACGATGTTAAATAGAAGTGGTGAAAGAGGGCATCCCTGCCTTGTTCCAGTTTTTAGGGGGAATGCTTTCAGTTTTTCACCATTTAGAATGATATTAGACATGGGCTTAGCATAAATGGCCTTTACAATGTTAAGGAATGTTACCACTATCCCTATTTTTTCTAGTGTTTTGAGCATGAAGGGGTGCTGTATTTTTTCAAATGCTTTTTCTGCATCGATTGAAATAATCATGTGATTCTTGACTTTAAGTCTATTAATATGGTGAATTACGTTTATTGATTTCCTGATGTTGAACCAACCTTGCATCCCTGGGATGAAACCCACTTGATCATGGTGCACTATCTTTTTAATATGTTTTTGTATGCGATTTGCTAAAATTTTGTTGAGAATTTTTGCGTCGATGTTCATTAAGGATATTGGTCTGAAATTTTCTTTCCTTGATGAGTCTCTGTCTGGTTTAGGTATCAGTGTGATATTGGCTTCATAGAATGAGTTTGGGAGGGTTCCCTCCTCTTCTATTTTATGGAATACTTTGAGAAGTATTGGAATGAGCTCTTCCTTAAAGGTTTTGTAGAACTCGGCTGAGAACCCATCTGGTCCCGGACTTTTCTTTGTTGGTAGGCTTTTGATGACTTCTTCTATTTCAGTACTTGAAATTGGTCTATTTAAATTGTGTATGTCCTCCTCATTCAGTTTAGGCAATTCATATGTCTCTAGAAACCTGTTGATGTCTTTGAAATTTTCTATTTTGTTGGAGTATAGATTTTCAAAATAGCTTCTAATTATGTTTTGTATTTCCATCCTGTCTGTTGTGATATTTCCTTGTTCATTCCAAATTTTAGTGATTTGGGTTTTCTCTCGTCTTCTCTTTGTTAGTGTGGCTAAAGGTTTATCAATTTTGTTTATTTTTTCGAAGAAACAACTATTTATTTTGTCAATTTTTTGTATTGTTTCTTTTGTTTCAATTTCATTGATTTCAGCTCTGAGTTTAACTATTTCCTGTCTTCTACTACTTTTGGTGCTGTTCTGTTCTTCTTTTTCTAAGGCTTTGAGCTGTAGTGTTAGGTTGTTTATTTGTGGAGTTTTACTTCTTTTATTAAATGCGCTCCATGAAATAAATTTCCCTCTAAGTACGGCTTTCATAGTGTCCCAGAGATTTTGATATGATGTTTCTTTGTTCTCATTTACCTCTAAGAATTTTTTAATTTCCTTCCTAATATCTTCTGTTATCCATTCATCATATAATAGCATATTGTTTAATCTCCAGATGTTGGAATAGTTTCTGTGTTTTACTCTTTCATTTATTTCTAACTTCAATCCATTATGATCTGATAGAATACATGCTAGTGTCTCTATCTTCTTGTATTTGCTAACATTAGCTTTGTGGCATAATACATGGTCTATTTTAGAGAAGGATCCATGTGCTGCTGAGAAGAAAGTGTATTCACTCTTGGTTGGATGGTATATTCTATAAATGTCCATTAAGTCTAAATTATTGATTGTGTTGTTGAGATCTATGGTTTCTTTGTTCAATTTTTGTCTGGAAGATCTGTCCAGTGGTGAGAGCGGCGTGTTAAAATCACCTAGTATTATTGTGTTGTGGTCTATTTGGTTTCTGAAATTGAGAAGGATTTGTTTGACATACATAGATGAGCCACTGTTTGGGGCATAGATGTTTATGATTGTTATATCTTGCTGATTTATGCTTCCCTTAAGCAGTATGAAATGACCTTCTTTATCCCTTCTGACTAACTTTGGCTTGAAGTCCACATTATCGGAAATGAGGATGGATACTCCAGCTTTTTTGCTGAGTCCATGTGCATGGTATGTTTTTCCCCATCCTTTCACCTTTGATCTATGGGTATCTTTTTCTATGAGGTGAGTCTCTTGCAGGCAACATATTGCTGGATCTTTCTTTTTAATCCAGTCTGCCAGTCTATGTCTTTTGATTGATGAATTCAGGCCATTAACATTCAGGGTTATTATAGAGAAATGATTTGGTTTCCTGGTCATTTGGTTCATTTTAAAAATTTTGTTTATTTATTTGTTTGACACAACTTGTTTCCTCCTTTATTTGACAATTCCTTTAGGATAATTCCTCCCTTTGCTCATTTGCTTCTTTGTTTTTCATCTCTTCCTCATGGAATATTTTGTTGAGAATGTTCTGTAATCCTGGCTTTCTTTTTGTAAATTCTTTTAGCTTTTGTTTATCATGGAAGGATTTTATTTCATCGTTAAATTTGAAGGTAAGTTGCTGGGTATAAGATTCTTGGTTGGCAACCATTTTCTTTCAGGGCTTGAAAAATGTTGTTCCAGGACCTTCTAGCTTTTAGGGTCTGGATTGAAAAATCTGCTGATATGCGTATTGGTTTCCCCCTGAATGTAATTTGGTTCTTTTCTCTCACAGCCTTTAAAATTCTGTCTTTATTTTGTATGTTAGGTATTTTCATTATAATGTGCCTTGGTGTGGATCTGTTGTAATTTTGTGTATTTGGAGTCCTGTAAGCCTCTTGAACTTGATTTTCCATTTCATTCTTCAGATTTGGGAAATTTTCTGATATTATTTCATTGAATAGGTTGTTTATTCCTTTGGCTTGTTTCTCTAGACCTTCCTCAATCCCAATAATTCTTAAATTTAGCCTTTTCATGATATCCCATAGTTCTTGTAGATTCTGTTCATGATTTCTTACCATCTTCTCTGTTTGTTCAACTTTGTTTTCAAGGTTAAATATTTTGTCTTCAATGTCTGAGGTTCTGTCTTCCAGGTGTTCTATCCTATTGGATATGCTTTCTATGGAGTTCTTAATTTGGTTTATTGTTTCCTTCATGTCAAGGATTTCTGTTTGGTTTTTTTTTCAATATCTCTAACTCTTTATTGAAATGATCTTTTGCTTCCTGTATTTGCTCTTTTAACTGTCGATTGGTGCGATTATTCAATGCTTGCATTTGCTCTTTCATCTCATTGTTTGCTTCTCTGATCATTTTAATTATGTACATTCTGAACTCCTTTTCTGTCATTTCTTCTGCCATGCTGTCATTGGGTTTTATTGATGTAACATCTAGATTTGTTTGCAGCATTTTCTTTCCTTGTTTTCTCATATTGTTCAGATATCAGTGGACCGCTGAGATATTGCAGATTTCCTCTGTTGATTTACAATGTCCCTGAAGATTTCTATATATATCCCCTCTTAGCCTTCAGTAGGCTGAAGTCTTGGAGGAGGTTGATAATGCGGTGCTCCACAAGGAAGCTGCCTCTCTAGGAGTGGTGGCCTTCAGGTGGGGTATATTCCCTGCTAGTGGGCAAAGGTGCCTCCACTTGTTGACCAATGGTCATCCAAAGGGGACCTAGGCTGTGGGCTGAGGCAAGGCCTGTTTGGGCCTGTGTCTCTGGTTTTACCGTCCTTGTGGGGAAACCTCACCAGGCAGGGAAGACTCACCCAGTGGGGAGGTCTCGCTGGTCAGTTTCCTCCTAGAGGTTCCCCTCAATTTACAGCTACTGCCTGGGCTGGGCTGCCTTCCTCTGCAAAGTTTCCAGGGGCCCGGCCCTA